>NW_026267180.1:122328-124390 GCF_000697945.3 Frankliniella occidentalis
GGGGCGAGGCGGGGCGGGGCGGGGCGAGGCGAGGCGGGGCGGGGCGGGGCGCGCGGACTAATGACCGGCATGGGGCCTAAATGCGAAAATGCCACAAGAGGCTGACAAATTCCAGAGCAGCGCAGAGGTGGAGGAAGAGGGAGACAGAGAGAGGCCAGAGTCGGGGCGAGCGGACAGGGCCAGCCTCACCACCGACCCGCAGCGGGGTCACGGAGGGACACACACTGTCAACAACGTAAAACAGCGGCAGCATCAAGATGTATTTTAAACAATATTTCCTTGGAGCAGAAAACGGGACCGTCACAATTGAAAACCTCGGAATACAGCAATACTTTTCTAGCTTCGACTGAAAATATCCTGGCAAACGTCTGTGAATGTCTTGTAGTTCCGCACCTATTGCCTCGTAAGCGAATAAAATTCTTCTGAATTGAGGAGAAATTTCTTTTACGAAGGCTGATAGCCAAAATCCAGCCAAATCCTTCGCTATGGTAATAATCAGTGTGCAAAGCATTTGCCGTAAGCTTACAATGCCTTAGCAAATGCTTTGAAAGCAACCAAATGATTCGCTGCTTAGAAACGAATTTGTTTGTAAGGATTGAACAGTCCACTCTGGCGTGCAGGAGGGGCCTTGTCGGGTCCACCATATCGTTTTTTTGTAAACAAATACAAAAGTACTGACAATGGTCCCTCTCTTTCTCAGGCTGTGACTCTGTTACAAGCGTTTAACTGACACAGCAAAGTTGAAGAAAAGCATAAAATACTCGTTTATTTTTTAATTAATGCACTGTTAAACTATAAGTTTGCAACTGATTAACAGTTGTAAGTGAGCAGCTCCTCAGTTGAGCACTTCCTCAGATTGAACGATCACTGTGTGCTGAGGAGTTGCACACTAGCAAGTGCACACTTACCGAGCTGAATAATAGCAAGTGTGGCAACTACAGATTTGCAAGTATTCGAATTGCAGTTGCACACTTACAAGTAGTGTTAAGCAGTTGAACACTTAGTTTATCAGTGTATTTTTGCCATGTAAATCATCGTTTTTCGCTGCACACAGGTTGTCTGCAGGCCTTTAGTATGCGTCCGGCAGCCATGCCTCTCGCGCACGGGTGCGCCCCCCCCCCTCCCCCCGGCTCCAGCATGCACCGGTCCATTACCCAGCGCTGCGTGAGGAGCGTGAGCGTGAACACCTCCAAGGCGCACTCCCTCACCTTCAACAGCAGCTCCGAGACCACCACCAGGACGACAGAGTGGGGCTCAGTTGCAAGCCAGCATCCTGCCAGCCCCCTGTCGGGCGTCACGTTCAAGGAAACATACCGGCCCGTAGCACGTCATAGACCAGCGTAATAAAGAAATGCACCAACTACCTATTTGAAACCATTGGTTATTAACTTAAAATAATATAAAACTTTTCAGTTTGTAGTTGTTAATTGCTCGTTGATTGATAGACACTATGCAATATCAAACTGTTTGATAGTACCAACAAATATCAGAAGGGTATCAAACAGAGGGCCCAGAAGAAACTCGGTCTTCGACCGACCACCGACCATGGACCATGGGTCGATGGGTCGGCCGGCACCTCGGAGCGCCCCGTTATTTTTTCGCAAGTGAAGTGGTAACTGCGCCCTCTCCTTACTTCCACTCCCTCCCCTCTCACACACAGCGCATATGGAGCGAGACGCCGGCCAGTGCGGAGGGGGCGAGGGGGGAGGAGGGGCGGTGACGGGCGTATATCACGTCTAATCCGTCTCAAGCCGCGCTCAGCCGCATCTTTACGGCACGATAAAGCCCGCTCTCTCTCTGCGGAGAGGAGCGAGCAAGAGCGATGGAGGGAGAGAGAGAGAGAGGGGGGGGGGGGAGAACGACTCACTCCACAGGGCTGCATCACGCTGCCAGTAGTGGTAAAAGAGTGACCGGACAGGGCTCAAGGCGGCCGCCGCCGGGGAGGTAGGCCGTCCCGTCACACCGGAGTGCCCGGCGGGTCGGCCTACGCTGCAGGCTGGAGTGGGACACGGCCGCCGCCGGGGAGGTAGGCCGTCCCGTCACACCGGTGTGCCCGGCGGGT
>NW_026267180.1:125121-128309 GCF_000697945.3 Frankliniella occidentalis
GAGAGAGAGAGAGAGAGAGAGAGAGAGAGAGAGAGAGAGAGAGAGGCTGCTGGAGGAAGCGACAGAGGTGGGGTTGAAGACTCGTTGGGCTAGGGTTGCACACATTAATCAGTGCGCTGTGTGTGAGCGCAGCTGTTGCTCCGCGCCGGCCCGTGATTTACTGCAAGTACTACTAGTGTGGAGGGGGAGGGGGGGGGCAGGCACAACATGAGATGTGACGGACCCGCGCGGAAACTGATAAACCTTCCCGAAGGAAGAGGACCGGCCGGGCGAGAAGAAAAGGTTGGGCGCGTCCCGCCCTCGCCTTCAGCGCAGTGAGAGGGCAGCGGGGGACTCGGGGCGCGCCGAGGCAGGGCGGCGGTTGGGGGGCTTATCTGCGTGCGAAATGACGAGTGGTACTGTGACTCACGACCGTCTACATGTGCGACTCCATGGAGACAATTTCTAGGCCCCACGATAAATTAACCCCTCCAAAAAGAAAACCTACAAAGATGTATTTATAATCAAAACAAACACTAAACCAAATAATTTTTAAAACCTAATTCAGAATTGACATATTTGTTTTGGCAAAAAATGTGTAAAATATACCCCCTCCCTCCCAGTTAAAATAACGTACCGCATCTAGCTTTTGCTGCTTTCCCACAGACACCATGGCTACGAGCTGGCACCTCCGCTGCCCCCCCCCCCCCCTCCAACACGACAACACATGCGCCACCTTGCCATGTATGTATGTCGCAGTGCCTCCGTTTCCAAAACACCGCGCCAAAACCGCGGGAGGGGAGGGGGCGCCTCCCTACCGCAGCAGCGCCCACCGAACTTGCCTCCGCCGCTAACAAGTGCACGGAGGGGGGAGGGGGCTATAAATTATCTACCAAGTAACCCCCCTGCATCCCTTGCTCCGACTTGCTCCCCCCACAACAGCACATGGTGTTCCAAAACCATACCTAACCCACTATGATTCTGACGAAAAGCCAACGCGATACGATATACGTTTTGGTGAAAAAATTTAGTTTAATGTCACGGGAAAAGGGGGGTGGCCTTGGTCCCAAGGCAAAGAATCTGCGAAGGGTTTACTTGGAAACCGAGCAAACTGCTTGATAACAGATTCGCCCCCGTTTCCAAGTAGATTGTACGATTTCCAAGCAGGTATTGGGGTTCCGAGCAGAGCGCAATGTTCTGCTAGTAGGTGCTCTCCCGAATCCAAGCTATTTGACCGGTTTTCGATCAGACCCCGCTATTCCTATTCTGCTTGGAAATTGCCACATTTGCTTGCAGCGCGGATTCTTTGGTTGAAAACCAAGCACGAAATGTAACCGTATGCACTGAAACGCTGTAACTGTGTTGTTAAAATTTTAAATCAGTACTATCATCAGTTAAAGCATTACCACCAACACAGTAGTGAACAGGTGTGACCTTAAGGTGTTGTTTTGTTTTGCCACTGAACACCTATCCCAGTTGGAAAAGTAAACATTGCACCCTTTCAGCTTAGAAGAACCTACATTTCCTTTTTTGTTTGGCTCGGACATCACTGTTGGCGGCCCCGCCTTCCATTCCACTGATTAGGCGAGTACCCGCGCCCTGCCATGGATTTATGACGGACACTTTGCGCGACGCTAAAAAAAACCTCTACAAGGCGTGGCACCTGCACACACGCACACACGCGCGCGCGCGCACACACACACACACACACACACACACCATCACGCCCCTCCTCAGTGTGTATACACATCGCTAGCGGTAAACACAGTATAAAAAGATCCCCCGCCCATGGAGCCTGGCCAGCGAGGAAAACACGAAAAGGCCTAACTGACGGACGGAGAGCTGTGCGAAACAGGCAGCACACAGGGCAGACCGGTGTACACTGATAAATAAAGTGTTTAACCCCCCAACAACGCAAAGTGCACGACTACCAAAGTTAAAACTTTAAAGTTGCAGTAAAATACTTCACCGGTTTGTGGGTTGGAAACTATACTTATCAGGGCCAATCTACGACCAATAAAACGAATTGGCTTCATGTGCGAAAGAAATATCTTTATCATTTGAGGCCGATCTGCCGCCAACTGAGAAATCAGCAAAACTATCATACACACACACACAAACCAAAAATACCAAAAACATAATAATTTCACCGAGCGAACCCTTTCTAGCAGCCCTCCTTTCCTACTCCATTCCTCGACTTCTGCTGCTCTGATGCTTCCCTACCCCCTTCCACTCCGCGTGTTAACTGCAGCGGGTTTGCGCCCTCACGGGCCATCCCTGGAAATACGAGCAATGCGTGCCCCCGCACGCACGCACATACACATACACACACACACACAAACACACACACATGCTGGGGGGCGCGCACTTGCGCACAGTGGGGTGGGGGCGAGATAAAGAAGCAAAAATTGTTTGTGCAAAAACCCTAAACCGTAAAATGTGTGTCTACTTACTGACCAAATTTTGCTACCAATGTTGTAACAAGCAATGAAACACAAGAAACGGTGTGGTGAAGTGAGTGAGAGAAAAAGAGCGAGGGTGGAGGGAGGGAGTGTCAGGCGAGAGGGAGGGCGTTGGAGGGGGAAAGGGGGGGGAGTCCTCTCGCGTGTATAAAGAGTCCCGGTGAAATATGTGCGGGTCGCGTCGATATGTATCGCCCCTGTCGATAGGCAGCCCGCAGTGCATGCTGATGTGCAGCGGAGGAGAGGGGTGATAGTTTGCGTTCCGAAAGCGAACTCCCACGCCGCGCGCACTGGACGCTCAGCAGAACTCGCTCCTGGGAGACGGCGTCTCACAGGTGTCGGTAGCACGTCAAACGACGCCTTTGTTACTCACGATCTCCGTCAACTCACTAGGCCCTGGGCCCGCCCGGGTCGACCGCACCACATACCTGCAACAAGCAAAGCACAGCATGAGCAAATTTAAACGAGTTTGTTCGCAAGATTGTAAAATAAAATAAATACAATAATGGATGTCAGTCTTAACAAACTAAAAGTAAATTATTAACACAGTAGGAGGAAACGAGACTGCGCCGAAAATATTTGGGAGGAGTCAGACAATCGGGTAGGGTCGCGAAAATGGGAAGGGAGAGGGTGGTCGCTGCCCGGCCGCCCGGCTCGGAGAGTGGACGACGCCGAGAGAAACATTTCCAAAGAGTAAGATTCGTCCAGTGAATGGCCTTTACTAGACGAGCCCACCCCCCCATCCCC
>NW_026267180.1:132389-133176 GCF_000697945.3 Frankliniella occidentalis
GGGAGGGAGGGAGGGAGGGAGAGAGGGAGAGGGAGAGGGAGAGGGAGAGAGAGAGAAGGAGAGAGGGAGAGAGCGAGAGAGAGCAAGAGGGAGAGAGCGAGGCGCAGGCGAGAGCTGAACCAGGAGCAGGCGCGCACTGTTGCCACGTAATCTAATCGGCCACACTTAGCGAGATTGGTCCTGCTGAATTATTCCTGAAGCCGACCTTACCCCCCCCCCTTTTCCACCACCAACCTTTACAAGCTACCCGCTTACCTCATGCTACCTCCCCCCCCCCTCCCCTCGTCCACCCTACCTTCTCCGGGCACCCAGCAACCGGCTCAGCTCCATGCTAAACGCCGAACACGGGAGTTGAGGGGGTAAAAGAAGCTATACTTGAGGTGCGTGGTCTTCCCTCGCGCCAAGAGCGAGAGAGTGTCTCTCTTTCTCTCGGTGGCCCGGCAGCAGATGCCAGCCTCCCCTCGCTCCCACCCCAGCAAAGCGTCCGCCATCGGCCGGCAAAACATTACTCAGGGCCCCGGAGGGTGTGGTGCGGTAGGGGGTGGCGGGGCGTGGCGGGGCGTGGCGGGATGAGGGGAAGGGGTCGCTGGAGGTACGGGATTGCGCACCAGGTTTTGAGGGCGCGGTGTGACGGCTGAGAACACCCACCCCTCCCCCCCAGGGGGTTGGTGTCATGCGATACACTTATCAAAGCTCTACAATCTCTTTCTTTTCATAATTGGACCAAGATATCGCCACCACCGGCCCCGCCCCGACTCAGAAAGAGAGAGGTGGGGGTGGGAAGGGA
>NW_026267180.1:133226-135362 GCF_000697945.3 Frankliniella occidentalis
GGGGGCGGCATAAGGGCGAGGCAAGGAAAACACGTTTAAACACTCGTATATTTTCAGTTTGTTGCCACGAGTGGTGTTTCTTACTCCCACGTAGAACATGTACTACTCACTCACAGAAAACAAATCATTCGATCACAATAAACACAGTTGCGCTATTGTGCAGGTAAGTTAGCAAGAGTAAGCCTCGAGAGTGCGAACAGCTACGCGCATCATACCCAGAACGCACAATATAAAAACGTGTTGGGTGTTCGAACGCTCCTCTCCTGCTGCGGGACCCTTGTCGCCGGTGTTCCTACTCCTCATCAACAGCGTGAGATACGCCCTTGCGAGAGACAGTAACTCGTCTCACAGTGTACCGGCGTGCCGGGCGAGCGCGCGCCGGCCCAGCGCCAGCCAGCCACCACAGAGTCCAATATCGCACGGGCAGCCAGCGGTGGCGGCCGGGGAGGGAGAGGGGAGGGGGGGAGGGGAGGAGGGGACACGAGAGGGAGGCAGGAGAGTCTCGGCGATGCTCCTCGCCAAGATTAAAAGTTTGATTTATACGGGTCTGGGTGAGGGGTGCGCGGGGCGGGGCGAGGCGGGGCGCAGAGTCCAGGGGCGAGTTACCACCGGGCAGCCATCCCTCCCCTTCTCGCCACGACCTCCTCGGACTGACTGCACGACGCACTTCAAGACAGGGGACAAAAACAGTCTCGATGTTTCACCAAGCAGAGGCAAAATTAATAAAAAATAAACTTTCACCTGAAGTCTTTATATACTGTATTGTGTTGTATGTTCACTTTGAAAGTAAATGTGATCTAAATTAGAGTAAAATGGGCTACCGACGTACCAGCCGAGCCCCCCCTTTTCCTCCAACCTCTACCTCCCCCCATCTCACCCCTTAAACCAAGCATGTGCACAAGCCCTCAATCAAGATGCATATCTGCATATGTTACCGACCACATCCTACCCCAGTCTCTCCCCCTCCCAATCTCGCTCCCCCTCCCTCTCTCCCTCCCTCCCTCCCTCCCTCACTCTCCTGTTACGTACACCAGTTACACCGCACTTGCCCACTAAACGAGCGCTATAAACTCACAAGTGGAAGAGAGAAACATCAGCCAAACAGCTTCATCTGACACCTGCTCATGCTCAGTTCAGCGGCTGATGATAAGCCCCGTGCCTTAACACGCGCGTTGAAAGTAATAAGGTACAAAGGGCTGCGTGTAGGTTGTGAGCCGACATTTTATTTCTTTTACCGCGATGGATGACGATATTCGACAGTGTGCCTGCCGAGAGAGGCGTCTGCAGGCGACCAAACGTGGCGTAGCGTTGCGCGGTGCGTCGCCGCGTCTCAGGGGAGGATGCGGCCTCAATTCCAGCAAACAGCCCCCCCCCCCCTCCGGTCTACTTCTCTCTCGCTCTGTCTGCTTCTCTCTCTTACCTCCTCCTTCCTTTTCGTTCAACCCATCCATTTCTCGCACCACCCGTGGCCGCCAGAAGTCCACACGTTTCGAATACCACGATGAATTTACCAAAGTAATATATAACTTGCACAACTAACAAACACATATTTGAGCAGGCTATCAGGTGCGGTAGCGCGGTGAGAGAGACACGAGATGGGGGAGAGGAGAAGGAGGGAGCGACGCCTGGAGAAAAGGGATGGAGCTTAAAATAGACCTCTGAAGGAAAGGCAACACAGAGAATATGAAAGAGAGGTGAGTGGAAGAGGTAGCTCTTAAAAACACACCGGATATCGCACACATGCGCAGCGCGACGGGGTGACGGGTAACCCATAGGAAACCAAATGATCGGGCGTGTGGCCTGAAACTTTTAAAAAAACGGCAAAATTTGTCAAAAATAAAACATACAGGACTTCTTAATTTTAGGAATCTGAGAAGTGCGCTCGCATAACAAAGGGAAAGCGTTTTATAGAAGCAAAACTTTCTGCAGATCCAGAACCTCGTCCGGAACACTTGCATGCATAGGTCATTTATGGGTGTGGCCTGGTAAAGGTTTTGAGATATGACACACACATGCTCCCGCTCCCATAAATGTGTGTATGTGCTTTGTGCTACCCTTCCTGTTCACCGGTGGGTATGCGAGGATGCGAGTGAGAGATAGGGGGAAGGGGAAGGGAGGGAGAAGAGGGGGAGGGAG
>NW_026267180.1:136067-136807 GCF_000697945.3 Frankliniella occidentalis
AGACCACACCACATGTGCGGCACATCGCCCCGCCCCGCCCCGCCGTCTAACTTATTCATCACGCTACAGCGTGTATACACGTCACGCGTGCAACTCGTTTATCGAACCGGAGGCGGGGGGTCGGCACAGCTCCAACACAATACCATGCAACGAACATCGCACCACACAGGCTTCAAACGACTCTAGAGCTTCAAAATTTTAATTTTTCACGACAAGTGCAAGCCGCAACACAAGAAACATGTTGAGCCACGGTTTAGATGTCAGCCAAGAAGTCAACTCCAAAAATTACAATTATAAATACATCCGACACGTTACAAATTATGAAACGTATGCGACGACAAAGTGTTACGCGCCATAAAGAGAGTGAGTGACAAGTATCACGCATAATACCAAGAGTCACAAGGGGCCCGCAAAATTAATATTAGAGTGTCCCAACCCACAAAGGTACTATCTATGGTGCCTCTACAGAGGCGCTATTGGCCTCCAAATGTGATATTTTAGGGGATGGTAGTACCTTCACAAAGGCACGACGGCAGTGGCGCCGTTTAAAGGTGTTTTCATAGCACCGGGGAACTAAGCTACCCTCTGAAGTAGCGCCTGACTTTACAGACGGTCTTTTCGAGGGTGTACAGTCACACACTGTACAGGGGGCGGGCTGCAGCGGCCGCGACCGACGGATAAGACAGATGCATGTAACAAAGGGCTATATCACGCAATAAATCAGACAGGACGCACCCGCC
>NW_026267180.1:142222-143001 GCF_000697945.3 Frankliniella occidentalis
TAATATTATTACAGAGTTAAATTTGTGCCCAGTTTCCCTGCAAACCCATGACGATAGCCCTGTACTAGAAGTTAGCGGTATGGTATTGTCGTTATCGTAGCAAGAAATTTTTTACAGTGAACGACAGTGAGGCCAGCGGAGCGGAGCCGAGCGGCGGAGAGATGGGGGATCCCGCCCAGACGAAGGAAAACCACTCGCACCCGAATTTCCCGATGAGATCGTAATTGAGGAGTGAGGAGGGGGAGGGGTTGGGCGCGCTGCCGGCATCCGGGTGGACCACCGGGGCGGGGCGGGGAGCCGGGCGGCGGCCCGCGCGTTCGCGCAGCGTTTTGCCCCGCTATGAGCGGCTATACGCACACCGAGCACGTTGCAGATAAATTAGTTCGGTCGGGACGTGGCGCGGTGGGGTGGGTTGGGGTGGGGCGGGGCGGGTAGGGGCGTGGTGCCTTCTCCCGCTAGAACATCCACAGGTGCGTACTAAACAGTGTTCGCGGGTTTGCCCCGGCGCCCCGCCCCTTGCGAGCGAGAGTGGGTGCCTTATTCCTTTTCGGTAAGACAGTGAAAAAAAAAAAAACTAAAATTAAATTGTTGCTTCTTCAAATTTTGGATACATCGAAATAGTTTGGCCGACCGTTTGATTCTCATTACCAGAGGAAGATCGTAATAGTAGTGCTTAAGTTTCTTTTTAACACTAGAACTACCGAAGGGGTCAAAATGACCCCTTTCAATTTTGAATTGCCAAATGAACTATCAAAATTTTTTTCTACCGACCCGCCACT
>NW_026267180.1:143681-145979 GCF_000697945.3 Frankliniella occidentalis
AGTACCTAGGGGTCAAAATGACCCCTCCGGTAGATCTAGGTATACGAAAATCCCGGTAGTTCTAGTGTTAAATATATTTTAAAAGGTTAGCGTCATAGAATGCATGAAAAAAATCGCGTCCTGACAGCGAACTTGGACGGTCCGGACCGGGCGGAGGTGCTGACGGCTCCGCTCGCCTTTCTAACTTTTAGCAGCCGGAAAGGGAGGAGGGGGAGGGATCCGCTCCTTTCCACCCTCCCTCCCCCCTCCGTCCCTTGAAGGAGGATGGGGAACAGGGATTGCAGGGGCGGGCCGAGCGAGCGCACAGGCAAACCGCCCGGAACGAATGCAGACACTTGCAAACTGTTCCAGCGAGAGGTCCCGGAGCCAATATCGGACGTCGTAGAGCGATGCGGCTCAAAGTTTGAGGCGGGAGGGGAGGGAGAGGAAGGGGGGGGCAACGTAAGGGTGGGGAGGAGGGGGTGACAACTCGGGTGCCCGTCATAATCCCGCACGATAAAGCCCCAAGTCCCCTGCTCTCTGTGGGGACTCACCGAGCCGCGGACGCAGCCGGGGCTCCTGCCGGTGGGCTACACTGCCTGCTCACCTGCAACACGAGAAAAAGAACAACCGTCAGACACAGAGCTTCAGATACTTCTTCGAAAAGACACACACTTGTATTGAACCGAACTGTGATAAATAATCATTTGACTTCAAAACTTTTCCGTTTTTGAATTTAACAAAAAAATACTGTACTGCAAAAGAAGAATGGTTCAACTCACGACAATGTAGCCTGGCAAAAACACACAGACACAAAACGAATACCAGGCCAGTCGCACGCAACGAAATATCCACGCAGTGCAGTGCACTGCAAGGCCTGCCTTCCTTCAAGCAGATGTGCCCATTCACGCACATGGCGAGTGAGTGCGGACAGCACTAACAGTGCGACCGGAGAGGGGCGGGCGGGCGTGCCGGGGCGCAGATCAAGCCAATCCGGGAGGCGCTGACCCATCAGAAACGTCTCGCCGGGCCACGCCCCGCCACGCCCCGCCCCGATCCCACCGCCAATCAAATACAGCCGACGAGCCAAAACTTGCCAAGCAAACAATGCAATTTTCCCGCGTGCCCCGCACCGCGGCAAACGCTAGTGCTTTATTATTACAAAAGCGGAAAATAGAGAAATAATCAAGTTTTGCAGGAGTTATTTTTCTGCTCGCGATAGAGCGGGAGGGCCGACAGTCAGGTGGCAGCGCGCCCCCGCCCGCTCGGCTCGTCAGGACACAGCCGCGCCCTGCGGGGGCCGCCCGGCCGAGCAGAGCAGAGCCGGGCCCGTACCACTCACAGCCAAATAATTTTCTAGTCATTATCTCCCCGTGCGAGAGGGGTGGTGGAGCGGTGGGAGAGAGGGCGAGAGGAAGAGAGAGAGAGAGAGAGAGAGAGAGAGAGAGAAAGAGAGACAAGAGGGGCGGGGGAGGACGGGCTTTAATTACTCCCAGCAAGGCTAAGGCATGCATGCACGGGGGTGGCTGTTCCCTCTCTCTTCTCCCTCTCTTCCCCTCTGTCTCTCTCTTTCCATTCCTCTCTTCTCCACGCCGAGCCCTGACGCTAAATGGGCGCGAGGCTGGGAGAGAACGAGAGAGACAGAGTGAGCGAGAGAGAGAGAGCGAGAGGAGCGAGGGTGGCAGGAGAGGGAAGGGTTGTGCCGGGCGGACGAAAGGGCCATGTAATTACGAAAAGGGTTGCCATGCTGTATCACATTATAGCCGCGGAAAAATAAAGGGCCGGAGAAAAGCGGACGCGGAGGGCGACGGGACGAGAAAAGCGAGGGGGTTGATGAGGGGGCGAAACTTTAGGGAAAAGAAGGGGGAGGGGGGTCACACCTGGTGCATCGGTCGGGAGGGGGAGAGGGATGGGGGGGCTAGGGAAGGGAATGCAGACCCGCAAGTGTTAGATGACAAAATGATACAGCGTACACAGAAGGCAGAACAAGCATTCTCGACGGTTTAAAATTGTGCCCTAGATTTGTGAGGACATGTAAGGTTCTTATCACGTTAAAACGTTGGGTCTCAGACAGATTGCGCAGGTTGGCGTTTTCTTAGCAACGCATATCCACGATGTGACTACGTGAGACTCAACGCGCTACTGCGTCACCGGCTGCTACTCGTCACGCTAGTCACGGTAACAGGTCATTCTAAAATAAATCGTTTTAAAAGAATTTAAAGAACAATATCGCGTCATTTAAAAATCGTGACATGTTGAGCGTAATCCCTGAAGTTCCCCTCATGCCCCCCACCTCTCTCTCTCTCTGTACATCCCCCC
>NW_026267180.1:146029-151968 GCF_000697945.3 Frankliniella occidentalis
CCCCCGTCACTAAACTTCCCTCCTCGCGGGCGCCAGCAGAGGATAGGAAAAGGTGTCAGAATAATAACACAGGTAAATTACAAGCAAAACTTGGCGCAGCGAGATACGAGAGGGTGTCTCGGCAACTACATTAAAACCAAGCGAGATAGAGAATGAGAGAGGGAGAGCGAGACGCGGCGGCAGGGAAAGGAGCGAGACTCTAATCTGCGCCGCTGAGCGCGCGCGTGTGGGGCCGAGGAGCAGCGGGTGAGCCGCGCCACTCGCACTGGTGCGAGTGCGAAACTAGTCACGCGTTTGGGAGCGCGCGAGTAGGAGGCCCACGAGACAAAACGGCGACAGAGCGAGCGAAACAGAGAGAGAGAGAGAGAGAGAGAGAGAGAGAGAGAGAGAGAGAGAGAGAGAGGGTGAGAGAGAGGTGGGGCACGCGCGCGAAATGTCCCGACTGTCACTTGTCACGCAATTTGATTATTATTACGATTATCATTTGGAGGAAGCTACAATTATCCTAGGGACTGACGGCACAGGGGGGACGGAGAAAGGGAAAGAGAGGCGCGGGAGAGTGAGGGGACGGCAGGGAGAGGGACAGGAGAGAGGGGGGAGGAGGGGAGGGGAGGAGGGGGAGCCGGTGGGTTGTATGGGGAGGGGAGGGGTAGATAATCGAAAGATGGCTCCCGGCAGCATCCCTCGAGGTGCAGGGGTGGAAGCGTGCCCTCCAGAGATGGGACGCGAAACAGAAATAGCGCGAGGGACAGAGAGGGAAGGGAGACATGGGAGGGAGGGAGACGGAGAGAGAGAACCGGTTGATATGCCGGAGAGCAATCTCCAGCATCACGCAAACGCACATTTCGGATGTAAAGTAAAATCCCTGATCTCGCCAAGTCTCAATTTTTATCCCTCCTCCCGTTCGACCGAATTTTGGCAAATTTAGACAGCCCAGTCCTGAGAGCCCTGGGCGGGCGGAGGCGGGGAGGGTCGTTGTAATCCCTCATACACCTGCGACCAGCCTGCGACCCGCGAGGGGCCTCACCCGCCCCAACCCGACCCGAGCGGGGCCGGATACCGAGTGAGCAGAGTCGGCGCAACACAGCGAAACACGGTCGCAACAACACACACTGCAAGAAAAAAGGGGGGGGGGGGCAACCATGCAGAAAAACTCGAGTTAAAATCAGCTCTTCAAAAGAAACATCCCGAATCGTTTTTCTCTCCCTACACATGTCGGTGAAGATAGACACAGAAACATAATTGTCACTGCCGATGTAATCATATTCACACCTCCATTAAATTAAAACACGGCAACACTTTTTCTCTCGCGGCTCCTTCCAACCCCCCTCCCTCTCTCCCTCCCCCTCATTATTTGCCTCCCCCGCGCGCGCCAAATTAATTTGAATCAATTTAGGTGTATATAGAGGAAAGCGATTAGCATTGAAAAGAGGGTTTGGCTTGGCGTCGCAGCACCAGCTCTGCCCTCTCTGCTGCCGCCCGCCCCCCCTTCCCTTTCTCCCAAGGAGGGCCTTACTGCCGCCTTTCTCGCAAAATATTGGATTAACCGGAGCAGCAGCAACCACCTCAGACTCCCCGCCCCCTTTCCCCTCCCCTTCCACCTACCACCCCATCTTCACGCGGCTGACAGTCGCTATGAGGAATTCACGAGGAGCTGCCTCCTGAGTTTTTCATCCCAGTTCCGCCCGGACGTCCGGCCGGACAGGGGACGGACTGGCCGCGACGCGGAGCACGCCCGGCGCGTCCGCGCGCTCCGCCCCAATGTATTTCAATATTTAATGAGCATGCAAGGGGCGGGTGACGCCGCTGTCTGACCCACTCACTGCCCCCCTCCGCGCCAGCGCAAAGCAAAACAAGGGAGGATCAAATTCGCCTCTGGAAACGGATCTTTTGCCCCTTTCTGTTTGCTTCTCTGCTGCGGCGACACGGGACGTACGTGCGTACACTTTGCTGTGGAAAAACACGATTTCGTGCACGATTAAGAGCGAATTTACTTGGTCAAATCGGTTCCTTTCGCGAATCCTCGGGTGTTGGTTTTAACCCAGTGAGTGGAGCCACATTCGCCAACAAGCGGCGCTTGTCAGTCTCTCGTCGTGTAACGGATTCAATCGGGCGACCGCCGCCGGGCCGGGGTGGAGCAGGATCATGACGCAGCCAGCGTGGCGGGGCGTGGCGGGGTGTGGTGTGGCGGCACGGCGTTCCTGCGCGTCATGCGGAAGAGAATCGACATGACGTGCAAGACGGACATGAGGTCCGCACGGTATATATCGCTCCAGCGGCTCAGAGCGGACTCCGCCAGAAACTCCAAATAAACAAATAATGAGACGAAACTGATGCGTCGTAAAACAATCAGTTAATTTGTTCACCTTTAGAAAATTTCTAATTTTTACATTTAATGTAACCTTTCAACAGGTAGGAAATTAGCGCATTGTTATGCCTTCTCAAAAACGCAAGAACTAACAACTCTTCTTGTAAATTGTTCAAGACGTACTTTTAACGGCGTCACAATAAACCCAGGCGCCCGCCCCGGCCGGCGGGCACCACGACCGCTCCGCGCGAAAAAGAAAAAGTCCGATTTAAGGGCCCCTCAATTCCATCGTGTCTGGCGCGCGGGCGAAGGGGCGAAGAAAGAAGAAAACTTCGCACTCGTCATCAAGCGGGCCGTGATCCCGCTCTGTGCGACGCCTTCCCACGGCTATGCGACGCGTCCTCAACACATTTATTAACGTTCTATCTAAGAGGCAATTTACTGTAAAACGCGGTGAAACAAGTACGCCATTGCCATGTAGGTCCACGCAGTTTGACATAAAAAACTTCAGTCAACTGTTACGTGGGAAGAGTCGCTATGCGCTTACAACCCCCCCAACCCCCAACCCCCAGCTTGAGAAGGGTGCGGGCCTCACGCCCCCAGCCTTGCGACGCCTTGCTCGAACGGCTGCCACCTCGAGTTTTCGGCGCCGGGTAGAAAAATGGTGTAATTTATGGGGAGAGGGGGTGGATTATCTTCAAGTCCTACCATCGCCGCCCTCCGCGCGCACCCCGCCACCCACACCCACCTAGCTCCACCTCGCCGTTGGCCCGCAAAATTTTGAAACCCTTTTTGCCGTTGCTCACGAACTTGTACCAACACAACAGTCTTTTAGTTCCTTTCAAAGAGTACGGTCTTCATGTAACGAACAGATTTTCTTCGTAGTACAAAGAGCACAAGTTTCTAAACAGACACGTGCTCTTCGGATCACAAAGCCACACCCTTCGTAATACGAAGGATTTGTTTGTATTACAAGGGTTCCAAATCCATTGTTCGTTACGAAGAGCAGTTCTTTGTAAGAAAATTACAGTGAAAGCAAATCATCGCAATCAAGAAAACAAGAAGAAGCAAAATGTTATGCTCAAAAGAAAATATTTAAGTTCTCCGGTATATATCCGATTTCCAAAACACTTTACTCTTTCGTTTAGAAAAATGCATTGAAGCATTTAACAAAGCATTGATTTAACTCGAAAAAGCCGAAAAAAGCCAACAATTTTTCTATAAGAACACTTTTTAAGCCCTACAATGCCTTTCGATCTTCCTCCTCTCCTCGGCGAGGTCCTCGAGTGTGACCTGCGCCGCTGTTGTGCCCGCGCAACGCCGCGCCACGCCACGATCAAACGAAAGATAAATGGCACCCGTTCCAATTTCGGGCAGAGACGCGCTGCGTTTGTTGACGCTCCGAACCATCCTCCCACTCCACCTCTCTTTTCCTCCCTCTCTCTCCCTCCTAGTCCGCACCCCTATTCCCGGCACAAATCCCCCCCAGCCCGCCTTCGTTCCCAGTCCCACGAACAAATCAACATCCTTCATTTCGCCGGGGATAACATTTCACCGCGAAACACAAGAGGGCCCCGCACAGCCAGCGGCCCCCAACCCCCTCCTACATTTCTCTAAGCGCGGTATACACTGCCAGAAAAAGAAACAAGCTTCCGCCAATCTTTAAAACATCACGTTAAAAAGCAAGGGACGAGAACATTTGGTCTAGCCACCGGCCACCACCGGGGTTGTTCGAGTGCGACAAGAAGCCGAGAAAGAGTTGCAGGAAAGAGGAAGGGAAAAGAGAGAGATAGGGTGAAAGAGAGGAAAGACTGGGTCTAACAAGAGTCTGGACACCCTACTCGTCTCAATGCGTCCCCAGGGAGGTCGTTATTATTACCACAAAGAAATCTGCAGTGCGTTTCGAACCCCTCCCCGACCTTCCTCCTGCTCCCGCTCTCTCTC
Source organism: Frankliniella occidentalis (assembly GCF_000697945.3). Classification (NCBI taxonomy): domain Eukaryota; kingdom Metazoa; phylum Arthropoda; class Insecta; order Thysanoptera; family Thripidae; genus Frankliniella; species Frankliniella occidentalis. Next base: position 150,282 of record NW_026267180.1, read on the forward strand.
TCTCTCTCTCTCTCTCTCTCTCTCTCTCTCTCTCTCTCTCTCTCATCCGCCCACCCCCATCCCTTCTCCTCCTGGTCTCCACGTTCTCATGAGATTCTCACACTCACACGTTCGCTTCGCCGTATCTGAAAACCCTACACCACCCAACTTAATCTTTTCATCCATTCTCTGCACATTTTTTTTTTTCAAATTTTCCACCACACCATACACAGTTTCTAAGGGCAAAAACGCCCAGGCACAAAATATCTTCTCGTGCGGCAGTGTGGTGCGGCGCGCGGGCCGGCGGCGGCAGCCGCCTCGTCGATTTCCATAGAGGGTGAGGGTGATACCATTTGGCACGACCCGACCAACCTCCTCTCTCTCCTCTCCGGGGCTCAACGCGGCGGAAAAGTCCCTGGCAACAAAAAGCGTCCCCCGCGCCACGCCCCGCCACCCCGCACCTAGATTTATACGCGAGGGGTCAGCGTGCGACACTTAGGCCCCCGCCGCGCCACGCTCCACCACGCCACGTTCAATCGGACCAGGGAGTGGTCGTAGTTTACAAATATATTTTTGCCGTGGTCCAGATTTTGACCTCCAGCGAGCGACACAAGAACATGCGTGGGGGCGATAGAGCCGATTTCGATCCAAACTCTCAACGCGCGTGGCGCGCGGTGCACAGCTTCCGCTGCGGGCGAGAGCGGAGGGAAGGGACATTAGAGGAGGCGGGGGAGCGAGGGGGACTCCTAACTGAGCTGAACGCCCGCAAGACAAATCAAAACGTCGTTAGAACTCCGTTCCCCGCCTCGCCCCGCCCGCGAGCGGTTCCGCTTAGCGGTTCCGCTTCCCCGCCCGTCCGTCCGTCCCTAATGAGAGGGGTAAGCGGACCCCGCTCTTATTTCACGGCCCAACTCCTCACATCTATTCGTTAAAGGTGCAGTCTAGTCTCCGGGGTGTCGTGGTTCGCGCCCCGCTAAACCCACGCGCAAGCTCTCTCTCTCTCTCTCTCTCTCTCTCTCTCTCTCTCTCTCTCTCTCTCTCTCTCACCCCACACCCACCGCGCCACCGGCGGCAGACTCACTCCGACTCCTGTGCGGTCGCGTCCTAATTCTTTTCGATGAGCTGCAAAAAGTGCGCTCCTCCGGGACAGAGGAAGGAGGGAAAGAAATCGAAAAGTAGATATAAAGACGTTGAAAAGGCGCGGCGGCAGAGAGAAAGAGAGAGACAAGGCTTAGGTGGCAATGGTGCGCGCCGGTAGGTAGGCCGGCCCGCGACGCACCCGTGCTCGACAGAACTGCCTACCCTCCAGGGGCGCAGGCTAGGCCGACACTGCAACTAAAGAGGTAAAACGAATGTGCACACGCACACTTGTGTTCAGCTCATTTATCATCAAATTTGCGGGCTTGAAACTACTCATCATTTAGAGTGCAGCTTCGTACATTTGCTTTACCAGCGAGTTTGCTCATTCTTACCTCCCGTAGAGTTTGCAACAGAGCGCTCGGCGCCACATGTTATACCAAAGATCACACACTGTTGGTGAGTGCCCGTGTGGAATACTTTACATTAAATCCGTCTTATTTTCGTCTTTTTGAGGAGTCGAATATAAGACGACCGAAAGACGCCTCGGACAGCGGTTTTGACTTTCTTTCGTCTTTCTGCGTCTTCATTTCGTCTTAAATACGCGCGATTTTAAGACGATCTGAAGACG
>NW_026267180.1:152728-159721 GCF_000697945.3 Frankliniella occidentalis
CTCTCTCTCTCTCTCTCTCTCTCTCTTCCCCTCTTACTTTAGAACATGCCCACAAGGATTAGGCATGCAGTTCTTTACAACGCACGGACCAAAGGTAAGGCCGCGCGACCCGTCTAGCCACAAAAAATAATACACTTTGGACGCAATTTACACAAATTTTGACGCAATTGTCCGAATTTTTTTGCAAGCCCAATCTAAGACAGTAGTAGAAATCACTGAGCGACAAGGGACGGCGGCGGCGGCAGCTCGTCTTTTCAATCCGTGTGAACGCGGCAGACAGAGAGAGAGAGAGAGAGAGAGAGAGAGAGAGAGGCGGTGTGTGCGTGCGAGAGAGACGGGCGCACACAGACCGCAGCCGCACGCCACTCCGTTTATACGGCCGAATAAAACCACTCGTTTATGGCGCATTGGCCGCGCTCGTAAAGCTGCTTTTACATTCTCGTAAAATTAATAGGAAAATTGCCCTCTTACTTTCCTCTCTTTCTCTCTCCCTCTCTTTGCTACCTCTTGTGCGGTCTGCGGCGGCGCGGCGAGGGCAGCACAATAATCAACTCATCCGGACACCGAATCTGCATGGCGCCGGCGAATAAGTACACGCAGAACATTTGCAATTCGGGCAGAGGAAAGAGAAACAGACACTCGTTGAGGCCTGCGGTTGCCTTTGTACGTTTTCATATCCGCAGCCACCTGATATTCGTTTGGATTTTTGAGCCCCGCCAAATTTACGACTGCACTGATAAACTAAGTGTTCACCTGCTCAACGCGTTTAGGTGTGTGTGCAACTGCAACTTGAATACTTGCAAGTGTAAAACTAGTAGGGCGTACTTGCAAGTGTTAAACTCAGTAGGTGTGCACTTGCAAGTGTGCAACTCCTCGGTTAAACACTTCCTAAGATGGGACGCTTACTGTGTAGGAAGTGCTCAACCGAGGCGTTGCACACTTGCAAGTGCACACCTACCGAGTTGCACACTTGCAAGTATTTGACTTGCAGTTGCACACTTAAAAGTGTTGAGCACTTGAACACTTAGTTTATCAGTGTGCACAGTTAAAATAGTGGGACGAGATGTGCGCCGTCTTGTCTATTAACAATGTGCGATGCGCCTCGGCGTGGCACAGCGCAGCACAGCGCCGCCGCGCAAACGATATTTCGGAGCCACGCCCTCCCCTCCCCTCCTCCACTTCTGCCCCAACCACCACCACGCCCCAATTTCCCGGGCTGTCAATCACAGCGGAAGGAAGCAGAGGGGAGGGGGGTATGGTGGGGAAGGGCGGGGTGGAAGAGAAGCTGGGAAAGGATCGCTAGCACGCACAAACACCTCCCAATCGCCTATCTCGCCAAACAGCCAATCTTCCCGCGCAGTAGAAGGAGATGGGGGGCGGGGGAGGTGCATCCACGGCAACAAGCCTGCACAGCAGCTAGAGCTAGAAAAGGTACAGGGAATGTCACCGAGCAAGAAACAGGATTTGGGGGGAAAGGGGATCTTTACTGAGAGCGATCAGAGACATAGAGACGCGCAGAGCAAAGCTATATGAACCCGAAAATGTGTCCGCCACCAGGAAAATGTTGGTATTGAGTTGATGACCTGTGACTTACAACACTTTGGGAAAATCAATGGCTTCACCAAGAAAGATCACGGTTTGTTGGTCTCTGCACATCCCCTGTTGGTGTTCACCGTCCATCCGCACTACAAGAGAGAGCGAGGACAGCTAGGGGGAGGCAAACAGAAAGCGAGAGAGGGAATCTGCGCCGAATTTGTTAGTTGCTCTCAGTGAATAAATGAGGCTGCACAGCTCTGGCGCACGGGCGGGCCGGGCCGGGTCGGGTTCTTATCTATTGAAGCCATTCCCATAGGATTTGTCGGTGGATCTGAGCGCCTCGCCCCCACCCCTGACTTCGTTATCCCCCTCCCCCGCCCCTTTGCATTAGGTCCCGCTCGCACCTGAGCACACGTAGGATACACGCTGTACGCACTAGGCACAAGTGCAAAAGACGTACTTTGAAAAACGCTCGCCCCGATAGACCTCCAACGGTCAAACGATTTATACATGCGAAGAATGAGGAGAGGCATAGGGCTGGACCTGTCTTGTGGCGTCTTTACATGACAAGGCAGGAAGAAAAAGATTGGCGTTCTCTCAAAGCAATAGCGACAAGCGCTCAAATCGCATTGCATGCCAACTTCTGGCAGAACTTCTGAAGATTTTGATGAAAATATCAAACTTGGGCGCGAAAGAGATTGCAAGCACAGTATTCGAGCTTTAATATAAGACTATTTTGACTGTAGACACAGGTAGCGTGTATTTGTGGGGCAGGTCGCGGACAAGGTCGTCCCCACCCCGCATCCCGGCCAGATTTACGACCTTTTTATTTTACGAGGACGTCGCTGTGAATACCTCGACGTGCGGCCCATCGGGCGAGCCGTGTCAATCGGAGAAACACTTCACCGCAAACCACAAACCGAGGTTTACTGAGGTTAACAATAACAAAATTATGACTAAAGATTATTTTTTATTTTTTTTGCCACGGCCCCTTTAACTTTGCATGTGAAGTACGTATGATGTATGCTTTAGTCAAAATTTCCTTCTTATATTCCTTTCCTATCTAAAAACACAAGTGGAATAAATTGGCCCTGGAGCGCAGTTTCCGTGCAGCACAGAGACGGGGACGCCCCGGTGTCCACGTCGAGCAGCCTTCCCTCCGGACAGCTCCCGCCCGCAGAACACTTGGTGTCGCGCAGTGCTCCGGCCCCTCTCCCTCTCTACCTGTTCTGCTCGCTCTGTCTCTGCCCCTTCCGCCCGACTCTCCTCCCCCACCTCCTCCGGGTACCTCCTCACAAAGGAGTCATATCGAGGCGCTGGTCCCCCCTCTCCTCCGGTGCGCTGCCCTTCCGCCACGCCGCCCCACGCCAGCCAACTTTATGAATAATTCATGGTCCGGTCGCTCCTTGTCAAGGGCCGAGAGACATGCTGTGCTGCGCTCGGCCGCGCTCGAAGCCCCCTCCCCCCTCCCTCCCTCTCTCTCTCTCTCTCTCTCTGCCCCTCTCTCTCAGCCCCGCTCTCTCACTCGGAACTCATTCGGAGAGCGGCAGACGAAGAAAGAGCCCCGAGGCGGCGGGCCAGTCTGGTGCCAAGGCTGGGGCTGCACGGGCCGCGGGGGCCCACATCCCAGACAGAGCATCGCCCAGGTCGGCCGCGGTCCGAAAGCGGGCCCAATAGTCCAGACCAGAGTCCCAGGGAAGACTGTGGACAGCAGGCCACGCCACGCCGCGACCCCACGTCCCGCTCACACGGTGTATAGCGTGACCCTGGCAGGGACAGGACACCTCCGCACCCACCGATGTTCCAGTTGCGCGCTCTCATAAGTATCCGCACTCTCCCACACGCCCTGGCGCTCCCCTCGCCCCTCCCCGGCCACGACTTTATAGTCTCTTTTACTGCCGCGCTAAAGACAACAGGCGCGACGCGGCGCCGACACACACTCGACAGAGCGCTCGCAAAATTAGTCGTTTGATAGCAATCAGCTACATCATCGCCACCCTCGCATCGTAACCTTCCAACATAAATTTTGCGCACTCAGAAAGTGTGGATGATTACTAAAATATTGTGACGATCGCATCCTAGATACTAAACATTACGACACACACACACAACTTCGTTCGTATACGAAAAGCCGAAAGCCTCGTCTTCCTGTCGTTTTTCCGAAGTCGTCCGCCAGTCTCCGTTCTTTCCCTTCCCCCCAGCGAAGGTCACGCGGGGATGGCACAAGCGTCCCAGCTGCTCAATCACTCGAGGGCCCGCCTCGATATATCGAATAAAGCGATGTAAATTAGACGAGACGGCCGCATATGCGGTCTCATTAAACCACTCACTTCAAGTGAGCTGTGAGAATAGTTACCCAGTGCGGCGAAGGCCGCGATCGCAGAGATTTAAATTATGCCATGCCGAATAAAAAAAGAACAAAAAGAGACATGGCCAAGACGCCTGCAACTTCCCCTCATCTCTCACCCCTTTCACTCCCGGGGGCCTTTTCGACTTTTCCCGCTTTATTTGCAAGCATCATTTCCCCTCCACCTCCTCTCTGTTATCACGAGTTATCAGACCCCGTGGGCCCCTCTCTCTCTCTCTCTCTCTCTCTAACCGCGCCCGCCCCCTCCCCCTTCAAATTGAAAAGCGTTCGTGCGCGGAGATGGCTCGCCAGCATTGCACCTGAATGAGACGGGCTCTGCCCTTTCCCTCCCCTCTCCCTCCCGCTCAGCAACAGTTCGACAGGTGGCACAAGCCACGGCCACGAACGATGGTTCTTCTACCTCACAGGCGGCGTCGCGGCGGCCTCTACTCGCTGAAATGATGGCAAAAATATACCAGCCAGTTCCTTGATGCTCTTTAGACTGAGCTGGCAACCCCAAGAGACTCAGGCATGCGAAGCATTGTTGCCCTTTCTTCTCAGTATTCACGCATACGCTGCTTTTCTTTGTCCTTTCTTTCCCTTTTATTATTGCATCAGCGAAAATTAAATCATAATCAAGCACGGTAAAAATTACATCTTATGGATTTCAAGAGATCTGCTTGGTTTCCAAGACAGTTTTCAAGAAATCAACTTGAATTCCAAGATGTTCTTTTTACCGTGAGAGCAGGGCAACAATAAACGAACCTGAAAAGGGACGAAACCAAACGCAGGGTGCAATCAGTTCAAACACTCACTCTACATGAGCTAGACCAAAACGCCGACTCTAAAGAGGGCTGCAAGGCGCACAGTCCTAGGAATAATTAAATTTCTTCCTATGGCCACGAACAACAGATATATTCATATAAGGGAAGGTGGGGTAGATTGGGACACGGGGTACATTGGGACAGTAGCAATATCACATATTTCTAACAGTATTTAAGTGCTGAAAAAAATTGACACGTAGCCAATGTTAGCATATTTCATGATGGTATCAGTGTTGGGAAGATTGCACACCATGTCTGATGTACAGAAAATATCAAAATACGATAAGCTCAAAAATCTGTTAAAAGTAAGGTACCTTCTTATTTTATTTTGCTATTTTCTACGCAAACTGAAATGAGATAGAAAATCGCGCAAGTGGCTGGTCAGTAGGTAGTTCCTTACGACGCAGTTTGCAAGTAAGGATTTTGAGTTGAATCCCAAAATACCGAAGAAAAAGAAAGAAATCACAGGAAAGGCAATTAAGTGCACACTGGGACAGTACACCAAAAGTGCTCAATGTAACCCCTAAAAAAATCCAAAAACTGTCTCATCTTGTAGATAACTGGCCTATTTAGGCTTCCAGACCGCATGGCGGTTCGTATGCTGAGATTTCACAGGAAAACGCGTCAACTGTCCCAATGTGCCCCATCTTATGTATTCTTATGGTGTCCCAATGTGCCCCGTGCCCGGGAACATTGGGACAGGTGACACATTTCGGGGAAATCTCTCTACAGCCAAAGAGCATGAGATAAAAAATCAGGACGATATAGGCTGTGATAGGCCACATATTAATGTACAATTGTAGCCAGTACCGGTCATTTCAACAATGCATGATCTCCGACCTACAGCAAAAAGAAAAAATCCGTCCCAATCTACCCCACCTTCCCTTACGCACTGCTCGTAATGAAGGAGAATGTGCTGAGATGTGTAAAATACGGTCCGGGCAAACGTGTGCAGAGCGGGAGCGGTCTGCGCATTCAGATGAGGTACGACCCCGAGGTAGACCAGCGGCCGAGGGCGGAGGGGTTGGAGAGAGGGGGGGGGGGCGATCGCAGACTATCGCACCATCTCGCGGATATCGTGACGCATAATGGAGCAGTAGTACGTGCGACTATTACATCACACACACACACACAGTATCTGGGCGCACGCAGCCCGCACAGGGCACAGGAGTGAGAGAGACAGCACACAGTACTGTCCTAACTACAGAGTAAGGGTAAGGGGCGCGCACACACGTGCACACCTGCCCTATCGCATCGCCACTCCCGCTCATAGTTTGAATAGCAGTGAGCAGTACAGCCGCAGGGCGCCGCACCGCGCCCCTCCACCTCCACCCCGCCCCGCCCCGGTGTGCATGACGGACTGTCGCTGGCCACAGTGTGATCGCTTATTGGAATTCAGCCAAGAACACGTCGGGTGGAGAGATGCTCTCCTTGTCCGAAAGGAGTAAAGAATGCGATGATAACGGGGATGTACGAGAGGTACAGGGAAGGGGAGCGGGGGCCAAGATATGCAAATACTTTGTGTACATAGGAGGGCGGGACGGACAAGAGGCGCGCTGCACCTGCTGGCAGACGAGAGAGAGAGAGAGAGAGAGAGAGAGAGAGAGAGAGAGAGAGAGAGAGAGAGAGAGAGAGAGAGGCTGTGACACGTGGAAGGGTTGCCAATAAATTGCAGCCGGGTATTTTAATTTGAAACTCTGTCGCCATATTGCGCGGCTTCGCCGGCTCCCAGCGCTCTCCAGCTTGCGGCGGGCATCAGCCGCACCTGGCACCACCACCACCAGGGGCGGGAGAGGGGGTAAGGGGGGGGGGGCGAGGAGCGAGCGCAGGGAAGAGAAGTCACCCCCGCAGAATGAAGTGGACGGGCGACATTGGGTCACCGTGTGGGACCGGTTGGATCCTTTTCTGCTGGCCGGTGCGATCGGGGAAAAAGGACGAATAACGCTCCAGCTGCATATATCATCAATAACTGCTACTTCTTCATTCGTGAAATTTTGGGGTAGTTTTCCTCCTCTTAAGAAGAAATGTAGGCCACAGTTATACAGGCGCAGCGTCCACGACGATAAATCAGTCGAAAACACGTTGACAGGAGAGACTTCGCAAGTTGAAAATCCGGACTAAAATGCGAGCGCCATTTTTATTTTAAAGGAAATCATAATACTAGAACAACCGCAATTATTTATTTTCAGCAAGACTCTGTCGCACTCAGCCTCTCTCCCTGCAAAAGCCATTGAACGCGAAAACGGGTTGGGAAAGAAGCGGCTGCAAAGAGGACGTAAGGGAGGG
>NW_026267180.1:160026-161569 GCF_000697945.3 Frankliniella occidentalis
GGGGGGGGGCAGTGCCCGAAGGGCGCTTGGAGGGTTGCGCCAAAAGCAGCCTCCAAACCGCCGGAGCCGGCAGCAGCATCATGGACCCAACCCGAAACAAACAAGGTCCCCACCGCTCAGCCTCCTCCTTTCTGATTGGTTGGGCGAGCGCGAATGTGTGTGAGAGATAGACAGAGGAAGAATGTGCGAGTGTGTCACGGTCGGTCACCTGCTCTCTTACACACACAGATTGCATCTTTTGGCGTCCACCGACTCCCTGCTCAACACGGGGTCACACACTACGCGCGCGCGCGCGCGCGTGTGTGTGTGTGTGTGTGTGTGTGTGTGTGTGTGCGCGCGCGCGCGGGCTTGTGTGTGTGTGTTATCAGCTGATTTATGTGTCCACGCTCCGAGTCCGGCGGACGTTTCACAATTTGTCATCGCGATTAACTAAAGCGGTGTAATCTCAGGAGAAGGGGGAAGGAGAAGGGGGGGGGGGAAGGGGGTGTACTTCGGTGCCTCCCACCCCTACACCACCCCTCTGACGGCAGCACGCGCCGCCGCGGGCGTAAGCAAGAGCGAGCGAGACAGACAGGGAGAGAGAGAGAGAGAGAGAGGGAGAGAGAGAGAGAGAGAGAGAGAGAGAGAGAGAGAGAGAGAGAGAGAGCGTGAGGGAGCGACAGAGAGAGCGAGCGAGCGTGTACCTGCGGGCAGCAGGCAGCAGCACTCCCCCCGCCGCGGCGGACACAAGCGCGGCGCACTTAAGCCCCTTGTTTGCCGACCGACAATTAAAATCACGAGATCGCGCCGCGTTAGCGCCGCCGTAAAACTCGACCACCGCGACCCTCTCCAGCAGCGGGAGCAGCCTCCCTCTCCAGAGGCGGGCAGCGAGCGGCAGGCCCTTTAGGGGCATTAACGCCCCGGGGGCGGCCCGGCCGGCGCCCCGCACCCAATCGCACACGGGGTCAATCATGTCAGGCGGGGCGCCCAGCACCGGCCCGCACCGGCCTCCCGACGTGACCGTCTGCACGCCGGTCAGCCCGACTCTTGCTACCCCACCCCGCCCCGCTCGACCAGGACGTGTTGCATATTGCATACATCTACAGCCAATGACTCGCACGGCGACCGTGCCGCGGAGCGCCCGGGCGGTGTGCACTGCAGCAGCAGCAGTGGAGGCCGCCGTCGACGCTCAAATGAGGTGGCGAGGGAGGCGTGCGAGGGCAGCAGACGACGCTGTGCGGACGGCGCCGGCGTTGGCAAGCACTCCAAGCAGCAGGGGCAGGCTGCACGGCTGCGGCCACCGATGAAAGGCCATACCCCACGCCTCCTGCCCCCCGGACTGGGCGCAATGTCAAGAGTTTTGTTCAACATCCAACCCAAGGAGGGCTGCCTGGCCTGTCGCGACGGAGCCTCCGTCACGGAGAGGGGTCGGCTGCCGGCGGAGGGCGACCGAGAGGGGGCGTGTGGGGCATAACCGCATTCCAGGCGACAAAAGGGCGGCGAGGGGGCGGCGCGGCATTCATCCACCGGGGTGGGGCGGCACAGGGTGAGAGGAGGGAGGGGA
>NW_026267180.1:162534-165400 GCF_000697945.3 Frankliniella occidentalis
GGGCGGTCTATTTCCGACCCACCGACACTGGTTTGCTAATGAGCCAGCCGGGGGCCGAACCCGCCCTGCACCGTGTCGACATCGAACCCCCCAAAACTCTCCTCATCCCCACCTCCATCCCTCTCTTCCAGCTCTGCTTCGTCCGCGTCCCTGCGCCAAGAGGACCAGGCAGGCACCGCCCCGCCAGCCAGCGGCCGCGGAGTTGACCACAATTTAGTTATTTGAGCGGCAAGGCCAGCCGTCAATCACCTCTCTCTGCCTCTGCTTCTCTCTCCCTCTCCCTCTCCTGCAAGCCGTTTGCACTCGGGCGAGGGCACGCCACGGGCATGCACTCGACATACAAAGTGGCCACAATGTAGCAGAGGAGAGAGAGAGAGATGTACAGTAGAAACGCATAAGATGCGCTCACGGGGCGAGTGAGTGAGAGAGAGAGGGTGTGTGTGTTTCCCCGGGAGCTCAGACAGTTATAGCTCTCCTGACGAGCAGCCAATTGAATATCGGCGGGGCGGCGACCTGGGCTACCGCCCGCTACACGAAAAAGAAAAACATAATTTCGAATACATACGCCAATATGGGATGCGTTGGGTGAGATATTACATTTCTCAATAACTAAATTTATAGCCATGTCCTAATAACAAGGAGCACGATTCCTTCTGGTGAAGCCAGTCTTGAGGACTGTCTAAGAACACAGTAGCTTGGCAGATCAATTTGGCAAATATAATCGTATACACTGAAAAATTAAGTGTGCAACTGCTTAACACTTGTAAGTGTGCAAAAGCAAGTTGAATACTTCCAAGTGTGTTATCCTTTGCTTTTCTTTGGTGGGTACCGTCCGCCGCTACTGGCCCGTCACACCCTCCTGAGCATCAGCAACGACCAGCCGTGTCATTCTTAGCGCGCCTGGCAGACCACCAAGAATCGACAAATCTGCGCGCCAAAGGCGTCTACCGAGTGAGGGAGGCAACCAAGCGGGAGGTTTAGCAGAGGGGGAGGGGGAGAAGTGCAAGGATCATATCCGACGAGAAGGTTTGGCATAAGAGCATGGACCAATGGACCAGGGGGAGGGGAATGTGGGGGGCTGCTTTGGGAGGGAGGGGGGGGGGGTACCCGCTAAGGTGCAAGACAAGACCGGCCACACACTCAACCGCCCCTTAGACTTCGCCATCAGCTGATCGCTGGCTGGTCGTGTCGGGGGCGGCGACTGACGTACCGACAGCAATGACAACGGGTTAGCGACCTGAGCCCGCCCGCACCTAGAGGGTGAAAAGAGAGGGGACCTGGGGGGGAAAAGGCAAGGGCACAGCCTACCTTTCACGACGGATTCCTCACTCCCTTTTGTCTGTCTGTCTGTCTGTCTGTCTGTCTCTCTCTCTCTCTCTCTCTCTCTCTCTCTCTCTCTCTCTCGCGGAATGCGCCCTTCCCCGCGACCCCACCGCGGACCTCGCATCGCACCTCGAAATAAAAGTGACGTGTCACGCCGCTCGCTCCGTTCACGCTCCGCTCGCAGCGGATCCGCTTTCAATCCTCGCGCAAGGCGTCTCCGATGACGTGCTGCCGGGGCGGGGGACGGCAGGTATGGTGCCCGCGGCGCCCGGGGCATTCAGAGCGCCAACACCGCAAAGAAAAACAAACGACCAGTTTTATATTGAAGTAGTCTGAGTCTAAGCGAGATTTTCCTTTTTGTTTCGGTTAAGTTTTTCTTGAATACTGATGAAGTTGATTACTTTTACAGACTTAAATCGAAGTAAATCGAGGCGCCCTGGCGTTAACAAAGTCAGCAGCCGCAGCCGAGGCGGTCGCGGGAGGAAGCGCGCAGACAGCCGGTCAGACGGACGTGTTCTAAGCGCCGTGTTAATTGCCGGTGGATTGCGCGCTTTACGGCACGTCCGCGGCACGCGACCGCTCCGCCCCGCCCCGCCCCGCCCCGCCCCGCCCCGCCCAGCACGACAAACGTGTTCTCTTCGCTGTTTATGGTCGATTCCCGCGGCTGCCGACAGGAGAGGAGGGTGTGGAGAGCCCAGCGCTCCTCTAGGAGCGGCGGCACCGACCGCGGGGAGGAACAGCCAAAAGGACAACAATAACAACATTCAGTTTGTTATGTCAAGTACACTCCCATCACTCACGGCAATCTAATTGAGTTTGGATTTGGCTGATGAAACTCGATGGGCGATTTGATGAATAAATTACCCACCGCCTAGAAAAGTGTCACCAACGGTGGAACAGTACTGCCACCTGCACTTGCGCAACCTCTCCTCAAAATCCTGCTTGATCCTGCTCCCTTTAATCTGCTTTCTCTCTCCTTCGCCCTCTCCTACTCTATCTCCCTCTCTCTCTCTCTCACACACACACATACACATGATGGAAACAGTCAGGTGCGGCCGTGGTACTGTTTGTACAGCGAGTCTTTGCCGAGGCTTATCTTGATGGCATCTTGCAAAAGTTACATGCGGAGGACTGCCGGCACTGGAGAGCGCTGTGTGTGTGAGGGGAGGGGGGGGGGCAGGAAGGGAAAGAACGGAGAGGTGGGCGAGGTGGGTTGGAGGGAAAGAAGGAGCGAGCTGCAGATGCTGAAGGGGTGAGTTGTGCCCGAATCGGATCAGCGAACAAACGCCCCCCCGGGGGAGAGAGGGGGGGGGGGCAAGGACCACGCGGCTGGGAAAATAAAGAAGATTATCTACGCGAGAGGCGGAGTGGCGCGCGCGGGGACCAGTGACTCCGCCTCCCTAGTGCGCGAGAGAGATAAGGCGAGCTGCGTGCGAGAAGGGGTGGTTGCTGCCGTGCACCCGGCCTCCAGGGCCTCCAGGGCCTCCGGGGCCTCCAGGACCTCCAGGGCCTCCGGGGCCTCCAGGACCTCCAGGGCCCCCAG
>NW_026267180.1:165450-168344 GCF_000697945.3 Frankliniella occidentalis
TCTCTCTCTCTCTCTCTCTCTCTCTCTCTCTCTCTCTCTCTCTCTCTCTCTGTGTGTGTGTGTGTAGCTCGCACCCTGGTCTTTCTCGTGTAAGCCATTCATCCGAATGCATTTTAATGACGGTCCCAGAGGTCCGAGACACCCAGTCTCTTCCTCCCCGCTGGAACGGTCCCTAAAAGACAGTCGTCGACACTGACGATATTACAGCAGATGATAATCTCCAGGCTCCAGGCCGCGCGGCCGCGCCCGCTCCAGGAGACCTCGCCTGGAGTCCAGCCGTAAACAAGGACGGGCAGTCCCAGCTGGCCGAGGCGCAGGGGCGCGGGGCGCACGCACACGGCACTGGAAAAACTGGAGAAGAGGACGTCCTCCAGAGCGAGACCAACAGCGGGCCCGGCGCTGCTGGGATGGAGTCATTGCATGCCCGTCACGCACTCCGCTCGTTGTCACCTCCCCCCCTCCCCTCCCACCTTCCTCCGCCAATTAAGCGGCTATTAACGCGCCTTGCGGCATGCCAATACTTTCCATTCGCACCGTGAGCGCACTGTAAAAATGTGTCGGAATCTCACGAAAATACACTCGCTTACAGAACAGAGTTTCGAATTATTGTACTCATATCAGGCATCGACTAACGAATACTTCACAAGGACGATGAGAAAATAAGGAATTATTTGGGGACAAAATAGGAAACCCACGGTTTTACTTTGGCACGCAGAGCCCAAAAACATGCTATGTAGGCAAATCCCTCACTAGAGTTATAATTCCTCGTTGTGAAACATTACAAGTTATTGAAAAGACATGAAAAGAGTAAACGTATTGGCAGTAAGCAAAGATAACCTTTCAACTATATTTTCGAAAACAATGAATCTCTTTAGGAAATAGTACCTTTGAAAACCACCTCCTTTGTAACGAAATCCAACAGTGTACCACACATACACACTCACCATTAGCGTCATGGGCCATACACACGTACACGTACCTGCAACAAAGAAGGGCCCCACATTAACTCTGAAGTCTTTACGAGACGGAGCGCCGCACCGGCCGCACCACGCGGCAGCGCGCTCGCCCAGCCGAGCCAGGCGTTTCTTATTGTTTGACAGTGTACAAGAGCACGGCCGCGGGACGTACAAGAGAAAAAGTGGGCAGAAAGATACAAGAAAGTACACACTTCAAAATGCTTGCAAAGAATACGTTTGTATTGCAAACGATTTACTTTGCAGCAAATAATTTTGAAGTAGTGTACAGTAATGGACGAACTAGTTCTTTGGAAAGTAAACTAAATGTTAGCAATATACAGAACAAAGCTCGAAAATTCTATGGAACGTTGCAATAGTTTGCAAGCATTTTACAGTACAAGAACGAGAATTTCTCAAATAAGAAAAAAGTCAAAGACCATAGCAAAGCTCCATGCATTGTTGACTTTGTGGAAACAAAAAAGAAAAACACGCGACACGTTTGCACAAACTTTCTATAAAATGAATGCATAAGCTGATCAATATGTTCGCATGGTTGTCCAAGAGGTAAACGAGCTGCTCAGTTGAGCTGAGGTGTTCCCCGCGGCCTGTCACTGTCATACAGACGGGCGGGGCGGGGTAGGGCATGGGCGTGGGCGTGGCGGAGCGAAGCGGCCACGCGCGATCAGCTGGTCCGTCAGCTGTTTACGAAGAGCCGCCGTGCGCGGCGGAGGGGGTGGGGGAGGGGGGTGTCAATCGATCAGCTGTCAGCACCCGTCCAGCCACGCCCGCCGCATGCACCGCACGCACGAGATGGGCCCCCGCTGCTGCCCCACCGCGCGCCACGGCCACTTTGGGCATATTTACGAAATGCATACACTGACCCTCCACGTAAAATACAACTTATCATATAGAGTTAAGTTGTTAAAAACCAACACGATTTTATTTTCAACAATCGTGAAGGCCAATCGTCACCGCGCGCGCGTCACTTACACCGGTAAAGCATTAGCAGCAGCAGCACACTGCTGAAAAAAAAATACGAGCAAAGTAATTGGAAGCGCCTGGTGCAATGAATGGGCACGCAAAGAAACAACAGGTGCGCAATTACAGGTGCGAGGTAAACGCGCGCGCACACACACACATGCTCAGATACAAACAAAAAAATAAAAAAAAAGAATCCACGAGACAGAAAAAATAAAATTAAAAAAAGAGAGCCTCGCTCCAGAAACAATAACCAGGGAGCTAGTAGTCCTTCTCGCGCCTGATTGGCGTAAGTGGCACTTAGAGCCAAACACTATCATTACTCCAATTTCTATAATTCCATAACCACCGGCTGTGCCAGGCTGGGCGGGACGGGGCTAGCCGCGGCAGGTAAGTGAGGCCGTTTTATTTATCCTTTCCTTGGAGTGTACACGTAAATGCACGGTTCGGTTCATTCGGAGCCGTTCAGACGGTCACGCCGCCGAGGGGAGGCGTCATAGTGTGAACTCGAATCTCTCAAATACATAAAACGAAAGGTTTCATTTCGTAGTTATATTGTGCCCTAAATCGAAACGGGCAGAAAGGCGCAGAGACCGTGGTGGGATAGGGTAGGTAATACCGCCCGCACGGCTGCATGCGGTATAGCATAACTACAAAATCGGCCGGGGTAGGTAGCTGTGTGGGCCGCACCCTCAACAACTAGCGAAAACAAGTTTAACCCCCCCCCCCCTATTCTTTTTTCTAGACTCAGTTTTCGGACGGACGGATCCCAAGTGCATCTCATTACAACGGCAGACGAAATAAAGAAATGAGAGAAACAGGTAGCGAGTTAGAAAAGGACAAGGGCGAGAAAGAGGAAAAGGGAGAAATAAGGTGAAACAGAAGAAAACAGGGCCAAACATCGGTCGAATGAGCGCGAACAGGGCGAAGGAAAGCAGAAGGGCAAGGGTGGGGGAGGGA
>NW_026267180.1:168506-172038 GCF_000697945.3 Frankliniella occidentalis
GGGGGAGAGGGAGGGAGTGAGGGAGAGAGAGAGAATGCGAATGTATTTCGCAGTGAGGACGTACACGGGTAAACAACACAATGTCGGACAAGGCCCTCGAGCTCGCGGTTCACATTCACGTGCACATTTCTCTCTAAACCCGACACTGCAAAACCGTTCTCTCATTTCTAATGCGCAAGTTTGTTCCTCGTCCTCTCTGCCTCTGCGTTTATCACACATCACTTCCGATTTTTCGCCGAGTAACGTCAGATCGCGCGCGCCGTCCACTTAGCGAAGGGGATGAGTCAAATGAAGAGTAAAGAGGGAAGCCGATCGGCTTTACGCGGCCGACCACGAGCTGTCGGCTTGGACAGCGCGCCGCGCGCAGGGCGTGGGGATGAGAAACTGAGCAGCGGGACGGGGAAAGGGACGAGAATCAGTTCCATAAGTCGTCAAATTAAATATATTGACACTCGAGCTATTGCGTCGGCTATTTTTTAAAATGGGTAGATAACAATTTTCAGCTATTTGCCCACGAATCGCAGCAAAATGCGTTCAGGACTTATCCTCTCTCCTCTCTCTCTCTCTCTCTCTCTCTCTCTCTCTCTCTCTCTCTCTCTCATGGCTAATCAAGCAGGGAGCGAGCCAGGGCTGCCAATCAGATAAACATGGCTACCGCACCACGCAGAGAGACTGACGTAAACAAGGAAACACCAGCAGAGTTTGAGAGAGAGAGAGAGAAACCACTCTGCTGCTCAGAGCAGAATTCCACCGTAACTTTCGTACAGTTTGCCAAACAACACCATGTGCAGTGAACACACAGCTACACTTCTAGCAAATATATAGATAGATAAAAACATTAAACAATTAAACAAAAACAAAACGGTAAAAGAAATTTCGTTTACAAATTACAAAGAAAAGTGGAGGGAAAAGTAAAATTCTTCCACAGTGCATAGAGCTAGAAATAATATGCGGCCCACAGAGACCGCACAGGACGGGACGACACCGCGGGGCGCGTCGGGCTCAAAGTAAGGGAAGGCCGACTTCCAATTTCGTAAATGTTTATCCGTAATTTCGTCTTGGAGGAGGGGAAAATAAGTTTACATGATAGATATTTGAAAAGGTGGATTTAAATCGATTTAAATCGTGTTTAAAATTTGTCCTTGTTAGAGTTAATTAATTAGAGTGAAAGGGCATTCGTGCCCATGACCCACTACTGAAGCTGAAACTGTCAAGTTAGGTGACAGTGTGAGTGTGTGTGGCCTCACCTGCCGGAAGTAGGGCCTAGCGCTGTGGAAAAGGGGAAGTGGGGGGGTGGCACTAGATGAGTAGCAAGAAAAAGGGGGGGGGGGAGCACCGACATGGAGAGGAGTAAACCGAAGCCAGCAATACATTTTTTTAAGTTCGTTTTATTTTATTTTTTTTATTTTTCAAAATACCGCGCCGGCGTCTCCAACGCCACTGCACTTCCGGTGCAACGACAAAAAAATACGACAAGACCGGGCTTGAAATTCGAACACAAGCCAAGCAGAGAGGCACGACAACGTCGTTCTTCTAATGTAAATGCGAGGGGGAAATCACTTGCGAAATAGTTCGTACACCTTCCCCCGAAATAGTCCGAAATAAAGGCGAAATAGAGGCGAAATAGAGCGAAATAAAGACGAAATAGACGCGAAATAGTCGGTGAAATAGTCGCGAAATACCCCTGAAATACTCCGAAATAACGCGAAATAGCCTGAAATAATCCGAAATAGGCGGGAAATAGCCGAAATGGCAGGAGAAATAACCGAAATGGTAGGAGAAATACTACGAAATAGTCCGTACGCTACGAACCCTAGTGATTTCCCCCTCGTGTAAATGTATGTTCTAAATCCCAAACCGCAGGTAATATTGAGAAAAAAGTCGGGGGTGGGGCAGAGAAGTGCGATAGCATCTCGGACATAACTCACCCCCGCGGCGCAGCCGCCCCCGCGCAGCCCCGCACGCACAGTCAACACGCTATGCTCAGAGGGAAGGGGAGAAACGGGGGGAAGGGGGAGATATAATGGAAACAAGGCTAGTGAGCGCGACTTAGTACCAACCACATACGGGCGATAAAAAAAGCGGGAAAATTTATTCGAACGTGAGAAGTAAAAAAAGTTTAAACGATGTAATAGGAAAGGGCATCACGAGCTGAACTCGGCATGGTGGAGAGAAGGGCGTGGTCACCGCGGAGGTACCTCAAGTAAGTGGCGGGAAGACGACATGGAAGCAATACAACACGTGTGGAAAAGTGTCAAAAAATAGAACAGGGAAAAAAATCTGAAAAATGGGGGAGGGGGGCGAAGGAGGGGAGCAGGAAAAGAGGGTAGATACACAAGGGACCCAACGAGGCGTCGACCGCGCGGTATCAGATTCAGCCAAGGCTGCCAACCTCCTGACGAATGGAGTCGCTTCATTATGTGTTAACAAGTTGGCAGCCCTTCCACCACCACCACCACCACGTTAGAGGGTTGGTTAGGGGGAAGGTGGCCGGGGAGATGTCATGGGGACAGAACTGAGTTTCACTTGCGTAAAAATTACCCCCCTGGCCGCCCCTGGCGAAACGCATGCCGCCACCGCGGCTGCTGCTGAGTCGCGAGAAGCAAGGCGGGGAAGAAGAGCTGCGCCGCTGCGCCCCACTTGATCAACCCTCCCCTCGCAGGCAGGCGGCAGTATTTCACCGGCCGAGACGAGTTGCGCACAATTACGCCGAGGCCCATTAAAAATTTAACGGCAGCGTAATGAGCCACAAACGGGCAAACCTGCGGCGCCTGCAGGAGCGGGGAGGGGGCAAGGCTGGAAGAGAGCGGTGGGAAAATCTCTTTTTAGAATAAAATGGCAATAACGGCTAATAGTGATGAACAGCAGAGTACAATGAACAGAATTAGAAAATATTCGCAAAATCATATGCCGTCAAATCAAATCCCTCCCTCTCCATCTTTCTCTTTCTCTTTCTCTCGCTCTCTCGCTCTCGTGAGTCTGGTCCGGATGCTGCACGGGTGCTGCGCGGGCCGCCGCCGCTTTACGAGCGCCGAGTTACGACCGGACCGAGCACTGTTGCTCACGGATTTAGACGACCCTCGCGCGCCCATCATCCCCCCATTCCCTCATCTTACAAATCGGCGCGATAATCCTCATCTTCACACTAGAGCGGGCAGTTGCCGCCGCCGCCACCGAGGACTCGTTGCCAAACAGAGGAAAACAAAATTAGCATTGACGAAGATTGCGTCAAAAATTCACGGGGACCAACACGAGTGTGTCACATCATTGTAGGTGTCATGCTTTAGTAACCATCTTTATCCGAGTTGTCGCAATATGACGTCATCACTACCCTCTCTTGGTGTTTTACAAAACTCCACTCGTTATGAACGGCGTTTCATTTTAAACAGCGAAACAATCATGTTCACCAAAAGACACTGATATAGTTATGTATCGGCACACGGCAAAAATACACACAAAGTCCAACGCGCGCCATTTGGGCCCTCATTAAAACCACGCCTATGGCCGAAGAAAATGAGACCCCCACCCCCCA
>NW_026267180.1:172388-177302 GCF_000697945.3 Frankliniella occidentalis
CCCCCCCCTTTACCCCATAGGAAGTCTGCACCCCCATGCCATCCAGCCCCGCCCCATTCGTACACGAGCTTTACCGTATACTGCTGAGCCGAGGAAAGCGCGCGCTCCTTCAAAACTCTTTCCTAAATAATCTGGTTCAGACAAAATAATGAATTACAAAAGGAGTGATAAGAGGTCATGAGATGGAAATTTCTTCAACTTGCTTCAGCGGGAGGTCCTCAGCGACAGCAACGCGACCGCTGCTATCAGATCAGGCGCGCTGACCCACGAAATGGCTCCCCCCCCCCTCCTCCTCCCCCTTCGAGGGGCCCTCCTGCCTGGCTCCCTGGACTCGCCTCGGTTCGCTTTTGGCGCCAAACAAATATTCAAATCACCATTTTGATTTTATTTTTCCTCAGTGGCTCCGCGTCTGCCTCGTCAGCCGTTTGTGCCAGAACCTACCTACGTAGCTACCTCATAAGACTCGAACTCCTCCGTAAAAGGTACAGCTATTTTTCAAAGTGCGATTACTTTCTGCGACACATGCACTGTTTCAGTGTTGTGCTCTCTATATCTAACGTTTGAATGAAGATGCTCACTGTATGTCATGTGTGCATACCAAGCATACATTACATACAATGTGCAATCCGGGTGGCCGCACGCAATCGGAGATTTCAAATTCCCTGACTTTTCCCTGACTTTTTACACAAATTCCCTGACTTTTAAAGGTGTTTTAAGTGGAACCTTTGCCTCTCAAAAAATTGAAAATGCCACCGAAAGTTTGAAAACAACAATTTGGGGCAAGATTCAGTAATTTTCCCAGACCAACGTTCAATTTCCCTGAATTTTCCCTGACTTCCCTGACTTTCAGGTTGCGTGGCCCCCCTGGCAATGCTTAAGTTGAGTTTTCAGAGCTCATAAGTTTGCGGCATTCACACACTTGTATTGGCTGTATAAGATACGTCATGAAAGAGACGAACGACAACGGCAATCCAAACACAAAAATGTTTCACACACACTACGTATGTATGTAGTCCGGGGAAGTACCGTCTATGTGTGAGTATCTGTGAGGACGCGTCCCGCGGGAGAGGGGGGGCTTTGTTGTCATTTTGGCAGACGGTCACCCTCCCCCCTTCCGCCGGCCGCGGTGGCACCCACAGTGTGAGTGGGTGTGCTCGGCACAATGGCGAACCGCAATACGGCGCAGCCGACCAAATGAAAACCATAAATATAAATATGAATTTGAGCGACTCTGCGCGCCGCGTCGCTCGCCGGCACAAACGCACAGCAGAGGCAGACAATGCAGAGGGACAAAGACAAAGATCCTACAGCGTGTGATTTTACAAGCAAACACGACAGAAAGAAAACGGGCCGTTCAAAAGTACGACACTTGTGATGCAAGCAGGTTCGCAATCGCACACGCTGTGACACGTCTTCAACCACAACACGAAACATAAAATTAATACGTAACTTGTAAGACTTCGAGGTATTTGTGTGTGTATATGTTACTTTCAGGGTAAAAGTGACGCAGGAGACTGAACGAGAAGGGAATGGGAGTGGGGGTGCCACTCAAAATCATGGAAATCTAACGGCGCACGCGCGCGAGCGCCAATCATAGATAAGTAATACTAACATTCGATAAAAACGGAGTGACCATCGCCCCAGACGGACGTACGCGCCGGATTAAAAATTGAAGGCGGTGTGCAGGGAGGTGCGCGACCGCCCCGCCGGCAGTAAAACGAACTTGCACAGCTTTACAGCCGATTCGGTCGACAGTAAAACGCGAGCACTCCACCGGTACAACTTTTTAAACGGGCCCCGTGATCGACACGTGCAGCACACCGCCCCCCCCCGCCCCCTCTCTCTCTCTCTCTCTCTCTCTCTCTCTCTCTCTCTCTCTCTCTCTGTCTCTCTCTCTGTCTCTCGGAAAAAATATTTTAAACGTGGGAAAGTATGCTTTTAAATACAAGAGAAAATAAGGTAAGCTTTCCAACTGATAAACAAAGTGGTCAACTTCGTAGCTGCACACGTCAGTATTAAGCAGTTAAAAACTTGGGTTATCAGTGTAGACTCTTGAAATCCCCGAAACTTGCATGCCCTGCGGGCACTTTTCACCTATCCGGAACGGTGTGAACGATCCCGTCCCCACCCCACCAGCAGCAGCACCCGGCGAGGGGCGGGAGCCGGGACATTTGGAAAAGGGAGTCAGGCGGGGATCAAGGAAAGTGAGGAATGATCCATACACGCCGAGTGGGGCGGGTGGGGCGGACCGGGGTGGGATGGGGTGGACAGGGGTGGGGCGGAGTGGGTGTAGGGGCAGCTGGGGTAGCAACACTTTATTTGACACATGGCTCTGCCGCCCAGACACGGGGACCGGCATTCCGAAGGGCCCCAAAAAAATGCGATATTGCGACACAGCGCCCCTCCCCCACCCCTTCGTCCCCGCAGAAGCCCCCTCTCTCCTCCCCTTCACTTTCCAGAGCGCTGTTTCCCTAATGGAAACGACTCGAACCAACGAACAGTCCGGCCCAAAACAAAACAAAAATTACACCCATCAAGCTTTTATTTTAAAACAAAAAATGGTACGGTTAAGGTGTGCGCTTTTCTTTCGCACCGTATACGGTAAAGTAATGATACGGTCTTGCGTGAAAAAAAAGTTAATAGAATACGATCAAAAATGTGTCATGTTATTTGGGCAATTGTTCCTAGAGGACGAGGAGATCTCCACCCCCCTTCTTCGGCGCACATGGGGTGCGCGCTACCTTGCAAATATTCCCACGCGGATAAGGAGCGCAGGACCCGTATATCATGGAGGAGGCGTTGGCACTGGCAGTGCACTGTCAAAAGTTCACTTCCAAACTAGAAGGCATTGCTCTGGAAAACGTTAGACCTTTCATTCAAGAAAAGGGGCATACCAAATTGTTTAGATTTGTTTATCTTGAAATTTTACCAGACTTTTAAGACTCAAACTTAAGTAGAAAAATTTTGCTTTTGGTGAAAGTGAGGTGTAGCGCGGGGATGCTCCGCTACACTGCGGATGGTGCTGGCCATGATGCCCATGCGATCGACTTTAGCACCGGCGCCTTCGACATCGCCACGCCACACTACGCTACCTCCCTCCCCCTTTTTTCATGTCGAAAAAAAAAGGCGAAGTTCCGCGATTTTCCGAGAGCGCGAATGAAATATGGCGGCGGGCGGCGACAGCTATTGCCGTCATTAGAATCCTATTATCGCCAACACACTCCATGGGAGAGGAGCGGGGGAGGGGGGGAGGGGGGTCAAGAAATATTTCAAAAATAAAGTATCACTCGCTCGCACCATGCATGTCGCCCGACATCCACCACACACTCCAAAAAGTTTATAAAAATTAGGTCAATCATATGCAGTGTGGGCAGCGCGAGCAGAAAGAGACAACGGTTGTGAGTCTGCGGCAGGCCAGACACCCTGACCCGCACAACCGTACATCACCTCATTCATTATGAGGAAGGGGCAAAGGGGGGGGGGGTAGTAGGTCTAGGAGAGGGGGAGCAGCCAGCCACGGCCTTGCGCAGGGGTCGCCGGATTTATTTCACTTATTTGTCATATTCGCAGACAAAGTTGTGCCGCGAGCAGGGAAGAGGGGGTGCCGGTGGGGTGGGGTGGGGGCGTGGCGGGGCGTGGCGGGGCGTGGCGGGGCGTGGCGGGTCTGAGTGATCACCCGCTGCGACCCGCTCAACCCGGCGGCCCTTGGCGCGCGGACGGACCGTGCGGGAGCCACTCGGGAGCCTGAGGCAGGGGTGAGAGGGGTAGCGAGGGTGCAAATAAAAGTACCCCACTTAACTCCCAAAAAGAGTAATTATTTCCTGACAGAGTACCTGAGCCTGCACGGTGGGGCAGTGCCGCATTCCGTGGCACGGCGGCGTGGCGAGCCACGCGCAAACGCGCGCGCACACACACAGCTACACACGCACGCAAACACACACACACGCAAACACACACACACACACGCACACGCACGCACGGTAGAGATGCGCGCGGCCGCTTGTCCGCCTCAATGTCCTTGAGTCAAGTCGGGCTGCACCGACATCTGCATGCCGACTACACTCTCATTACTTATCCATTACACTGGCCAAAAAAATAAATATATAAAGGCCACGTAGACTCCGCAAGCGATACAAATAAGGTCTCACAGTGTTTAATTACACATTTTAAAAAGGTTTAATTGAAGTTAATAAAACACTGTGGCTTGAGTGTGTGTGTGTGTAGCAGGGCGCAAGGACGCCGACCCTAACCTCTGCGGGTTGGGTTCCGAGAACCGAACCGCATCTGCATGCAATCGCTTTACCCCGGCGCGGCGTGGCGTGGCGCGTCGTGGCATGGCGTGGCACGGCGTGGCGTGGCCCGGCTCGGTCGGTACCCCCCGCGGTTCTGGACCTGTTGTCGGGTCCCCGGCTGGACCTGCGGGACCCGCGCACGGACGCACTCGGACGCAATCCACTCATCACGGGGCGGCGATACCCGACCACGCCGCCGACCACGCACTGCACGAGGAGGCCAAGTGTGCGAATGTCACACACTTGTAGACAAGTGAGTGCTCATTCGCAACCCTCACAGGTGCACAACATGTAACATTTTAATAAATGTGCGGCCGTTCGAGGGTCACGAGTCCACAGATGTTGAGGGAATTCCACCAGGAACATTTCCAATCCATACAGCCGAGCCGATGCGGGGGAGTTTGCAGCCCGGGGAGCCACACCGGCAGATGTCAGCGACAGCCTCCGCCCAAACTTGACGGCGAACTTCTAGGCGGGTGATGAATCCATTTGGGCCAATGCATAACAAGCCGTTGCCGTCTCTGCCTCATATTTCACGAATACCCGTCAGAAGGATTCCTCCAGGTCGCCCAGCTCCTCGCCCAGCTCCTCGCCCAGCTCCTCGCCCAGCTCCTCGCCCAGC
>NW_026267180.1:177557-181580 GCF_000697945.3 Frankliniella occidentalis
CCTCGCCAAGCTCCTCGCCAAGCTCCTCGCCAAGCTCCTCGCAATCGTCGTGTCCAACGCAGTCCATTACCGGCGTCGCCAACACACCTCATCGCCATAATTAATTGCGCACCACCACTTTATTCATGACTCGTAAAAGACAAAAGAACTTGAGCTAATTTATTCATATAAGGTGCAGAGAGAGGGAGAGAAGGAGAGAGACTGCCGCTACAGGTGTGCCACGCGTCTCTCGCTCCCCCTCTTCCCCTCCCCCTCTCTCTTTCCCTCCCTCTCTTCCTCTCTCCATCCCCTCCCGCCTCCCTAACTCCCTCTTCCTCTGGATGGTGTCCAAGGGGCTGAATGAGCTATCAGTCTTGGTAGGCCAGTGAACTGCATTGTCCTTTCAATAGCAGCATTGGGACTCCTGCAGCTCCTGCTCCTCGAGTCTCCGAGTCTCACGCAGTCTCGGTGCGCTCTCCCGAACCAAACCCACTCTACGCTCATTACCTATCGCCTTACCTCTCCCCTTCATCTCTCCAAATTCATCCTCTCCCCCTCCCTCTCCCTCCCCCTCCCCTCCTCTCTCTCTCTAACGACCTGTACGGCATCCCGATGCTTTATTGCAGCGCGAGAGTTATTATGTGCACGGCGGATTTACGGCGAGAAGGAAACAACAAAAAATCTCTAGCAAAAACGAAGAACAATCCAGAGCAAAGAAGGCGAAAAAACGAACAAGAATGGCGATGCTAATCGCACGTTAATTGGCGACGTTGTGGAAGAGGTTCGACCCGCGGAGGAAATAGCCGCAATAGCGCGTCGCGTTTGATGAGATTGTTCCGAAGTGTGTCTCCAGAGGGGGGCGCCGGGCGTTAATTTTCCTATTATTCGCGATATTTAACACCCTTTACTCGAACGAGTGATTGCGCATGGTAAATGTTTGCGTACATTCAGTTTTTACGCACTCAATGTGCGAAGTTGCAAAAATGGTTGCAAGTGCAGTTGTAACGGATCAAGGCCCACCGAGTATCACCGTAGCACAAAATTGTGCATCCCGTCAAGTGTGAGTTTTGCGTCTGTGAGACTCACTTTAAAGTGCGTGAATTTAATGCAGCATTTGGCTCTCGAGTCAATAAGTCATAGTAGCATGTAGAAATCGGTCCTTCCTGCTACGGTCGGCTCCAGTACAGGGTGCACTGTTTTTTATTGTTGTTGTTTTGAAGAGGCTTTCGGAAGTGAAACGAGCCCAGAGCGAACACGATAGCGAAGTTTATGAGAAGACGTGGGCACCGGACAACAACCGTGTTCATCAAACGGATGGTCGGAGTGAGCGGGGCGGAGCGCGGGCCCCAGCGGACCGGGCCGTCATCTGCATCCACCCGACAACAACCGGTCATGCAACGTCGTCAGCGACCCAAAGAAAACAAATGAGCGGGCAAGAGCGATATCCCGGAGAGAGAGGGAAAAGAGGAGAGGAGGGCGGGGAGAAAGAGAGAGAGAGGAATCGAGCAAAGGAATGAAAGAATTCCAGTGCCCCGTCCCCCTCATGCCCTCCGTAGAGACGGCTGACCGGCCGGCTGACCGCCCTGGGACCGGAGGGGACTCCAGTACATTTCGGCTCATTCGTCCGATCCTGCCGCCCGCATCTACCTCGCCAAACCCCTCAAAAACAGAAATTAAAAGAACAGACGATTCTCTTCACGAGAAAAATTTCGATTAAAATAAGCTGTCGTCAGTACTGTAGGAACGGGCACGTTGACCATATAGACAATGTAAGGTGAACAGCAGCCACAAGGCGTTATAGAATGGGAAATTCGTCATTAATTTAGAATTTCCTAAACCATTCGCACGTTGATAAACCTCGCCCCCCCCCCCCCAAATCCCTTCCCCTGGCATCAGCTGATGCTCCATCCATCAAGCTGACAAGACGAGGATGGCGGGGCCTGCACCACACGTACTGGAGAACGGTCTCCGGGCTGGAGAACGCAACGCGCGCCGGCGGCGACGGGACTGAGACGCGCTACGCAACGCCCTGCCGCGATAAAAGCGACGACGACCCCCCTCCCTCCCCCCCCCCTCGTTTCTGTTCCCCTTCTTCTCCCCTTCCCCTGCCTCTCCCCGGCCTTAAGCCAAGCGGCCACAACGACCAAAGTGGCCGTCACGGCGATTGCGCTTCGCTTTGAGAATCATTCGCGGAACGGCCATCCGCACAACACGCGTCGTCGTACAAGTCGTAGAAAAATAACGCCAAAACAAACCTGTTGCGACGACCTCCCAGGACCTCTCCAGCAAACCTTACTCCCCAGAGCCGTCCTCTGATCTCCGAGCCGAGAGCATTTTTCGACGAGACTGTTTCCTCTATCCCTTCTTGTCGAACACATGCGTACCGTACGGGAAATCTTTCCAGCATCCCCTTACACTGGAGAATGTTATCCAGAAGCCTTGTCCAAGACCCTCTCCTGGAGGCGGCGCGCCCACGTCACAACTGGTCCCCGGGTGAGTTTGCCCCGCCGGTGGCTGGAGGATGCCTTGCGTCTTGTGGCAAGCATCGTGTTTCACGCGACTGTACCTGGAGCAGCACTCCTCAGAGCGGATCAAACTTTATTCGTGCAAATACTTATATTGTAGATTTTTAGTTCGGAAAAAGAACGCTTACGAAAAACAGTTTCGTAAAACATAAGTTGTTTGTGTAGATTATGACGCATTTTCAACCGATGTACTAACGACCTTTTCCCTCATGCGAAGCTTTGAAATGAAAGCCAATTGTTTGAAATGATTTCCATGAGTCTCGCTTCTTCTTTTTCTTCCCTTCGAAGACATTGAAATTGGTCCGGCAATTCGCAACACCAAGACACATTCATACCTTTCCGGCCAAAGGGCTACAGCATCGTCGATCAGCACATATCCACTCACCTGTGAACAGAAAGAAAGGACGGCGTTAGAAATCATAAACTAATGAGATAACGGTATGCCGGCGGAATGCGCTACTCAATATCACAAATTCACAAAATTAGAGAAAATTTATATTTCGGGCGGCACAGACCGCGCTGGGTAGAGAATTTCACTCAATATCATTAGTCAGAACGCGGCCGAAGCGCGGCAGGGCGTGGCGGGGCATGGTGGGGCGCCTCACCCAAACGCAGCCTAATGAGCAGCAACCCACGGCGATACCGGAGATTGGGAGAGGCGCCTCCCACACATTCGTGAGGATAAGTCAGGTAATCCGAAAACAAAAGTTGGTAACCCCTACTCCTGTAACCCCTTAACAGGGAAAACGAATAGAATCGATGGAATCCCGCTATAAAATGCATAGGAACTATTCTTTCCAAATTTTCTGAAAATTCTGAGAATTTCTCATTTATTGGACGACGTACGAAGAATTTCTTTTTAAAAAAATCCCGCAGGAATCATGCCAAAAAAGACTTTCACGAGGGTTTGTGCGTTACAATCAATTTGCTTGAGGTGTATTGAAGCTTTCGTAAGCTACAAAATATGGTTGCACTACGAACCAGTATTTGTATAAGCATTTTGCAGTGCAGTGAGCAGCCGAAGGCAATTTCAAGATAAACCTCAGTAATCTTAAGTAAATCCCCATAGGGCATTGCTATTGCCTCATGGCAAACACTACTGTAGGTATTCAGTGACAATCGGTAATCCGATGATCACATTGTTACATATGGTTAGCACATGAGTTCTACCTACAACTTTTCCATATAACCCCGCCTACCAGTTAAACAATGAGTGTTGGCGTTGGCCGACTGTCACACCCGCCGCCGCAGCCTAGGTACGGGTATGGTTTGCGTACGCTCCAGCTCGGCAGACGAATCACTCTCGCAACCTCCACCCCACCCCCGCCCGCACCACCGCACACTTTACGACGAAACCCATAAATCGACGCGTTTGCCGCAGACGTTATCAAACAAATTTTGCGCAAATTTCACGGCTAAAGGGTGACGGCTGACAGCTCCCAAAACAAGCCATAAATCGGCCCTCCTGTACACGCCGAATGCATAGGGAAGCTTTGCTACTCTCGGAGACGGGCAATGT
>NW_026267180.1:185955-188220 GCF_000697945.3 Frankliniella occidentalis
CCCCCTCTCTTACAGGCCACCGAGTATGCCGTGCAGCACGCAAGGGCCGCGATGAGCAACCCGCTCCACAGGGGGGAGAGGGAAAGAGAGACGGAGGGGGAGAATGGGGAGGGGGTAAAGAGCTAGAGAAAATGAGAGGGAGAGAAAGGGGGGTAAAGGGAGCGAATTCCCGCACCGGCCATCATACACAAAACCTGCTGACGGCGGGGCGGCGCGGGGCACGGGCCGTTTAACGTTGACACGTACGTTTCACGTATCGAAAATTGAGAATCTCCAAGCGGGACAGCAAACTTCTGGACGAAAGGAGTAAGTTATGACACAGGAGTCAGATAACGCGTGAAGTCTATCATAAGGTTGGGATAGTAAAGAAACAAAAAGGACGAAGAAGAAATTTTCAACAATCCCTCCCGCAGCAGGACCGACCTTACAGAGACAGGGAGCCAGCGAGGGGGGAAACAGTGAGTGGGGAAGAGAGCGGGACGAGATAGACAAAAAAAACACAAGCACCTTTAATTAATGACCATGATGAGAAACAGGGAGGAGGGGGCGTGGTCAGAGGCACTCACACAAACACACACGCATATACATACACACACACTATGTACGCGCCCGCGTACACACACGCGCGCTACGTAGTTTTAAACAGCCACATGACTTGGGCCCATGGTGAAGGAGGTCATTGCTGGCTCGCGGAAAAGTCACTGGGCCGTCTCATGGAAAAACTACACAGGCAGAACGAAACAAATGTCTTCATGAAACCTGAGATGCTTTGGTGAAGATTTTTCTTCATTTTAGTGTGATTTGCATTAAAAACATTTCGTTGGTTGGAACAATTTTTCTTGATTACAAATAGATGTTCTAAACCAATTTCGATCTTAGGAAAAAAAATAAGAGATTTTCTTGCACTGATTCAAAAACAGATTTTTCTGGGTGCAAGAGCAGACACTTGTTCGCCTTTGTCGTGGTGGATCTGCGCGCGGGGCCGTCCTCAGCCCGCTTCCCATAGACGCGGTGTGGCCCGGGGGGGGGGGGGGGGGGGGGGGGGGGGGGGGGGGGGGGGGGGGTACCGCGGCGTTATGATGAAACCCTTCAATTCTGTCTATTCAACCATTTTAAAAACACTTCTTCCAGTTCACAGATGATACATTATGTTCATCATTACAATAAAACTTATTCGCAATTTTTAAAAAAAAAAATTTTTTAGCTCTTCTTTTTTTTTATCTATTCCATGCTAGAAAAGTTGTGTTCGTGTTCGGCGCTCTTTTGCACTGATGCTGTTTGGCCTCGGTCCAAAAAAGATTATAGACGCGAACGAGACACGAGTCACACGCACACACGCGCCAAAAAAATAAACCTCGATGAAAAAATCTTTTATTTCGACTCCGTGATTTGGTCTGAAGCAGACGAAGGGCATAAGTTCCCAAATAAGACAAAAAGGAGTTGTCCTAGGTACCATAGTTTTTTAGCTATATGAGCGAATGAAAAATATGTGCTAAGTTGACTTACTTAATCCCTTTTGCCTTTGCCTCTAATTTTTAGTTGAAGAAGAAAACAAACTCGAATTTACGACGCCAATGCTTCGAAATTTGGAAGTACTTGAGAAGTTGAGATGACTCCTTTTCTATTGAGGGAAACACCTTTGTTTACAAATTACACAATAATTTGGAACGATTTGGGATAACTTACTCCATTTAAAATCTAGGAGGACCATACGTGACATAAATACCAGTCGGGCCATTCTACATCTGGGCCTCTTTCCAGATTCACTGTTAAAAAAAAAACTAAAAATTCAGACTAACTTTTTCAGACTTTGCTGTCTGAATGGGGTTTTCATACAATTTTGTCATAATTTTCAGTGAAGGTCTGAAATTTCATAGCTGCAGGTCTGAATTAAGAGTTCAGTCAAGAAAATTTGAAAATTCAGAGTATTTATTCAGACGAAGGTCTGAGTCTGAAATTCAGACAAGAAAAGTATGAATATTTAGTGTAGTCCCGGGAGCACACCTGTAGGATCAGGCAGGTAGCCGTCGGTGACCCCTCAGTCTTGTCGTCGTGGCCGTGTGGTCAAGGATGAGAGATTACCAATCCAAAGGTCCGAGGTTCGACTCCGGGTAGGTAGGTAAGGTACAATAACAAATTCCTATCTAACTACTTAGAATACAACCCAACTTGAAGGAGAGGGCAAAGAGCGTCAAGAAAACTTCATTTTAAATGAAGATCTGAAATTCAGACTAAAGTTATGAAATTGCTATTCAGACTAAGATA
>NW_026267180.1:188270-189878 GCF_000697945.3 Frankliniella occidentalis
GGGGCGGGGGCGGCCCCGCAGTGACGAGGTGGCGCCGCGAGGCGGGGCGGGGCGGGGCGGTGTGGAACGCCCCCGGCGTCCTTCAGAGGGCGCAAGCGGGCACACGACGGGCCGCATCCTGGAGCTGACGGCGTGGTTGGTGAGCCCCGGGGGACATCGACGCCAACCTCCAGGCGGCCCCCGGGTATAACGAGCGGCCTCGGAAGGACATTGTCAGTGGAGCACACCGCCGCCGTCGTCCCGTGCACGGGGCTGATTGGCCGGAGTCGCATTGTTCGTTTCGCTCCTGGAATTCCAGCCGGCCACTGCAGCTCGGCTCGGCAAGCAGGCTCTGAATACGCAACGAGCCACGGCCGCCCCGCCCGCCCCGCTCCGGGCCGCAGTCACCAAGCCCACTGCAGGACACAACCCACCCATTCCCTACCCCTTTTTGGTCCGCAACTAGTTTTCATTTCCCAAACCAACATCAACCTCTTTTGCTAGCTAGCTGGCTCGCGCAAACTCTCGCTCTCTCTCGCTCTCTCTCTCTCTCTCTCATGGGCCAGGGCACCGCGGCGCCAAATGCGGAGCGACGCGTCTCTTGTTGAGGGTAATAAGGTGCGAAGCCTATCCGGCGCGACGGGGCGGGGCGAGGGGCCCAGCGGCGCTTTAGGCCCCGCCAGAGCGTGGCGGGGCGTGGCGG
This sequence comes from Frankliniella occidentalis, assembly GCF_000697945.3. NCBI lineage: Eukaryota > Metazoa > Arthropoda > Insecta > Thysanoptera > Thripidae > Frankliniella > Frankliniella occidentalis. The sequence goes on from NW_026267180.1 coordinate 188,953, forward strand.
GGCGTGGCGGGGCGTGGCGGGGCGGCAGCTGCTGCATCACCCCCTGCATGTGCACCACCGGCCCCGGGGGTTGTCCCGCACTGCTGCTGCTGCAAGTCCACGTTGTCGTCGTCTGCTGCTGCTGCGTCGCGGCGCCCATTATCGACGAGAGAGAGAGAGAGAGAGAGAGAGAGAGAGAGAGACGCGTGCGGCGGCGGGCGTCGCCCACGCGTCGCGCCGGCAGCTCCATGCCGCACCACATCGACCGGCAGAAGGCGGGGCGGGGCGAGAATCGCCGCGAAACATTTAGGGTAACCAAAAGGCAGTCGCCCGAACAATCTCTTCCCGATCGTAACTCGTATGGTAGAGGAGCGACGAGGCATTTCTGTTCCGGTAGAGTACGGGACGGGTGCTGTTCCTAGATATGTAGAGGCTAGAGATAATGTGCTATATACTTTACATACCCGATTCGATTATTTATTTTGAATGTCATCAAATACGTTTATAAACCTAATTGTATGAACCAAAACAGTTTGTTGCAAATTCAGGGTACGGTTTGGTTAAGAGAATTTAGCTCGCGCCTTACGGTAACAACGGGAGTATTACGCTTTATGCTCACGGTCACCTCTAGAGTTGGTAAAAGGAAAGGGGAGAGGGAGGGAAGGGAACAGGGATGGAGGGGACGACATCCCATGCCTGGGCCGGTGTGGTAGCATAGCGGGTCAAAACGAGATAGTAGCGCGCGCACATACACGCGCGCACACACAATGTGTTTCCACGCTGTCCAGGCGGGCCGACTGGTAGACGATACATACACTTGCAAAAGTACATACAGAACCAAAGTACACTAAGTGCACACCTTTTGGTACATGTACATACAGACGCGGTACAGTACACTTCATGTTGGTTAAAGGCTTCTGCACGTGTTCACTTGATCCAGCCCCCCC
>NW_026267180.1:190187-191287 GCF_000697945.3 Frankliniella occidentalis
ACGTCAATCAAGCACGGCGGTCTGCCCAGCCGCGCCACGCCTGGCCACGCCACACAACATAGGAAAAAATTCTACACGACAAAAATAAGAAAAATGCACAAGTACACACACGGTGGAGTGTGAGCCGAACATATTATTGTTGGTAATGAGAGAGCGACACAAACTGACCGCTCGTCGGTCGGCGAGTTCAAAGGCTCCTTTGCGCCGCGCCCGAGCCAGCAACGGCGGCTAATCTCAACGTGGATTTTTTTTTTTTTTTTTTTTAATGCGTGGCTATCATTGTAATCGCAATGCTCAAAATGAACCGTACAAGGCACCAGAAAGATGTCACGTCACTATTCCGACATCAGAAAGGAGTCAGTGACTTGACTCTGACCTCCTTTAGGATCATCCCTCTCGCCCACCTGCCGCCCGGGCGTGAGCCCACACGGCAGCCGCGCACAGATTGGCACCAAGCAAGCAGTGCGGTGGGCGATAAGATAGCGTGCGTGTGTGTGAGTGTGTGTGAGTGTGTGTGTGTGTGTGTGTGTGTGTGTGCGTGTTTTAGCCGCGTGTGATAATCGGGATAATCTGGATCAGGATGCATTACGTACGGAGCTCGGCCATCGCGAGAGGAAACCTACCGTAAACTCGTAAACTCAAACATGCGTTCTGCTGTACCGCAAAAAATTTACTTGACTTGCCATGTGAAATAAAGAAGTTGCCTTAGCCCTACACTGAAAATCAGATGATTAGGTACTGGGTGCCTTTAACAAGAGCTAAATTTTAAAGCCAAGGCACTAAAATTTAGCCACACTAGGGGAATTTGTTTTAGCGATTTTTAGTGCTTTTGGATGGCAAGGGTGCTATTTTGTTAAGAGACTATGAAAAGACGCTAAAATCATTAGCACCCTCGGGCACCATTAGAAGAGTCCTGATGCGTACTGTACCTTAATTTTATTCCAGTGTATTCCTACGTCCAATGGGGCCCGACGTACGGGAGGAGAGAGGAGGGCGGGGACGGCGACGGCGCCCCACCGCAGCGCACTGCCAAAGCCAAACTTAATGGCTTGTAAAAACGGATGAAAAAGAATGCCTTTCTTTGGTTTGTTAATTAAAGC
>NW_026267180.1:193862-196426 GCF_000697945.3 Frankliniella occidentalis
AGAGGGGAGGGGAGGAGAGCGGAGGCAGGGCAGGCGAGGTCAGTAGGGGCGCGGCGGGGCGCGGCGGGGCGCGGCGGGGGCGCATGGTGTGCTGCATTTGACACAAATTGCTGCACTTTCACTTATTTGGCCACGATGCACTTGATTCTTCGTCGAATGGGCGGGGCGCAGCGGGCCCGGCGGGGGAGGGGGGGCGGCTCCGTGCGGGGCTCCGAGCGGCAACGACGCGCCGACCAGCGACACAACTCGGGTCCCAAAGGGTCCACGACGAAGGAGAGGTGTTCGGCGACCAGAGGGTCCCCGATGAAGGAGGTCGTGACCGAAGGAAGAGGCGGTGACAGAAGGAGGCGGTGACCGAAGGAGGCGGTGACCGAAGGAGGTGTCAGGGTCCCCGACGAAGAGGGTGATGTTCACCGTGGACAGGACAGGGTTCCTGACGGTTGTGGTGGTGTCCACTGCCACCTGCCAGTTCCTCCGCTCGTCGACGGCGTCCTCTCCTCCGCGATCGCCCTCCCGCGCCGCCGCGCACGCGCTCCATTTGCAGCTCATTAGCGCCGCCCCCGCCGCGCTCGCGCCCCAGCCCGGCCGGCCGCGGCTCCAGGCTCCAGGTGGCGGACATTACGGCGCAGAAAACGTGACACGACAACAGTTTCAAAATGTGCTCGTGAAGTGGTGTGTGGTTCTTCACAGTGTACACACATCGGCGACCCCTAAGCTGAGCCCCCTGATCAGCTCGACACACCTATTGTCCTCGGAGGGGGGAGGGGGTCAGCCCGGGTCACAGAGTCAGCCGCTCCTCCTCCAGGTCGCGCATGTATCCTCCCCCCTCTCCCTCTCCTCCTTTCCCCCTGATCCGTCGAAAAGAAAGTTTTTATTCCCCCTTCCCCCATCTGCTTCGTCGCCTCGTTCTAGCAGCAGGTAAAGGCCGGGAGCACCACCGTCATCAGGTGGGACCCCTCGGCAGTCACAGGTGCGCAACCAGGGGATCAGTCGCAAATCGCGCTGGTTCTGAGGACAATGATCGGTCATTTTCTGATGACCTTACAAGGGTCAAGTTCAGTGACCTCGTTTAATGACATTCGGTGTTTCCATTAAATAATGTTAGAGATGAGCTGAGATTGGCGACAGTTAAACACTGAGAACCGCACGACTTTCGAGCAAGTTTTCCTTCGGAGTGTATCGAACGCCCCTCGGGGCCGGGCAACGCCAGTCCTGCGCGGGGGTGGGTGGGGGCTGGGGGTGGGTGTCACTCGCGTGAGAGAGCGTGCGTGGGGCGCACAGAGTGCACGAACACACGCACGCACGGGGAGGGACAGAGACAGAGAAACAGAGCGAGAGCGGGGGCCGCACGGCGCACGGCGTCCCGAAGTAGACGTAAACAAAAATACACGTGCCGAGCAGCGGCGAGCAGGGCGCCCAGGGCGGCTCCACGTGGCTGCAGCGGGGCGCCCCGGCGCCTCTAATGCATCAAGAGTAACGCAGCCGCAAGGAGGAACGGGGGTCATAGCTCGTTCAGTCTCGCACTAAAGACGTGTGAAGCCGGTGCGACGACAACTGTGCGTGACAACTTCATTGCTTCTTGTAATAATGTTGCACCAGGGGTCCATCACATCAGGTGTACCACGAAAACTATCTTGACAGTAGAGTGCTTTACTTATTTAGAGCCGCAGTGGACCTGCGGCGCAGAGATCGCGAGTAAGTATACCATCCCGAGAAGAGAGCGAACATGCAGCAGCAATACCTTCCCCAAAGCTTCAAAAAATAAATACATTAGAAATGCATTGAGTGATAACATTTCACAGAGTAAAGCATTTGATTGCGCAAAAGAATGTCCATCGAAAAGTTTCCCGCACGGAAAAAAATGAATTGGTCGTCAGAACTAAATATTAGTTAATTTCGGGACAATCGATCAAAAAATTGTTGAGGTAACTAATAATTTGTTTTCAGAACCAAGATTAAGTTGTCAGAACAAGCTGTTCGGTGCTTGAGCTAACGCATTCGTTTTAAAAACAAACCACGAATTGGCTCCTGCAGCAAACGTGCTTGGTTTTAGCGACCAACTCTTGGCTCTGGCAACTTAATCTTGGTCCTGACAACAAATCATGAGTTACCTCAACAATTTTTTGATCGATTGTCACGAAATTAACTAATATTTAGTTGTGACGACCAATTCTTTTTTTTCCGTGCGACAATGTGGCGAGAAGCGACACGGCCAGACCGAGACCCTGCTTCACGGTGGTCCTGCCAACCAACGTGTTCCACGGGACACGGTGACCGCGACACCCCCATCGGTCTGCCTGAAGTCCGTTTGTCTGTCGGTCTGACGTGCGTACGAGGCCTCGCGCCTCGCAGACATACCGGTCTGTGTGCCTTTGAAGCCCCTGAGGTACCGTCGTATCGGTACCAAGGGTTAACGAACCTTCGATCACTTCCAACCCTAAAAGGCCGCTGCACGGCATGCAGGCATGCGCTGCCCTGCCTGCCACCCCCGCAGCCGGCTGCCAGCTCGGTCCGCCCCGCCCAGCCCGCCCGCTTGCTCGCCTGCCAGCCCCGGCTGCCCCGCC
>NW_026267180.1:196636-203919 GCF_000697945.3 Frankliniella occidentalis
TCCGCCCCCCGCCCGCCCCCGCTCAGTAAGGCACTTGGCTGCCGCCACACAAGGACGGGGACCGACCAAAAAGCGAAAGGTTCGAACCCTCTCCGAAAACCGGAAACGGCATTCCCAAGGGTGTCCATAGCGAGCGGCAGAAATAAGAAAACGGAGAGGAAAAATATAGCAGAGTAGGAGGTGGATTGTGGGCGGGGCGCGGGGGCGGACGAGGCAAATAAAAATAAGAGAAACGAATGAAAATGTGGTTGGTGCAGCAGCGGCAACAGCAGCTGCAAAAGCGAGGGCTGTCAATCACATGGTGATTACACCATCCATTCCAGCCTCGCAAGAGGGGTAAAAAAATACAAAAATAAAACACATTTGGAATCAAAGCGTCCAGCGGCCATTTGGCAGCCACGAACTGCTTTGGCCGCCAATCATAACAGCGATATTGAACGGGGAGAAAACTCACCTGTCTTTTCCTTGATTTCACACAGGACGCTGAAAAGTGCTGGCTTCATCCGATGACAATTTAGCGTGTGTTTTCTGCAAAATGACAGAGGGAACAAAATTAGACAGGGAACTTCACGCCCTTAATCTTAACATTAACTAACATTTACTTTTTGGTGCCATGCAAGATTCGGATAAGGATCGCTCCCCACGACCGGGCAGTCTTACTTGTCACCTGCCCTTGTGCAACTTTAAAGGTACAAAAATCGTCCCATCCCAATTCGTAGGTAAACTTCATGCGATCGCACAATTTCAGAGGTTTCTAAATCGCTTCAAAATGACAAAGTATCTATGGTTTGGGTACGCACATTATCGTCTGAGCTTAAACGGTCGAGTGTAGCGTCATACCCCGACCATCGATACTTAATTGTCATTTCGAAGCGATTTAGAAACTTCTGAAATTATACAATCGCATAAAGTTTGCATCCCTACCAATTCGAGTGCGCAACGGCGAGTAGAACCTGCCCGACAAGGCAACCCCCCAGACCAGCTTGCGCGGCGCTCCCCCGACACCCGACAGCCATTTGATCCGGCAAAAACCCCATCAGTCAGTCGGCTTTCAATCTTGGCTCGGTGTCGCGCGGCAAACGGGAGACAAATCGGACAGCAGAAACGGCGCGATCCGCCGCCATTCCGACCGACGAGCCCCCGCAAGGCGCCGCAAGGCTCACAAGGGGAGAGCGCGGAAATTAAAACACAGCCGAGTACACGCGCCGGACAATCTGATGAGGACTAAACACACAAGAAAAAGTCGCAACTTTGAGACAGTATTTTTCCAATAAATTAGTAGATGCTTTATCCCAGTTACACACTAAATGGGGATGAACAATTTTTGTATCTAGGGATGTGTCTTTGCGCACACCGTAACGTAACGTACAAATGATTTGGAGCATTTGTATTACAAACAAACTGTTCGTATTACGAAGAGCCTGGTTTGTATTACAAACGAGGCTTTTCGTATTACGAATGGGGGTGTTCGTACTACGAAGGAAAATCGTAATATGGCTGCTTGAGATCTGTAAGTTACAAACAAATTCTTCGAAATACGATCCCCGCTGTTTGTAAGGAACTAAGAGTGTAGGTGAAAATGCATTGTTTTGTATGTACACGTAACTACACATTTGTATTTGATTTATAGATGTGCACGAAGACACATACGCACAAAAATCGTTCCCGGCCATTTAGTGTACATTTGATTGAGCTACGCCCAATAAGTATCGCATGCAAATCTCACGCAGGCAGTGCTGCCTGTCCGTGGGGGTTGGCGGGGGCTGGCGGCCACGCCACGCCACCCTAAGGGCCCAACGCGGTGGCCTTGGGATGCGGCCGTAAAAGTTTACTGACCCGCGGCGGCGTTGGCGGCCCCTAAGGGGGCCCCGCGGGGCGGCGGGGTGAAGGTTGGCAGCCCCTGAGGGGGGCCCCGCGGGTCGGCTAATCGAGGGTGTGACAGTCGAGTACTTAGTTATCCGCGACCCACCCCACGCGGCCCTTCCTGGGGGGGCCTAACAACCCAAAAGAAACCAAACTGGGTTACCGCCGCGCGGAACTCGACACCCTACACACGGCCCGCCGGCCAAGAAAGTAGTGCGTGGCATTCGATCACTGGCATCGTATCGTGGTTGACAAAACAAACACAAGACTGCACAGTAAAGGTGGGCGTCATCGACAATTGCATTGAATGTCCACAGTCCATCGACCGCCAGACAAGCCTCTTACACCGAAAACTTGTCTTGTCACCGTACTTTGTGCAGTCGGTGTGCAGTCATTCTTCCTGCCAGTTTGAATCACATCCACACTCCAGACCGTTGCATTCATCACTGTTGTTCAATGCGTGTGACGTCATATTCCTTTACCTGTGAAAACTGTCACATTATACTGTCTGTGGAATTTACGATGCTGAGCGTGGGCGACTCACGTTAAGACCAATGTGACATCTTGTATTAACACCATGTGGCAGTTTTTACATGAAAACTAATGTGACATAACATTGATTGAATAACAGAAGTTGAGCAGAAACTTGTAATATTTTAAACATATATAAGCCTGGGCGCTATTTCACGCAGAACTTTTCAGAATTTTATCATAAATGTGTTCGAATTTGTACATACTTCTAATACCCCTTTCCCTCGACTGTAACCGTGCGTTCAACACTTGCGGTCTCTTCTCAGCACACTTTGCGATGGGCGCTACTTATTTGAATGCCGCGAACACATTTCTAAAGCGTCCTAAAAGGGCGGATGTGGGTTTCAGATGTGCGCAGGGTGCAGTATGAGAAGGCATCGGCAAGCAACCCCTTCTGTTGGAAGCCATTGATTCGACATCACCTCGATAGCGTTTTGGAACGGCCCCCTCCACAAGGGCCTATCTCCTCCATACAAACTCCGGCCTGTTTGGGCTGACACTATTTACCCCGATAACACCTGCCCTGCCCGGCCCTGCCCGGCCCTGCCCCGGCATGTTTGCGTTGACAATCAGCTGACAATGTACACACGACGCGTAGAACAACGCGCGTTACACCAGTGGCAACACTCGAAGCCACTGTTGGACGAGGGAAGGAAAGACGTCGGCAGATCATTCCAGTTCAATTATATCGCACATGGCTCGACGGGACCCCGCGGAACCCAACCCTCTACTACTCGGGAATTTCCAGGTGACACTGCCACTCGTTTTAGAAAGGACGGGGGCTCCAGGCTGGGACGCACTGGAGCCAGGCAATTAGTAAGGAGTTCCAGGAATTCGCAGGCGCGAACGCCCTCGGTAAAGTTTTCGGAAATGGAGTCGGTCGAGAATGGCTCCATTGGATTTCACACCAACAGGCATGTGTGTCTCTCAAGAATTTGTCATAACTTTCCCGCAGGCGAAAACACGCACGGTAAAGTTTTCGGAAATGGAGCGGTCGAGAATGGCTTCATTTGGATTTCAGACGGACAGGCGACAATCAAGTATACTTCTCACAAGAATTTGTCATAACTTCTCCAGAGTTTAAATTATATTGCTGATAACTATAGAAACACAGGGGACAGAATACTCCCACAGTATAGAGAAGTCAACCGATCAGCTTCACTCATTAATTAATTTGTTACCACATAAAATTACAGATGGTTAAGATTGCCACAAGCAAGGAATGAAGAATAAGGTTGATTTACATCACTATAAATGATTAATCGGCCTTTAAAAATTGTTTGCTTTTCAATCTGATGGCTAAATGCTGCCTTTAAATGATTTAAGTTATTATATGCACAATGCTTAATTAAACAAGCAATTTTAAAAAATGATCCGAATTAGAACAATATAACTGCAATAATTTGCAAACAAAATATTGTTTAATATAAACCATCCAAGAATTTCAATTAATAATGACTTGACAACATGTAAACAAAAGTGACAGCATGTAAACAAACCAACAACATAATGGTTCTGACACTTCCCTAAAAACAGCTGACTTTAAAAAACACAGAAGATTGTCGACAGGTCTCTACTGTAAATTTTACGTCCACTAGCACCGATAGTTGAATAAATGTTCTGTCTGACACAATTAGGAATCAAATGTGCAACGTAAGAACAGAATCAAGAACTTCTCAATCACAATAATAAATGACAGCATGACAGATACATGAGGAAATAAATTTCTTAATTCTTTGAATGACAATACGGGAGAAAGACACTTTGAACGAATCCTTGCAAAGATGTCATGGGTTCGTGACAGTTGCCACCCCTCATCAAAGGTCTCTCAGGCTTCTAATCCCAACAAATCCCTCCTCCACAGAACCATCAAAAACATGGAATCACAGTCTGCAGAGTGTCAGCGACAGCAAACTTAGTAGTATCTCACCTTGCTTGTGCCTCGTCCAGGGACTGGTCCGTGATGTTCATGATTTGTTGTAGGATTTCGCCGATGTCTTGCTTTCTGGTTTCCTGGTCCGGGGTGGCCGGGGGCGCGTGGCCCGGGTCCACGGCCTGCATGCCGTAGGGCTGAGACATCATGCCGACCTGGCTGCCTACACCGTGCATCATAGCTCGCTGGTCGTCCATCCCTAACCTCACTTAACCTCACTTCACACACAACACAACACCATTCAGCACGGTCGGCTGTCGGCTCCGCCTCTCCCGCTGGAGCACCGCACTCGTTCCCGACAACACTCGGACGCGGCTCGGACGCGCAGCACTTAGGCCCCAGTTAATTGTGTTTACACCCCGTCGTCGCTCGGGGCCCGCACCGGGTTTGACAAACGGGGCGCGCGACGGGACGGGCTTCGGGAGGAGGGCCGCGGGCTCACGCCTTGCTCACGCAGCACAGCACGCACTCGCCTGTCTCAACGCCATAAAACCTGGAGGCGAAGTGCCATTTAGGGAAGCGAGCTTTTCAAATGCAGCCAATGAGCGCGCGAGTTTGCGCGTCTGTTTCCAGTAGGCCCGACCAGTCCTGAGACGCGCCACGAACTGAGGCCGCCCTGCGCATGACGCGCCAGGCTCGGGTCGCGGCCGGGCGAGGCGCTGCGGCAATGTTTGAGGCGCGCGCGCCAAGAAAAGCACCGCAAACGGTCCAGGTGGATCGAGAAATGTCCCAACAACATCCCCCGACGGCGGAAAGCCCGGAAAATTTTATATTTTCAGAGAAAAGCGCAGAGTTGGGATGCGCAGAACACTGATTTTTAGCGAGTAGGTCTGCCCGCTAGGCTCCGCCCACCGAGGAGGTAGGGGGTACATTTAATTTTTCAATAACGAAATGTAGCGAAAGGATTAAGGTGGCGAAGAAGAGAATCGGGTTTTATAAAATTTAAAAAGGTTTGATCAAAAAACTTTTTCCTTTACACGCACACATACAAAATTTGATTAATTTATATTTTGAGCTGGCGTCTCATGCACGGTGACGTCACAGAGCGGCCATCTTGGGTGTTCCGGGATTGCCAACCACACGGAAAGGCAAAAGTACACATAAACATTAGACTTTTCACACGTTTTCAGACAATAATATGGCTCGATAACAATTTTAATCGATCATTATGATAACTCTTAGTGATTGTCGGACATTGGAACCGGCGAGATTTCTACTTTGAAGTAGAATACATCTGGAATACTTTTATCTTCGTGCTGTTGTACTTTCTATGAGAAATTCAGTTCACTTCTTGAAAAGCGCGCCATTTTCGTAATGCTTCGATCCTCCGTCAGTGCGTGGTGGGATCTATTGGTCTTCCACAGGAAAAAAAAATATTACGTTGATAACAATACACTTGTACCTGGTCAGATAAAATTTGTGTTTTGCTACGCATATGTGATTTGTCTTACAAATTATTTTGCGAATTATAATATTATCGTTCCATTTCTAAAACGCTTATAATTAGTCTTTCTAAAATTTTCGTACAGCTTGCAGATCTGTCGCGGCCTACAGCAATTACCCGTTACTATGTCAACGAAGGGAGCGTTCACTCTAAATGTCCAAGGACAATTTTTGTAACTAGCACCGGACTTCTGTGTGCATAACTAGCTCAGATACAATATTGTAACTACCAACACACATTTAGTGACTAGCAAGTCACAATATTGTTTCTGAATTCAGTTATGCACGCAGAAGTCCGGTGCTAGTTACAAAAATTGTCCTTGACATTTAGAGTGTTCATAGAGTACGTCCGCCATTTGATCTGTCGTTCCTAAACTGCCCAGTTCAGCCAATTCCAGCCCCTATGGCTCCTGATAGGTAGGCAACATCTTGCCTGCAGTGCACGCGTGCACTTCTGGGTGGCCTACCCCGAGTCTCACAGGCGCCGTGCTCCCGTAATTTTCCCATCGAATCTGAGAAGAGCGGACGTTCTTCCTGAACGATCCCTCAGCCACTGACACACGGCTGAAATGCGAATTCTGTATACTATCTCGCAGAGACCCCGTGCTCTTCTCTGGCGATACCCCGCGCCCCTAAGCCGCGAAGAGGGGTATGGCCGCTCCCCACCACCAACAGCAGCACCATGTGGTCGTTCCCCCGGCCGGCTGCCGGTGGTGTCGTTGCACACGGTGGGACGCTCTCCCCGCCGCAACCACTCCGGAGGGGATGCCGATGGAACGGCGGGCATTCCCTCAGCATCTGGTCAGCGACCGAAAGAGAAGGAAAAAAAAATTCGACGCATTAATCCGCCCGGGCGATAATAAACCCTTTGTGTCGCAAATACCTTGTTTTGGAAAGATAAGGCAACTCCTGAGATAATGGCTGACGTGGGCCTAGAACCGCAACGAGTTTAATAGGCAGAGGGAAAACAAGAAGGGCACTGTAGAAAACTACGTTGACATCACCACTATATATGCAGTGCCATATCAAGGCGAAGAGCAATCTTCACAGTCTGTCGGGATTTTAACGTCAGTCAGGAAAGCGCATGCATGGCCTTTAATTAGTGAGAATTTTTAGCAGATGATACGCAGTTATCATCAGCTTGTACTCTCGTAAAGTTGTAAGTTCAACAGTGAAAGCGTAAAGTAGTTTAAGCGTAAAGTTTAAAGTTCGCCAGTAGAAGCAGCAGCTTGGTTGAAACGCAGTAGCAGCTATCCCATATATTGGTGGAGTGCGGCTCTCGCGTGCCCCCGTGCGTCCGTCCGGCCCGGTCCTGTTCAGACTATTCAGTGCTGTTCAGTGCTGCTCAGACCTCGGTTCAGACGGGCGTCAATGAACAGCCATAAATGCTTCGGTCGCAGCTTGACGACTCATTTACGACCTCGTAAAGAAATAGGCCGGCGCAGGACGCAGCCGCGCTCGCCGTGTCCCGCCGCACCGCGCCCCGCCGCGCCCCGCCGCACCGCACTGCGCC
>NW_026267180.1:207974-230908 GCF_000697945.3 Frankliniella occidentalis
CAGCTACCGACGACGTCACTCCCGTCCCCGCTGACCCCACTCCCGCCCCCACCCCCGCTCCCGAGCCATCCGACAACGTGAAGATCATCACCTTCCCCGTCAAGAACCAGATGTTCTTCATGCCCTGAGCGTGACCGAGCAGACCGTGAGCCACCGCGGGGATAAAGAAATAATAAAGAATCTGAAAACTATCGCCGCTTACCTTCCCCCACACAGTCAAAACAACGACTCGTTTTAAAAGGATATAATGTGTGTGCGTGTGTGTGTGTGTGTGTGTGTGTGTGTGTGTGCGCGCGCGCGCGCGCGTGTGTGAGAAGTAAAGCACGATAGCAGAAGATCAAGTACACACGAGGTAAGTTCCAGGGATCCAATTCGTTCGAACAGGGTTCGCGCGGTTTAAGGACCCTCCCCCCGGTCAGCCCTTAAAAGGCCGCCTGGGCCTGGGCAATGAAGCTAAAATGCAGAAGAATACGAGAAAGACGAAAACGGAATCGCTCTGCTTTTACATTGTGACCTCCGTTTCCTTGTTCCCTGCATCTTCTGCATTTCAGCTTTACCGGAATGCTTTATTTGCCGTTCAAGACTTTGTAGGCGACCCACTCGCCTCTGCGCAGCTAGCGCCTAGCCCGCCCGTCTTGGCCCACACGGGCGGCCCGCCCCGACACGGCTCATCTGTTCCTCGCTATGGTCTAAGCTCTAGCTGAGCTTGGCCCCGGCTTGGCCAGGAAGCTGCTTCCGTGTAGCTTCGGTGATACTCCGTGTACTGCAGTTTCGGGCGCCTATGGCCCGCCAGGCGGCCCGTCCGTGGGCCGGCCCTCATCTCGCTCGCTGCTGCTGGGCGCTTGCGGTGGTCAGGGGCGAGGTAGGCCGCACCGCACGGCACCGCCGCGCCACGGGACTGCCCGCTGCCCGGGCGCCCGCCGCCGCGCTGCTCGGAGAGCTGCGGAGCTCGGAGGGAGGGGAGGCCAGCGACAACACCACTCGTCGCCGTCGCGTCTACAAGTACGCACTTGCGCGAGGAAGTCATGCCCCGTGTTTGCCGATCAAGCGCGTTTAGTTTTCAGCCAGAGAGATCCTGACTGCGCGAGGCATTCCCGCGCCTCGTGCCGCTGGGCAGAATGTCGATTCATAACGAGGCTGGAGAGAGAGAGAGAGAGAGAGAGAGAGAGAGAGAGAGAGAGAGAGAGAGAGAGAAGGGGGGGTCTTAGGCCTCTGCTACGCCGCATGTCTCTGGACAGGCCAGTCAGCCCGACCGAGTATGCAAAACGCGTGTCAGGCCCGGGCGCGGCGCTTGCAAGCAGGACTCGGCGAGCGCACACAGCCGGGCAAGCAGACCGGGCACCGCCGCCAGGCGCCGCCCACCACGGCGGGCTGCGCTGCGGCTCCGCCTCGTCGGATCACCGGATCCAGAAATAAAACCACTCGAGTGACTTGCGCGTGCTGCAAAAGAAAAAGCAAAAGTCGCAGGGAGCCCCGAGGGGTGCGGGGCTTCGCGAACCTCCGCTGCTCTGCGCGCGACCGGCCGTGCCGCCGTGGCGGGCCGGCCGAGCCCGCCCTCGTTGGCACGGGACGGAATTTCTCATCGAGTCGCGTCGTCGCGTGTAACAGGAAGAGGAGGAGGGTCAGGGGGGGGGGGGCTGGTCCTCATGACGCCGTCAGCAGCGATGGCAAGGGTGCCCCTCAATCCTCGAGGTGCTCAATCGGGTCCGAGTCCACAACGACGTGCGTGGGCTGCCTGCTCGAGCGGCGAGGGGGAAACGACTTTGAGGCCTCGATTAGTGCAACATTGCCGCGTTCTACCCCATATTACCCACCCGTGGATTACCTTGAGCGAGCGTACCCCTGGAATCACCCCTGGATGCCCCGCGAGTTGATCTCCCCCCCCCCCCCGAATTACCAGCGTATTGACTCACAGGCCGTGTCTACTAGATGATCCAGGTCATCTCATTTTCCCCTCAACGAAGATCATTGGGTTGGCCCGGGAGTGGGGGGTGGGGTAAGTTACCTACGCCCGCGCGGATGTGGTACGCCGGCCAAGTACGTCGCACGAGTGTAGCCGGCATCAGGGAGGCCTTTGGGTACGACTCGCGCTGTGAACACGAACCACCCCTGACGGGCGCTGGCCACCCGCACCGCCCCCGCCCAGTAGTCATCCTGACCTACTCCACGCCCCGACAGATTCCGCTCCCGCTGCCAAAGACGAGCGGAATCCCCGCTGCCGCACTGTGCGCCACCTCCTCGTCTCCGACGTCCGTCAATATTTACGCTCGTCATCCCAAATTAGCTCTTCTGGCTCGAGTTTCCCCCGTCGGCTCTGCGCGCCTCGCGAGGCTGCCCCAGTCCCGCCCCCGAGCCGCCCGCGCACCGCCCCCGCGCCGTGCCCGCCCTTCCGGCCAGCGACCGGCCTTGACCCTCGGGTGGGCTTCCTCCACAAGACCATGGCAGCGCCGGCTTTCTCACGGCCACTGTCAGCGTCGTAGATAACGTGGTGACGCGTGGGCCTGCCGGGCCGGCGCGGGCCCGTCAGGGTAGTCCGGCCTCCACCAGGGCGTGCGAGGCGTGCGTCGTGTGTAACGTGGGCCTCGAGCTGCCGCCTCCTCCCGCCGCCGTCTGGCGCGCGGACCAATATAAACACAAGACTTGCCCCCTGCACTTCCCTCCCTGCCTGCGCCGCCTGCTCTGCTCGGCCCCTCGCGCCGTCCGGAACAAAGGCAACTATCTCAGGGGCCTAACTGGCACTGGCGGTCGCTGACGACGCCCTGACGGCCGCGCCCCGGCCCGACCCCGACCCTGCTCGGCTGGGCGAGGCAAGGCGACACCCCTAATTTTCGTCGCAATTTTCTCGCCGTTTACCCCCCCGGCGCCCCATCCCAAAAATAAGAATGACAGCGGGTGGCGCCTCTGTGAGGCGCGCCATAGGCGCCGCGGAGCGAGCCTGAGCCCTGAGCCCCCCCAGCCGACGGCCGAGCCTTCGTTCGGCGCGCTCGGAGTGCGTTCGGGTGGCGCTCGGCTCGGCTCGGCCGCGGAGGAGGTTAGTGCGCAAGAGAGGAGGAGCCGAGCGAGAGCGACAGCGACAAGAAGGCGCACGGGGCGAGTGGTAGGACCGGTTCCTCGCCGTCCACGTTTGTTCACTGCGATACTCGCGGTGCAAGACGATAACATAATCTGGAACAAAAACTCGGGGCACAATGGGAGGTGAGTTATCCTTGTGCGTTCTGTTTGGGCCCGCGCACTTGTTCCGTGTTTCGGAAACTCGACCCAAAGTTGCTGCCGTGCGGGGCTGGGTGTACTATTTGACCCCTTGACCTTCATCAATGTAAACTTCAAACTAGTGACTAGTTAAACTTGGCCTTCGTACGTGGCTCCTTGTTATGGGTGCGCCGTTAGTTGAATGAGGTGGGTGGCCTGCTGCCCGCCGTAAGGGATGCTCCTTTGAGCCGAGAGTTTCCTTCCAATTTGGTTTTATTTTGAGTGGTTCTGTGAAGTCAGCCCCCCCCCACCCATTCGTTGAGGGAAGGAATTCATGTGAAAGTTGAATGAAAAGTGGTCCCAACTTGAGTTCTGAATACTCTTAGGGACCTGTATCTTTACTAGCCTCATTAATATCAGTGGTTTTCATTATATCCTGGGTACCTATTTAATATTTGTGGCCAAAGTGTAAGGTGCCTTGTCTCAAATAATACAATAAAACAATTCTTGCTTAACTTCAAATTCATTTTCTTTGGTTTTTCTTGTTCACACATTTATTTAAATTTAAATTTTTAAAATGTCAGTTTGTTTAATGGAAATATTCAAAGTGGGCCTGTGATTTTTATGTCACACTGGGCAAACAAATAACTCTTTTCTAATTTACGTTTGCTTTAAAGTTTTGGGAATAAGTCTGTTGAATGAGCTTTATTGATTCTATCAAATGTTTGTCAGATTTGGACTGGGTTCTAGGAGATGGATGTCAAGACTCTTTCAAATCGGGAATTAAATCAGTCATAATGCCTATAAAATAATCACAATTTTCAACTGAATCCCATCTATGTAATTTCTCTTTTCACTTGGATGAATTTTCATTCATCTGTAAAATTTCAATTTACTGACTGATATATGAAAGAAGAATGTAACTTTTGTGATAGTTGACAGCTTCACAAATTTCAAGGCCATTGATAAGGCTGCTGTGGGTGGAGAGATGGAGCAGGAGGCTCTTCCTTATCCACAACTTTTATTCTGATGCACTTGGTTTGATAGCGTGAAATGTAATAAAATAAGGCCACACAGATATCCAAGAAACGCCCGATTAAACATTACAAACCTAGCCTTCTCTGCTACCTTGAAAGGCAATTTTTCCCGTACCCTTAACACATTTTAAAGGCCTCACTCATGAGAGTTGTGTGGATGGGCCACTGCGTGAGTGGTTGGGAATGTGGGGACTTAGGGTGTGGGGACAGACAAGAATAACCCAGCAGCACTCGGATGTTGGGACTGGTTCTCCCCCCTTTAGCCACCATCCTATTTATATATCTGTGCATATTTTTTACCCTCCTGAAAGTGTGCATTGTTTCAGTGAGATTTTTGTATTAATTCTTCCTGGCTTGTTGATTTTAGAAGGACTGAGTTTTAAAGATCTTTTTTGTCTTTTCCAGGTTTTGCGTGGGTGACACTTGCCACCAATGATTCTTATTCTTTAGGAGCACTAGTCCTCGCACATTCTTTGCGCAGAGTGGGCACTGCACACCAGCTGGCTGTGCTTATCACCCCAGGAGTAACACCCTCTATGAGGTAAAATTATTGGATCATCTTTGAGTTTTGTTCATGGTACTTTCCAAACTAAAATATATTGCTTCTCAAACAGGGAGAAGCTTGGAGCTGTCTTTGACTCTGTGACTGAAGTAAATGTGCTGGACTCACGAGATGCTGCAAATCTTGCTCTCTTGGCGAGGCCTGACCTGGGAATTACCTTCACAAAACTGCACTGCTGGCGCCTAACTCAGTATGACAAATGCTGCTTTCTTGATGCTGACACATTGGTAAGAAGTATTCCCTCTCAATTATGTCAAAGAACATTGTGCCAGTACTAGAGTTTCTCTGCGTGACAAGTGAGTGTCTGAAAACAGCTTTTTTCCCCTCTGTGGTTTGTGAGACTCCTGGATCTCAGCCAACTGTGCACTTTCTGTGGGCTTTCAGCCAACTACATACAGTTTTATCTTGTTAGAAACCTCAACTAAATACTGTTAGTCAAGCACCTATCAGCCTGGCTCGCAGTTAATGCCTGTAATTATGCTCGTTGAAAGCAAAATTTAGTGGCAGGCTCTCTGTTAAATTGAAAGTGAAACTCAAGTCTGCTCTCAAATTATTTAATCAGGCAGTACCTAACTTGTATTTTTATGATTAACTTAGGTTGTTCAAAACTGTGATGAACTTTCGGAACGAGAGGAGCTCTCTGCGGCACCTGATGTTGGCTGGCCAGACTGCTTCAACTCTGGAGTTTTTGTATTTAAACCATCCTTGGACACATTTAAGTCTTTAATGGATTTTGCTTTACAATTTGGAAGCTTTGATGGTTAGTACCTTGCTCTTATTGCTAATATGAATACAAGTGAGGACCATCGTGTTCCTGAAATGTCTTAACAGTATTCTCTTGTTATAGGTGGTGATCAGGGCTTATTAAACCTATACTTCAAGGACTGGGCACACAAAGACATCAGTAAACACCTGCCTTTTATTTACAATATGTGTTCAACAGCATGTTACTCTTACTTGCCTGCGTTTAAGCAGTAAGTACATACATGGTTGGCATCTTTGGCTTTCATAATTCATTTCTACATAAAACTTTGTTATAATTCTAGGTTTGGCTCTAATGCTAAAATTGTTCACTTTATTGGAGCCTCCAAACCTTGGATTTGCCATCTGGACTCAGAGTCTAGATCTGTGCAAGCTCCTGGGGAGTTTAACCACGTGAAAGGCCTATTGCAGTATTGGTGGGATGTTTTCTGTCAAGATGTCCATTCAAATCTATCGCCAGCTATGGTAAGTGATTTCACTCAATTATTGTGTTTGTGTGGAAGTTTACAAGAATTGGAGCTAACATTTTTGCACCAGTTTGGAGATTGATAGTAGTTACATTACAAGAACTGTAATGTAATGTATAATTTGTAACTGGACAAGGAAGGTACTATTGCTAATTGTGGTCTTTACTATGTTCTCCTCTGTTGTTGCTACTTAAAGGGAATTGAAGTGGAAGTACAAGTACAAGTACGAGTATGGTCTTACCTATTTGAAATACTAGATGCATGTTGTAATTCTTTTCCATCCAAGAAGTATATTACCTTTTTCCAGTTCAGTCGTATTAGTGTAAAATTGTTTATAGTCCCTGTTTTGCACCAAGTAGTTTTTTTAACAAATCTTTCTCTCTGATGAATCTGCATGTATTTCTCCTTTATTACTTTGTAGTTGTGATGAGTAGTGTAGTGTAGTTTCTTGCCCAACAATTTTTCCTGTAGATAAACATGCTCATACAGCTTATCTCAAATTCAAAATTTCTGCATTCAAATTTTTTTTCTTTCATTTTGAATTAATTTTTCTATTGCATTAAAAATAAACCAACTTATTTTAGATGAGCAAATCATATATTATTAGGCAATTTTTTAATTTTTTTTTATAATTTTTTTTTTTTTGTCTGTGTTATACTTGTTTGTTTCTTTTTGCCAACCTAATGCTTACCTGATGCTTACTTGAGCATGCTTCTGTTGCGTTGCACAGCACGTTGACTACAGCTTCTTCCAGTCTCCGCACACTCACCCTGCACATCATGAACTAGGCCCTACCCTGCCCACCCACAAACCAACTGCGAACACGTTTGTTGATCCCTGGGAGAATTATGTTGAAAGATATCAGCAAGAAGTTCAAATGCAAAAGCAAAAGGAAGACTGGCTTGTTATATTGAGTCAGGATGAAAGACAACGTGGTTGTGAGCAAGCTCAGAGTACTGAAAGTCATGAGATGCATGATGAACATTTCTGGAAAAGCAGCTATGATGCTTCAAATACTGACTTCAAAAATCAGAGTACTGCAGGTGATACTTCTAATAATTATAGTAATTATCACTATGAAAGTGATCATGGATCCAATTGGTCAAGCCAGGGATATGAACATGCTGAAAGACCTCCAGAGGAACATTCTGGACATTCTACTGCTCATGAATATCCTCCCCCTTCACATTCCCCTCCCTCTAACCATAACAACGACCATAGCTCCCAAGGGCAAGTGGACAACAATGATTCTGTAAGTACTTCTTCTACACCTAGCCTATATTTTATCAGAGTGGAAGTTCTTGCACCATGCTGATTCTGCATGGTTCAAGAATTTCTCCCCTGTCTGCTTAAATATCTGCTTCAGATACTGGCTGCTAGCAGTCAGAAAAACAAACCCTCCGCCAGACAGCATTGTAAATTATTGGTAGTCATAGAGGACTTATTGTTGGGTGGTGGCGTTTCGGTTATCTTCTATTTTTGTGTAGCTGTCTTGATTGGAAACGCCACTACAATCTATTGAGTTTGTAAGAAAATTTTATTTTCTTGGCTCCACTTGGCACCATTGCAAATCATAAATTCGTACTGTAAGACTTTGGTATAATGCAAGTCTTGCGGAGGAGCTCAAAATTTTGTGGCGTTTCCACCAAGTCTTTTGTGTCACTGACCCTACTGGCATCTGGTGGTTTTAGTATGGTTGAAAGTTTTTTATTGGGAATAATTTTGACTCTTAACTCTGTAATTAATTTTATGATTTGAATTTTTTCAGTTTTTCTAATTTTATTATGTAGATATTTCATCTCAAGGTTCAATTACAGTATATAAATAAGAAAAATGGAAAGCTTGAGAAAACGCCCCAATATTTTGCTCATTGTTTTAGAATGCTAAATGTCTTAACTAAATGCTCAGCTTTGAACTGAAGTTCTAGTCTCTGTAGTTTACCATAGCTTTTTCACATAGCTGTGATACAACAGTAACAAATTTACGGTACCTTCTTTAACTGCATACCTGACACACATTCTAGAGAAGGGAAGCTTTTCCTGCTCCAAAATAATGTTTAACTCAGAAAATTATATAAAAAGCATCATGGTCATGGTTTTATCTTTGTTTATACTCTAGAACTGGTTAGCTAATTTTTTAATATACCCTTCCCTTGGATTTCTACAGGCTGGTTTGGCAGGAGCCTTAGCCAATCTCACTCTTGGAGAACCTCGCTCAGCTGAACAGACTGCCCTGGAAGATCAGTGGCGACGCCAGGCCTGGGAACAGGGTCACATCGACTACATGGGTCGGGACTCATTCGACAACATCTGGAAGAGAGTGCAAGAAAGCTTAGGAGAGACGCCGGCGGCTGCACCTGCAGATGTGGCGGTGGCCATTCCAGCTGCAGCGGTCGCCCCAGTGCCAGCACCTGCCCCAGCGCCGGCACCTGCACCTGCACCAGCGCCGGCACCTGCACCAGCGCCGGCACCTACACCTGCACCTACACCTGCACCTACATCTGCACCAGCCCTAGCGTCGGCACCTGTTGCAGCCCCTGCACCTGTGCCCGCTTCTCCACCCACCCCTACAGTAACGTCGGCCACACCCCCTACGTCACCCCCGGTGAGCGGCCCCCCTCAGCCGCAGCCCTCCCCCGAGGCCCTGAAGGTGGACCCGTCTCCTCCCGGCACTCCTCCCGTCGGCAGCCCGCAGGAGGCCCAGGGCTCTGAGCCCCTCGACCCCAACGCCCCCGTCCCGCCCAAGAGGAAAGGATCGGGACCCTCTAAGGGTAAGAAGTAAGAGCTGTCCTTGGGGGTATGGTGAGAGGGTTCATTGGTGAAAGTTCGCACATCGCACTTTAGTGATGAAAGTTGTGGGTGGTAATGTATGTCATCTCAAGTCGAACTTGTGGTTTTCTTGATCCCTCAATGTTGTATTTTTGTACTTGTTTGTATGAAGAAACCTGGACGTTTAAGCAGGCTTAGCTTATCCTTTCCTCATGACTAATTACATTCTATCTTCACAGTATTTCATACTAATTTTGTTATATGTAAGAATCAGCATGTGATGGGAACACTGAATAAGATGCATGATGAGAAACAACCATCTGAAGCTTTCACCTACAGAGTAAATAGTTCCAGTGCATGGGCCTCCTGTTAAGTTAAGCATTTTGAAGCATTTATTTTTTGCTTTTATTATTGTTTCATATCTGGAGTGGTTGTAGTATCTGATTGTTAAACACTTGCTCTTTTGGTTTGTGAGCATCACTAGTATTTATGGCCTTTCAATCTCATGTTTTATACTGGTCAATGTTGCATTTGCCAATGACCCATGAGTTAGCCTTTTCTCTCTATCGCTATTTGATTTTGGTTACAGGTAGCACTAGTGAATCTGGCTCCTACTGTAGCCTTGCTTAAGTCATCACATCCTGCATCGACTGATCACTATCCTAGTCTACAAGTATTTTGTTTAAGACATTTTAAAAGTTACTGCCATATTTTCTCCTCCCTGTGCAAGTAGTCATTAATTCAAATGTGCCAAATGAGTGCCATATTTTGAATCTCAAGTTCCTTCCTTTTCCTACCTAATCATCTCTGGTAGTTTATTAAATGTGGCGCTCCCAATGAGCATTGCTGATTTGAGTGTGGTTTTTAATGCTGCTCATGGTTGTCATATTTTTGTAATTGTTACATTGCTCTATAGATTTTATTAAAATTCGTTATCGGTGTTTTATGTGGCCATAATTGTAGTAGATATATTGTTTTGTATGAATTTTATATTTTAAGAAAATTGTATTGATCATTGTTGTTTCTTACAAATTTTAAGGAAATGTTTATAATTTTGGAACTCAATTGACTGATGGTGAGCTTCTTATTGTGTAACTGGAGCCTGTGTTTCAAATTTTCTACTTATTGTGCCATCTTTAATGCATATGTATTTCTTTAAGCTTCATAGATTTGTTTTATTATTTGTGTTGGCATTGCCCAGGCCAGTTGAACCATAAATGACTGGCCACAATAAATGATACTTCTCTTGCCTTCCACACTTGTAACGCTTACTTTGTCTAGAGTCTAGTCTGTTAATCATGCGACAATAACAATAGCGTATGTGGGGAAGGACCTTTGTATTCAATCATCAAATAAAGTTATCATGATGTCAAGTATGTGAATACCAAGAGAAATTGATTTAATTACACTTCCCTCACAATATTTGAGATGCAGAACCATTAATTACCACTGCAAGCTATAAGTATTCAATTTTACTTAAATTTACTAACAAATTTTGTACTAAATTCAGTTTACATTTTAGCATACCGTATTCACCTGAGTCTAAGACCCCCTTTTTTCCCCGAAAATTCGTCGCGGAAGTAAGGGAGGGTCTTATACGCCCAGGTTAAGCCAAAGGGGGTCCCGCACACTTCAGAAGCCCGGAAACACGTTAAATACACTTTATACACGTCTCGGCGCCTCCCGTTAATTTTTTTTTTTAATTTGGGCCCTTTAAAATGGGTGGGGGTGGGGGGGGGTCCTACTTCCGGGGGGTCCTAGACTCAGGTGAATTCGGTACTTTGATTTGGTGTAGTTTGCTACAACTGAGATGACTGTGCAAGACAAAATTTATTTCTAGTTCCTGACCTTTGTCTTTAATCTCCAAGGGAAGCAACATCACAATAAGAAGCAAAACAAGAGGCGTATGACTGTGGTATCTAGTTGCCAATCATTTATTTTAAATGTTGCAAAGTAACTTACAAAACAGTATCACATCAAACTTACACAGTATATTTCTTATTAAAATAAACAGCCTATTGTGATGAAAAAAAGGTTATCACAAAGCATTGAAAAGTTCAACTATTAAAAACACAATAAATACAAGGACAGAAGAGAGCACTTAATTAAACAGCTGCAAGTAATGACTGCAGTTCAGCATTAGGAATTGGTTTGCCAGCAAACCCACAAAGTGCTCTGAAAACTCGTCGTCTTTCTGATTCTCTTTCTAATTGTGCTGCCTTTGAACGCCCAGCTCGAGTTATATGAGAAGGTACTCCAGCTAAACGAGCTGCATTGAAGCCATACGATTTGGGGCAGGCACCTCCAGAAAACTTGTAGAGGAAGGTAACTGTCTCCTCTCCCCCTTCGTCATTATCATCTTCAACCATACAAGCCTGAAAATTTTTAACACTTTTAATAACAAAGATAATCAGTTCATTTAAAAGTTATTGTACCAAAATGTTACAGCAATTACCATATGTCCAAGAGTGACTTGTTCGGAATTTTTAAACTCATCGACCAATGTGTGATAGTGAGTAGAGAACAGAGTTCTTGCATTGAGAGACGCCAATTCTCTAACTACAGCAGCGGCTATTGCTGTCCCGTCATATGTGGAGGTTCCCCGGCCTGTCAACAGCAATGATTTTTTAGTAAAAGGAAAACAAGACCTATTGAAGTATTCATTTGCAGCATGCAGAGCATAAACATACCAAGTTCATCAACAAGGATTAGTGAATGCTTTGTAGAATGGTGAAGAATTGCAGATGTCTCACTAAGCTCCACAAAGAATGTACTTTCACCAGCCATTATATCATCGTTGGCACCCAGACGAGTAAAGATACGGTCAATGGGAGAAAATTCACATTCTTGAGCAGGAATATGGCAACCCTAGACAAAAGAATAAAAATAAGTCAGTAAGTTCTGAATTCCTTCCCTTTCCTCCCAACTTGTTTTATTTTTCAACCTACCATATGGGCCATGATGAGGAGGAGGCCAGCTTGGCGCATAAGGGTTGACTTGCCTCCCATATTAGGACCAGTAACTAAAATAACACTTGCAATGCCATCTGTGCCAATCACTGTATCATTGGGGACATAGCTATCAAGTGTTTCACCAGACAGGCAGGGATGCCGTCCCTCCTTTAAACGAATGAAAGGCTGTAATTGAACAAAGTTGAGAGAAATAGCCCATTATTATTGATCTCAAAACATTGTAACAATATTTGAAAGTTTCCATTCCCTTACCTTATCACATTTGGATGGTTCAGTGATGACCGGAATACAAATTTCTCCCTCTTCCTTTCTGGCATACTCAGCCAGGGACATCAGCACATCAAGCACTGCCAAGCTCTGAACTGCACCATCCCACACTTCAAATCTGAGTACAAATAGAAACAAAAATTAAAATAAGAGCAGAGGAAGACATTTGCAAACCTTCTAAACATGTTTTTAAAAATTTCATTTCAATTCTTACTTAGAACTGAATTGAGCAAAAATTCTCCGATTTAAATCCTTTAAAACAGATGTTTTTGCCTCCTCAGCCTGGGTCATTCGAGCTAGAAGATCCTAGGAAAAGCAAAATTTATAGAAATGAATAAACTGCTCTAAACATTTGAAAATCATGGATAAAACTAAAGGCACTTACTTTAGTTTCTGGGGTCCAAAATCGTTTGAAACCTTTCTTTTGAGACTTTAACTCATATGTATTACCTGCTTTCTTAGCAGCATGTTCTGGTACTTCAAGCTGGAAGCGGTTCTTATCTGTCCCGAAATAAACTACCTAAAACAAAAGCGGAAAAGAAAATTATGTTTTAAAAACACAAAACAAAGACTACAGTAGTATGTGCTTAAAAAGTATTACCTTGCATGAAAAGTGACTGCATTGACTTTTAAGATATGCATCAAGTTCCTTTTTGATCTGATCATACTCTGAAACTGCACTGTCATAGTCAGGATCAACCCCAGTGCTAGGAATAATTCTGCCCTCTTTCTGAGCTTCCTCATGATCAAATGCTTTCTGATCATTGAGAAAAACAAAATTTAAGAAATGATTACATACATGTATGCCAAAGGTTAATCAGGCAAGAAAACTATGAATATGTACCTCAAAAAATTCCAAAGGTTCCTCTAGGTCTGGAAAGGTGCCATTTGGATATCCAGCTTTGGTGCAAGTAACCTGTTTTAGCAGATCTGAATTCATATTGTCCTTGGCACCTAGGATTAAACAGGAAGATTAATCAAACAAATAGGAAGTGAACGATTTGATTTAAAATCCTCAAAAAAGGCTCTCACTTTCAAAGAGACTTCCTATTTTATAAGCTTTCTTGAATCCATTCAGGGTAGCAATAAAGTCCATTATTTTCTTTTTGGAGTAAATTTGATCTTCATAAAATATTGCACGACTATCAGGATGAGTTTTACTCCTCACACTGTTACCTTGAGTGTGGATCCTGGAAGCCACAAATATGGGATTATTAAAAAAATTATTCAAGTTAGCAAAATGGTCAAAGTGTTGACTTACTTGCTAAGTAGCCTTTCCAGATCTGGTAATTCTGCCAGCATTCCTCTAGTCTCCTCCATCACATGGCTGTTTTGCAGAAGTTCTGATATGGCCTCTTGCCTCGAAACAATGTTGGAGACTGTTGTGAGCGGTGCACAAATCCATTGGTGCAGTAGTCTGTAAATAAGAAAGATTGCAACATTTAATAGAAGAATAAACATGGTAATCATTAAAATATTGATAAATAAAAATTAATTGAGAAGTTTGGTGCCAACAAAACCTTTTTCCAAATGGTGTACAACATTGATCCAAGGAGTTCAGAAGTGTGCCCTCATGGGTGCCAGCTTTGTTTTGAAGCACATCCAGGTTCTTTAATGTAACTCCATCTAAGATCTGTTAAATAAGAAAGTGCATAAGGTTAGTATACAAATTGATATCAATTGGAGCAATCTGTTTAAGAAATACATAGGTATATCCATACCATGTGACGCCCAGAGAGTCCAGGAAGTTTTGCTCCATCCACAGCATCAATTGGAATGTATTGTTCAAAACGACGCATGCTAAGGAGTTGCTGTTCGAGATGACAAGTTTGCAGGTACCAAGTAATTGCACCCAAAGATTTAACAGCAAGTTGGTATTCTTCAGCAGGGGAAAGACCAAGCGAGTCCACTGAAGGCAGAAATAATTAAATAAAGATTGCTGGTAAACAAAGTGATGAACTCTAATTCAGTAGATTGAATTTTACCATCACTGATGAACACTTTGAGTGATTCAGGCCATTCATGGGGCTTGCCTTCTTCAGAAAAGTAGTCACCCTCAGCTAGTTTTGAGAGTGTTTTGGAAGCAGACCAGAACTCAGATTCAGGAGAAAGAACTTCTTTCACTACAGCAGTTAACTGGCTGTTCAGCAATTGAAGAGTTCTATCAGAAAGGCCTCCACGCTCATACAAAACCTACAAAGCACAGAAATAAACCATAGATTAGACAGGCATCAAGTTGGAAAGCTTTAGCTGCAAAGCATAGAGCAAACACTCACATGAACAGGAGGATGATGAGCAAGAAGCATTAAAAGGCGGGAGCAGTGGCGATCATCTGTGAATTGTCCCATGTGAAATGTGCCAATAGATGTGTCAATGAAACAAACTCCATAGGAGACCTTAGAATCAACTTCCTGAAACAAAATTTTGCATTGATTATTTAGTGTGGCTTTGAGGACTACAATGTGTTAAATCCAATATAAAGTTACAATGTCAATGATAGTATTTACCTCTTCACAAATAGCCAGGAGATAATTTGTGGAACCCATATCCATAGGTTCACCATCTTGAACACCAAAAACTCTGGTTCCACGAGAAGTCACAGCACAAATCTCACGCTTGACAACTTTGTCAAACTTCGTAGGTTTAAGAACTAAGGAAGTTAAAAAAAGGAATTTGAATTTAAGTAATATTCAATAGTACAGCAAGATTTAACTAGATAAGATTATACAAACTTACTAGTTTTACATCGTTCATTCATCATATCAGGGGTCTCAGTTTGTTCCACTCTAGCTACCTTATATCCTTTATCAATGAGAGATGCCGAAAAGCGACCATAAGCTTTCTCTGGGAATCCAGAATGAGCAAAATCCCCTTTCATGTAAGTCAACTCTACTTCATTGCACCCAATCACAGCATCCATATGGTACAATTCATAGAATTTGCCCACTTTAAAGAATAAGACACAGTCATAGTGCTGTGATTTCATTTCCCACCACTGACGCATAGCTGGGGTCTGGTTCCTTTTGAAATCTTCTGGTACAAATAGAGTTCTGGGATTGTAATCTGGGTGATCCGGTCGATGTTTATTAGCATCGCGAATCTTTTCTGGTTTCAAAAAGTCAAGCTTGAGATGTGTCCATGAGCCATTTGCTCCCTCGCCAGTAGAGTCATTACTACCGTCAGCACTTTCAATGTTAGCAGGTCTAGCAGGACTCTATAACATTAGATAAATTATGTTTTAATTGTTTTTCACTTGATAAGAATGTTTTAATTATTGAACCTGTACAGTGACTTACATTCTTAGAAGCACTAAATGAGGCCAACTGATTTTTGACAGCAGTTTTAACAGTTGGTGTTCGGGGAGGACCCATGACACCATTCGGCTTTTTAGCAGCATTCCCTGTATGAGAGGCTTTTGCTGGTCTTTTCCGCTTCTTTGACTAAAAAATATTAAACAAGAGAGTTTTGCAGTTAGTTTGTACAGTTAAAAATTGCAAGAGTTAGCTCACGATTATAAGTACTGTAATGCACAATACCTTGTCAGGTGAAGGTGTTTCAGGTTCGTCAGCTCCAGATGTTTCCTCTTCAGATGGATTGTCCTCCTCAGAACCATCATCATCTGATGCACTTTCCATATCTTCATCCTCTGATGACCAAATGATAAAGATTTACTGTGTAGGTAATACTTAATTTTCAACACTACAGAAAATATGTTATGACTTACTTGGCTTAAATTCATCTTCTGAATCCTCACTATCAAGCTGGAAGGCACCTCCTTTCTTGCTGCCTTCATCAGTTGTATCTGTTTAGCAAATGTTGTTTTTTAAAAAAGAAACTATACCTGTTATGAAAACCAAATTAAAGCTTAAAGTTTACTTACTCATTGAGGTATCATGATCGCTTGCGTTTTCTTTATCCTCATCCATTTCAGAAAAGTTTACAATCAACTCTTCCTTTTCAGTATCACTCATTTTTAATGCCTTGTCTGCTTCCTCACAAGCTTTCTGCCATTCTTTGACCTGGGAAGTTGGCAAAGGTTTTCCTGAGCTTCCACCATACTTTTCTACCATCCTAATTTAATTGAAAATTTAGAGATTGGATTAGATTAATTAGAAGTTTCAATGCAATATACACATTCAAGGAAGAAGCTACATGAAACTAACTTTAACTTCACCCATGATCTTGTAGGAGGGTCATCAAAAAATTGAACGTGGATACTGGCTCCACGGAGAAACTTGTCAGAATCAGGATCATTGCAGACCAAACTGGGCCACCAGGGGTAGGAATCAAGTTTAGCCCATACAATATCTTTCAGTTGGAACTCTGAAACAGAAGACAAAAAATGTATTCCTCACCAAACCCAGAACAAAAACAATTAGCCATTGTGAACACAGCACGTCTATGTCCATTTTCTTCTGTCTGCTGTCTGTCAATTTATTTGCTACTATAATGATTATTTAGTAGGTCATCACACCAAAATTCAAAAAACTAACATGAGAAACAGAATGACCGCTCTGTCTCTCATTAATAAGGGCCATACATGCGGGTAAAAAAGTGTACACACTTGGCATCTTTGCTTTTATTTACATCATAAAAAGGTTTGAGGTACATAAAATAATTAGGAAACCAAACACACCATCAAGAGCACAGTTACACTACTTAGGTATTAGTCACACATGTATTGCACACATGTATTGCACATATTAGTAAAATTATTTGGTTAAATATAAGTTATGCATGCAAAAATATTGACAAATAGAGACATGATGTATACATCTACAACAAAGCATAAAATATTTGCAGGTGACTTAGATTAGAATAGATAATTATTCTTCACTCGTAACAATACTGATTTGGTATTGTTCACAGATTGATAAAATATCACTCTCATATGGTTTGAATTAAAAGTCATTAGTAAAAGACAATTTAAAGACAATACTGTAGTTGGATAATAAAAATATCGCACACACACATTAAAAACAAATTAATACTTAGACAGCTTTGAATTTTCTATGCAATCTACATAAATTTTCCAAGCTGACAATGAGTAGATTGAAACACTACTTATTAGCCTTCCACCTCTAACTCTGACTGCACTTCTAAAATTGACTTCATAATTTTATGCTTGAGCAAACGGACAGCTCTATCAGAATCTAAACGCCTCATTTCTGCTGCAACATACTGCCCAAAAGCAGCATGTACATCTACAGCCACGTTTTCAACACCTTCAGTTTCCTCACAGTTCTTCAACTTCTTTCCTTGAGGAATATCTTCACTTGATCTTTTACATGGAGAGTTGACAAACTCTTTATTCAGATTCCTAACAGGTCTTCTTACACTGCATTTACTAGGTGAAATTGCCACTTCCTCACTGGCGGAAGAACTACCCTCGCTTGCCAAGTACTCTTGAGGAGTGTGACGGCCTTTCATAGTTGATTCTTCATGATCCTTTAGAGCCTTAAATATGGGTGAGAGTAAAACATTCCTGGCATTTTCCTGCAATGCCAAAATAATAAAAAATAAATGAAAAATATAAGAATGCAGTAGGAGATAGTTATAGGATGTAGGGCTTAAACCACATGGATGAGTTATCATTGGAACACAAAAACACTGCTTACCTTGTTTTTCTGCGGGCTCGAATATTGTCCAATTTTCTTATTTTGGGGACTAAGAACATTACGCAAGAAGTGGGGCTCATAAACACTTGGAGACGAGGCAGCAGCATCAAGCAGTTTGCGTTGTACTCGAGTTCTAGGACTGGCAGCATACAACTGATCTCTGAGAACTAAAAAAAGAAATAAGAAAGAAAGGTCGCAACGATTAGTTCAGAAGTCTCCAATAAATATTAGTTAAAGTGATAGAAAAATCACCACAACCATAACAAGACATAAGGACAAGTTTGAAGCAAGACCCATTAATATTACTAATACCTACCCGAAAGTAAAAAGAGAGAACAACATAAATTCAGAGTTAAAGTCTTCACTTTCTTGAATAAAACAAATATTATAAAAAACAGGAAGAAGAGACATTAATGACTCCTTCAACAGAGATCGGTATTTAGCAGTTCTAAGTGTGTCAGTTTACAATCAGGATCACTACACCAACAGTATTGATTAAAGGAGAGCAGATGTCCTCCTGACTGACAGCTTGTCCACGAAGGATATCAGTTGATGTAAATTGTGTGAACACTAATAGGCTAAGACTCGACTTAAAATTGTAGATCAATTAATAGAGTGTACAAAGTAAAGCAAATGTCAGTAACAAAGAAACGAGCACAGCAATAATTTGTACAGGTTAAGATGGGCCCGTATTGCGACGACAATCAAAAAGGTTCCCCTGAACCTATAACATTGTTACTTCGGGATAGTGCTTCATTCAAGAGTAAGAAAAGTTGTCGGTAAGATTCTCACCCGATTTGGAGCTTTTTGGACTGTCTTGAGCGCCTGACCGCGCCGCACTAGAGAGGGCTCGCTTGGGCGTCGCGGACGGCGAATCTGTCACTTTCGATGTCTTAGGAGTTCCTGGAGCGGGACTTCCACTCGGAGACGCTTTCCCCGCCGGCGATTTTCCAAAATAATTAAACAGCGTGTTCTTTTGAGCAGACATTTCTGATCGTTTTCAGCTTTCAGCCACACCTACAGTCAACGGACAATGAGTCCGTGGGGTGTTGAATGTTGAATGTTATAGTTGAGGTTGAGGTTGTGTTGTATTGTTGACAAGATTTCGCGCCAAAGTGCTGCAACAAAAAAAAAAGGTGGACCTTCGAAAAATATTTTGGAAGATTTAAGCAAAGAGTGGCGAAAATCGTTTGTTTCAGATAATAAAAAAATTCTTGCTGTTTTTTTCGGCAAATTTCGCCTTTGAGGACAATTTTTTTATGACAAAATGCTCAAAGGTGCAACAGGCAACAGGTGGTAGAAGTGCTGCAAGTTTAAACTGACATTTTGTAGCAGGCTTCGAAAAGAGAGACAGACGACGGAGTGAGAGAGTCGATCGTAGTCAACGTAAACATTATTGTTTGTAGTCGGCCAAACTTTTAACTGTACGTTTTTTGAAAAGGACAGTTGTTTCATAGTTCTATGTTGCAAGTTTGCGCGGCCTGGGCTCCTGATTTTGATAGATGTTAATTTGTCATTTCACCGTGGTTTGATACAGTTTGAGTTGCCTGCCCCCCTGTGACGGTGGTTCTTCATGGTAAGTCGGGGTAAATAACTTGGAAATTGAAATGCGACTACTTCTGGGTCTTTGTCTGCGAACCCAGAGGCGGATATGCTCACTCTCTTACTGACAATCTCGAAAGTCTTTTACTAACCAGTGTCGAATGGACGAGTTCAATGTAGTAAGTGAAGGAGGTTAGAGAGAGCTTCGCTAAGATTTTCCTTTCGGTTACGCTAGTGTCGCCGGGCATGACACAACTTGGGCCATTGTCATGACAGACCTCCTATCTACAAGGAACATTTTAGTGCCTCCTCGATTGATCGGAAATTTTTGAAAGACTGCTGTATTGGCGCCTGTTGCTGTTCCTCTATGCAATTAAATTAACTTTGAAGGGTCTTTGCATTTGTTTTGCAAACTACTTTAATTGTTAATTATAACACCTGTTATGTTGCTTTTCTTATTGTTTCAGTGAAAGCAGCAAACACCTGAGTACTCTCCTTTGCTGGTGAATGAAGCGTTGGCGTGCCCTACACATCTCATTCATGACATAGTTGGTATGTTGATTATCACTCTTGTGTCTTGGGGTTTCAATCTAATACTCTTTAGCAAATCTTGATTGAAGGAGGTAATGGAAGGGAACACCTGTTGGAATGATGCATGTGGGTAAAGCTGAAAAGAAGAATGCAGCGAACAACAAAACAGAAATCACCACGCTTTAACATGGTGACTTCCGTTTTCTTGTCCCCACATTCTTCTGCATATCAGCTTTTACCGGAATGGTTTATTGCATACAAATATTTTTAAATATAAATAGATATGTTTCCCATCCATTATCTCTAAATGAAGTCAGTCCATGTGGTTCTTAATTTTTGGTGTTTAGGGGCCTTTCACAAATAACGTCACACACCCTTAGTGGGGGAGGGGGGCAAAAGCTTGTGATGTCACCCGTTTTGCTAATTTGCATTGTTTGTTAAAAATACACCAATTTTACCCTGTCATATGGTATTATCTACCAAAAATTGTAGCTCAGACCGGTCAACCCAGGACACTTAACAAGATTTTTAAAAGTTGAATGTTTCTATTTGATCCCATCGATTTACCTGCACCGCAAGTTAAAAATACATCACTTAATAGTAATCTGCACTTTTAGGTAAATATGCCTATTTGTGCTGTCACTCCAGGGAGGGGGGGGGGGGGGGGGTCGGCCAAACCTTGAGAAATAAGGGCCGCCCGTTCTCAAGGCCAAACCGTGACGAATTGTGACCATAGGGGGGAAGGAGGTCAAAATTAGACAAAAAGGGCATGACATCATTTGTGAATGGTGTGAGTGAGCGAAGGAGGATGCACACGCGGGCGGCGGTAGACACGGCGGGGCGGCGGGCAAGGCGTTTCTTACAATCGAGAAAATACGTATGTACCTAATGGAAAATGATACCTTTGTAATGCAGAGATGTCACCTTAAACACTCATTTTATCACCTATATTAAGCCTTCGCGATTTATATAAAATTTTGTATGTTTTTGCGATTTATGTCGAAAATGTGAAGTCACAAGGGGGGGGGGGAGGGTCAGATTTTGTGATGGTGCGTGACCGAGGGGGGGATAACTTCGAAAAATCATTGTACAACCCCCAAAAAAGTCAAATTAAAATCAAAAAGTCAAAATTTCATTCAAAAATCAAAATGAATTTAGAAAAACCACATAACAAATCACAAAAAAGTCAAAAAAATCAAAATCAAATCAAAATAATCAAAATTAAATAAAAGATCTCAATACAAAATCAAGTCAAAAAGTCAAATTACGAGTCAAAAGAAGTAAAAATTCAAAATAAAAGGAACTGAAAGTCAAAAAAATAATCAAAAAAGTCAAAAAAAGTCAAAAAAAAAAAGTCACTTTACGTAAAATCATTGTACGCATTTCCCATGAGTGATCCCCCCCTCGTGCGTGACATGGGGGAGGGGCGGGGGTCAAAAAGTGGCCTAAATCGCGTGACGTAATATGTGGACGACCCCTTATCCCATTCTTAACTTTTTAACTCAAGTCTTAAGAGCTATAAACACCAAATGTTCCCCCCCAAAAAGTTTGCATGCCCCGATTAAAAGAATACACTAACCATTTCTGCATGGAGACTATTTGATTGTTTACTTTCAGTAATGTCTGCCAATAACAGATGTTGAACAAGAACAACACAGTGGTACATGCCTTTTCTTTTCGCTCTTGATATTACTTCCCAACTTGTCTTATTGCTTCACACTATTACGCATGTCAACCTTAACTCACTGTTCCACAGGGCATTGTAACAAAACATATCGCTATTTCAGATGTTTGTGAGTAACTGGTGCACAGAGAGGGCTTTTGTTGGAAAGCCCAAACAGTGCCTGGATTTTATTGCTATACGACACAACTTTTCCGGACTGTGCCTCATAATGAATTTCATTAGCAAATCAATCACGCTGCATTTTTACGCATGCGAGAAAGACAGAACAACATTTCTTTAAAATGCACCCGGAAAGTAAGAGCGTGTTGCCTGCCCATAGCAGTTTTTCTCTGTGTTGTCGCTGCCTGGTCGCCACTACTCCCAGAGAGGCGACCTGTTCAGCTCGATAATAATGGCGCGAGCGTGATGTTGACACTACCGTGACCTCATGACATGCACTGTAAAAGTAATATATCTACTGTTGAGCAATATAGTTTGATATACTTAAACTTCTAAACTGGAAAACGGGGGGGGGGGGGGATAGTTGTATGAAGAGGCACTCGGAGTGCAGTTTTCAACTGTAGTCCACACTTTTAAAGCACTGCGACATTCCTTTTTTTTTCTTTTTTACAAAAGTTTTTGTTTTTACCGTGTGACTTGAAACGCAAGTCGGGATTTGGAACAGAGGGAACAAAATAACGACGGCGTTTTGTTCCGCGGCGTCAGCTGCCTTCTGAGCAGATTTTTTGATTTGATTTTTGTTGTGATGTTTTGTTGGGGGGAGGGGGGCGTATGACCTTATTGAAGTTTCAGGGGGGCTTCTCGGGAACAACTCGGAGAACGTGAACGGGAACGGGAACGCGGCGGAGAAGAGAACGAACCGGTGAACGCGCCATAAGAGCTAATGGAGAACGTTCGTTCCCTGCGGCCGTTCCTTCACGCGTTCACGGCACTAGTCGTTATCTCACTTGGTTCCCGAGAACCCCCCCCTGGGGTCGGGGTTTAGCGCATCCACGACGTCATCCCATTTTTCGTAAATCGTATATCATCGAGTGAAAATCGTCGTACATCAATATTGTGTCTAAATCACGCCCAATCGACAATGTGTTTGATCGACGACTTCTCGAATATCACTTCACATCGTCGTCGATTCGACAGTGGGCCAAAATCATGTATGCATTATTTAAACAATGATGCGGCTGTTATTGCAGTTCAATTAAATTCTGCGATCCTACTAACAACAGTTCTCTTTCTTTTCAGCAAACAGGCAGTTTTCAGCATCAGTCTCCAATAGTAGTTGTGGTAACGAGTTCGTGGCCGCTAACATCTCGACCACCGACATCGAAATGCGCAGGTCGAAGCGTTTAGAGTGCGCAAGGCGCAGTGGCGACTGTGAGGACCAGTCAGGGAAGGAGAGATTGGAGTGCATAGTGGAGAGTGAGGGCGACACAGGAGAGGAGAAATTAGAGTGCAGAGTGAAGAGTGTGGACAACACAGGAGAGGAGAAAGTAGAGTGCATAGTGAAGAGTAACGACCACATAGCAGAGGAGAAATTG
>NW_026267180.1:237258-239846 GCF_000697945.3 Frankliniella occidentalis
CCTGCGGAAGCTCGACCGCGGCGAGGGCGCCTGCGGGGCGGGCCGTCCCGTCACACAGAGCTGCCCGCCTCGGCGGCCTACCTTGCCCCTGCGGCCTGCCGGCCGCCCAGATCTCGGGAACCACCGGTCGGCGGTCGGTAGTTCTGCTTCTACTGTTCGTTTCTGTGTGTGATAATGCAGACTGCAAGTTACCCTCCATGATGTGGGATTAGTGTGTGTTTTAGCTAACCGTTATACTGATAATTATGGAATTCAAGGGTGCTATTTGAGCTTCTCGTTTCTCGGCCCGCTTGCCTCTAACACTCGGTTAGCCTGCGAACACCTGCAACCAGGTTAGCTGTTAACACCACTGCACGCCAACTTCACCAACCACACACCCTGCTTCTCGGACAACTCCTTAAGTCTTTGATATGAGTATGCGCGCCCCCCTTACCTTGCCGCGATACCAGATTTCTTCTTACTTCCAGCAATCCGTGCGGCTATTTTGTTATTGTTATTTTTCCGAATCCTAAATTGTTATGTTGTGGTTGTTCTGATCGTGGCCTGGCCGTATTCCAACGCTTGAGTGCACGGCAAGGCACGGCTGGCGTCGCTTTCTATCGCGGGGAGGCGGGATAGACAGTTGCGAGGGAAACGCGGCCGGCATAGCGAGAGCATAATAGAAGTTTCGGTGGTCGATAATTGTCTGATCGGGTCGACCTACCAAGCTCGAGCTCCCTCGTCTTCACTGTGCCGCGGCGTTATGGTCGTTTTTCTCTACCTTTAAAAGAAGAGGAGGGATGGGTACTTTTTCACGATATCTTAATTTAGTGTGTGGTTGATACCAAAGCTTTTCAAACGCTGCTATGCACTGACGTTACCCCACCGGAGACAATTTTAACCGCGGCGATACATTTCTTATGCCCTTCCGGTTTCAAACCCTAAGTTAGAATAAAGTGGCATGTGAAGAAAGTTCCCATCCTTTAAAAAGATGACGTTATATTTGTCTGGGACTCAAAGGTAAATGTGTTGCCGGGTTCTGTCAGTAGAAATGATATTAATTTTCCGTCGTTTTCCTCCCTCCCCGAGCTCTACTTCTGGTCAGATAGTGTTCTGATTTCGTTGCGCATCGGGTTATCTTATCTATCGCGGCCCCTGTAATCCTTCCGACCCGATCACAGAGCTGTGCTGCACTCACACGCACACACACTCACACACTCTACATCCTGCCTAAGCGGGCTTCAATAATTTTGACATACATCTGTCACTCGCCTGACTTTCATAATACAGTTAAGAACTTCCTTAGCCTCTTACGTGAAATGCCGTTTTTCAAATAATCTGTTCTTTCAATAATTGATGTAAATTTTTGTCAATAAATCTGTTTGATCTCGTTTAAAACGTTAAACGTTAAAAACCTCGGCTGTCCATTTTGTTCCAATTTTCAGGCACCTTTCTTCATTGTGCCGGCGACAGCGACATGCAGTTGTTCTTTTTTTTTTTCTTTTTTCAAGTATATTTCTTTACTTAAAAATGCCGTTTGTAGTAATGTATATCTATTACAGAGTCGTCTCTGAGGGTGGATGATGAGTCTCATTATTTCAGGGGCTACTGTACGGTGCAGACACGTGCTGCGATGCGCTGGGCGGAAGTACAGTCCTCTGTGGCGGGGCGGGGCGGGCGCTACTGTACCGAGCGGTAGGTCAGTTTCGGTTCGGTATCTGAGTGTGCCATCGGCCCGAGGGTCGCGAGTGGGGTGTGGCGGGGCGTGGCGTGGCTGCGTCCCTGGCTCCATACTCCCGGCCGCCGCGATGCGCCCCCCAGCTCATGGTGCATCCGACGCACGCCGCCAGGACAACCTCAGCGAATACGTAGTGCCTCAACATGTCCCCGACTCACTTAGAAGATGAAACTATCAGCGTCGCTTACAGACTTGTTTTACGGTGAACACATACTTGATGCTTTGCGAACGGTCTTCGCCTCGGTCGTGACCTCCTTTCAGGATTCATCCTCAGAGGAACCTTATTATATTTCTAACTCATGTTCCCCGGAGGGGCCCCCGAAT
Organism: Frankliniella occidentalis; assembly: GCF_000697945.3. Lineage (NCBI taxonomy): Eukaryota > Metazoa > Arthropoda > Insecta > Thysanoptera > Thripidae > Frankliniella > Frankliniella occidentalis. The sequence goes on from NW_026267180.1 coordinate 239,300, forward strand.
GGGGCCACGCTGCTGCGCTGCTCAAACATGCGCGCGGGACGGCCGGCTGTCGGACGCCAGTTTTGGACAGCGGGGCCAAATCAGGCGGACAGTGGTGCCTACAGCCTACACGCGTGCTCGAATTAGTCCGCGAATGGAACAAGCTGGTAGACCCCCCTGCCCCCCCCCCTCTTTCCTTTTCCCTTTTTCTGACGTGCGCGTCAAAGAAACCCGCCTCGTGTCCTCGGTGTGTATGTTCCATGGAACTGTTGTGACCAAACACTCCCATGCGCACAAGCAAAAGTACACTGGTGCGGCGTGCAAGCTTACTCACAAGACGTTATGAACATGTGTTTTTGTGTACAAGAGGGGCGACGATTAAAGAAACCCACTGTCTTCTTTATTTTTGGGTGTAGTGTGAATTGTGAAAATAGTTTTTGTCGATTCTGCTATACACTGTGAAAAATAGTCGTACAGGGTACGGGAAAATTTTCCATGACAAATGTCGTACACTTACAACTTAATTTGTAATTTAAGAGTATGACTTTTGTCGTAATTCCTAACAATA
>NW_026267180.1:242685-245117 GCF_000697945.3 Frankliniella occidentalis
TAAAGTTTGAAATTTAGGGGAGTCGTAACTTTACAATACTATTTGTAATTATGATTTTACAAAAAATATCGTAACTTTACAGAGAAATTTTTCACAGTGTACTTCTTGTCTTTGCCATATTTCTTGTCTTTGCCATATTTCTTGTCTTTGCCATATTTCTTGTCTTTGCCAATAAAAGGAGAGTATACTCTTTTTTCCCTTCTATGAAACTTTACGTGACCTGCACACAAATACACGAGGGGGCAATAACTCCCTTTTGAAGTGTACACATGATTCCCGAAATTCTTGATTCCCAGTGATTCGCGTCCGCTTATGTTCATTCCTTAGATTTTTTCGATGTTATTTAGTGGTAGAAAACGCTTATCTCGACTGATTTGTACGATTTGTACCAGTTGCTCTACTTTCCCGCTTAGTTTAAGCGGTTTTTATTGATTTCGATCAATTTTTATCCTGATGATTCCCAGGCAGGTGTACACATGATTCCCGGAGTTCTTGCCCCCTCGGGAATACAAGAAAATGCATCAAAAAAATACAAAAAAAAATATACTGCAGGATGCAAAGAAATTCACAGAAATGCATCGAAATACACGTCAAAAATACCAGTAAAATACACGTAAAATACAAGAAATACCCGCGCAGCGCACACAGAAATACACGAGTTGCTCCTTTGCGTCATGCGACCTTCTGGGCTAAGGCGAGAAGCAGAGTTGATCGTTGCTGAGCAGCCCGACCCAGCGCTAAACAGTGCTGAACAGCGCTGAGCAGCTGAGCTGAGCAGCACAGTTCTGAGCAGCAGTGCAGCGATGGATAGTACTGCCTGAGCAGTGCTGAGATGCCCCATGCTGAGCAGTCCGGCGCAGTTTGGAGCTGCACTAAGCAGTATTCAGCATGGTTATTGCTGAGCATCCCGGCGCAGCGATGGTCAGTAATGAGTGGCACTGAGCAGTACTGAGCAGCGCTGAGCTGTACTGAGCAGCGCTGAGCAGTACTGTGCGCCGCTCCTCCGGCGTAGCAAACGGCAACGCCATGGCAACGCCGCCCCTGCTTATCTTAAAGTGAATAATATCTCTTTAAACTTTCTGCGAATCAGTTTCCAGGCCCGCTGAGCTCTCGGAGACCGGGGCGGGGGAGGGGGTGTCGCGGGACAGAGTGGGGGGAAGGGGAGAGGGAGACACTTGTAAGAATACTTTTCTGTAATGCATAAATCATGGCACTTCAGCGGAGCACTCGACATGGGAATCAGGCGCGCGGCCGCCAGGTGTGCCGGGCGGTGGAGCCATGAGAGGGAGAAAGAGAGGAGAGAGGCGGGGGAGGGTGAAAGGGGAACCGCCGGTAAAAATACGTAGCTGAAAAATGTAAGCTGAGCACTGCATTTACGTGGCCGTGACGAGGTGTCACTCGCGACGGCACGTGGTCTCTCGACCATACATTCACTGTCCCGACTTTTGAGTTCCCCGCAGTATTGTATCTCTTGCGCTTCCCCGCGCCTGCTCGCACCTGTCGGCTGGCGCCCTCTGTCCGCTGGCTCGGCTCCACTCTCGAACGAATCGATCGCTCGAGTTGGCCTTTCTCGAGTCGCGCGCAGCAAAATCCCCTTTATCAACATTTTCCATTCCGCCTCTGCTCCCTCCCCCGCTACGGCCCCACCCCCACTCCACCCCCTCTACTTCGAACTCCTGGGCCTAATGCCATTTCAAATTTCCATTCCCAGCGGAGATTTAATTACAGCCTTTACTTATTGTTCTCTTATTCCATCTTTAATTCATTCCAAATGAAGGCTCCGGAGCGCGAGGGGCGAATTTCAACGCCTCTCCAAATGCCTTTCTTTCTTCCTGAAATGCCGACTGAAGCGTCCACTTAGATTCTCCTATAGTTGTCATTTGCGACGAGGAATTTTTTCGGTCAACCCTTTCAATAATAACAGTCTCTCTGAATATTTTCAAATGCAATGGATTGGCACTCTGTTTAAAAGTCTGAGTTAGCTGCTGCCACGTCTTTTTCATTGGTCCACTCGTGGAAGCCGTTTGTAGTTAGGCGGCGCTGCTAAGTTCTCTGCCTCCCTCTCTCTCACTCCCCCGTGGCGTACCGATGGCGCGTTCCTCTTTCGCGTTATGGCGGGCCGTGCAGCCGTGCCGCGCGCTCTGCAGTTCAGATAAAAAACTTTCTCGCCATCGTTCCCGCCAATTTCCTCCCCTTCCCCTTCGCCGCCTGCCTGGCGCCTCCCTTCCCCCCCCCCTCTCTCTCTCTCTCTCTTTCTCCCTCCCCCATGCTCCTTCATACTACCTTTCCCATCCTCCTTCTTACTTCTGGCTCGGCCTCGCCATTCCGGGAATCGCGAAGTGCGCAATAGAAGCATAATAAAAAGGAATTGATCGAGGTACGGGACGACCTGGGGCTGTGGAGGCTCCGGGGGCGGTAAGGGGATATGGGGG
>NW_026267180.1:245167-247088 GCF_000697945.3 Frankliniella occidentalis
AGAGGAGAAAGTAGAGTGCATAGTGAAGAGTAACGACCACATAGCAGAGGAGAAATTGGAGTGCAAAGTTCACAGTGAGGAGCAAGGAGGGGAGAAGAAAGCGAAGCTCGTCAAGCCGGCTTCCAACCAAGACCATGTTCAGAAACATCTGCAGGCTCAGTCAGATGAAAAAGAATTTGAGTGCTCCGTTTGCCTCAAGAGTTTTTCTTCTTCGAAACTTTTGCGTTTACATCTTAAAATCCACACAGGAGAGAAACCATTTGAATGCCCGATTTGCCTCAAGAGATTTCGTTCATCACACCATCAAAAAGCCCATAGACTAGTCCATACGGGGGAAAAGCCGTATAAGTGCCCCACCTGTGACAAGAAGTTTTCTACACAGGGCTATGTGAAAGTACATATGCGAAGCCACTCAGGGGAAAGACCTTACACATGCTCGGTCTGCAGCATGACGTTTGCTGTACCGGTCTGTCTGCGGCTGCACATGCGCACCCACACAGGAGAGAAGCCATATGAGTGCTCTGTCTGCAGCAAAAAGATCAGTATACTGAACGGGCTGAAGTCTCATCTTGTGACCCACACAGGAGAGAAGCCGCACGAGTGCTCCGTCTGCAACAAGAAGTTCTCTCTATCGTCCAATTTACGAAGACATGTGCGAGCAACACACGCTGGTGAAAAGCGATTCGAGTGCCCTGTTTGTAAAAGGTCATATGCTGCCAATTATGATCTAGTCAGACATTCTCGAACGCACACGGGTGAAAGGCCATTTGCATGTTCCGTTTGTCCCAAAAAATTCCTGACATCTAAAGAACGGAAATTACATGTACGGTCCCACACAGGAGATAAGCCATATGCGTGCCTCATCTGCTTCAAAAAATTTTCTGCATCTTCAAGTCTGCAGTATCATCTCCGAACCCATACGGGGGAGATAGAGAAGCTGCACGAGTGCTCCATCTGCAACAAGAAGTTCTCTCTTTCGGGCAATTTGCGCGCGCACCTCCGAATCCACACCAATAAGGAGCTACTTAAATGTTCGGTCTGCGACAAACTATTCTCATCTTCCAGCAGTCTGAAATTACACCAGAAAAGACACACTGGAGATAAGTCATTTAAGTGTTCCGTCTGCAACAAAACTTATTTCTCATCTAGCGGACTGAAGTCACATTATTTCACACACACAGATTCTAAGCAGACATTTGAATGTACCATTTGTAAGAAGACATTGTTATCACACCATCAAAAGCGACACATGCAAACCCACACCGGCGAAAAACCATTCGAGTGCTCTGTGTGCAAGAAGAAGTTTGCACAGTCGTCGGATCTAAGGTCACACATGCTCACCCACACTGGTGAAAAGCCATACGCGTGCTCTCTTTGCGACAAGGCATATACTTCAACGACTAACTTGCGTTTACATCTCCAAACCCACACAGGAGAGGAGCCCAAGAAGCCACACGAGTGTCCCGTATGCCTCAAGAAGTTCTCCTCGCGTAGCTATGTGCAGACACATTTGCGAACCCACACAGGCGAAAAGCCATTCGAGTGCGCCACCTGCGGGAAAGCATTCTCAACGTCTTCTGCCTTGGTGACACATCAGCGTACTCACACAAAAGAGAAGCCATTCGAGTGTCCTGTTTGCAACAAAAAGTGCTTTCATCTCCAGGAACACATGCGGACCCACACGGGAGAGAAACCATTTGAGTGCTCAGTTTGCAACCAGAAGTTTTCCCAATCGTCCAACCTACGCACACATCTTCGAACCCATAGAAGACAAGCACCTTGACTGTTCCCTTTGCAAGAATTTACTTCTATAGCTCAGTTTGAAGACACACATGCAAACCAAAATAATGCTGAGGGAAAATTCAACCGCCTTTCTGTATGATGTTTTTTTCTATTGACTTTTCCTGACGAAACATTTTCG
>NW_026267180.1:253928-254237 GCF_000697945.3 Frankliniella occidentalis
ATTATAGATAAGAGCATAATATAACCCTTCCAACCTTATTTCATATGCTTCTACAACAAGTGTGAGTGTCAATCAGACACATTTAAGTTTGTGCCCCTTTAGTCGTTCACAAAAGGATGCCTGCCAATCCAGCGTGCACCATAAAAATCAGTGCTAGGTATTTGGTGTTTAGTTTTATACTTACTAGTATTGAAGCAGAAAGCACTACAGAGTGTGCTGTCTCTGAGATGCCTCTCAGAAACCATTGTAAGGTAGCACAAGGCATCAAGGGTAGACCACATTAAAACTGAGAGTTTTCCTCAATTCTCT
>NW_026267180.1:254287-256325 GCF_000697945.3 Frankliniella occidentalis
CGTGAAAAATCAGTGTACGATATGGTGGGAAAACGCGGGCAGGCCAACAAACACCAAAGAATTTTTTTGAATAAGCTGTTCAGAGACGAGGTCATCGTTTTATTATGTCGATACACCTTTTCAGACAGTCGTTTTAGCCTCTCTTTTTTTTTTGTATTTCATTGGCCGGAATCACTGCTGCCTCCGCTGCTGCTAACCTTTCCGAGGTGCATGACTGCTCTGTTCTGAATCCTTTTCTTTCCCATCTTGAATGCTGCACAGCGCCGCTGCTCGGAAAGCGATATAGCGAAATATTTAAATATTATTACCTTCCTCACATGCGCGGTGCGCCACTGCCCCCCCCCCCTCCCCCTTCCTTTTCTCTCTTGCCGCCGTTATTAAAATCCCACGGCCCTGCGACTCTCTAGCCACTGCAGAACGTGTGGTTTTTGTCTTTTGGCCGCGGCGGGGCGAGACGGGGCGGGGCGGGCGAGGCGCTCAGGCCCAGAGGAAGCGCATGACCCAGCAATAACGAGAGCAGGACAAGACGGTCTGCGTCAGGTCAGCTATTTGCTGCTGCATAGAATGTGCTGCAATTGCACGGAGGAGGCAGCAATAGGAGTCCAACTACTGGCAAACACATACACTGCTGACTGACAACAGCCTTTGCTAGTGGACAAGACCCATTATCCGTGGGTCCGAAAATAAGTAACGCGCGATTTGAATTTCACCACCCTGCCTAGGAGAAAGACACGAGCTTACCGCAGTTGAACAGTTTCTTGTACATTCTCAGCACACCTATACCCTCGTGTATACCTGTTACGCGGAAGTAAGCGTTGACTCCGTAACAAATCATTTACAAGTTAGAGTTATATGCCTCTTACTTTTTGCCTAAGCGTTGGAATGGACGTGAAAGTGTATTGCACGACAGTTGTTGTCCGTCGCTGCGCACACTACTTGCGATGACAGCCACCGATAGGCCTCCCGCGGTGGAGGAGTGAGAAAAACTCCCGATGTAGCGAATTTCGTGTAAATCGAGACGCCATGGGCTGCGTGGGGGAGTGGGAGGGCTGAGGGCTGTGCTGTACACGGCCATAGCGCTGCCGGCGCACCGTGCCGCTGGAATTCCCTCCCTCCTCTGAGACGGGTAAACCGACCAGCAGGCCCAGCCCAGTAGCGCTCTTCTTTCTAGGAACTTATGACGCTCCGTGACGCGTGTAACGGAGCAATCTCTCTCTCTCTCTCTCTCTCTCTCTCTCTCTCTCTCTCTCTCTCTCTCTCTCTCTCCACCTAGCATACAGGTCCTTTGGCCCCATCCATCTCATTCTCCACTCAACGCCCGATTACAGCTCGATAGGGCTTGTGCCTTCCTTGTGAAAACCCAAAGTTTCTTGAATGCCTGAATGCAGTACAATTTAGTGAATACCCCCACTGTGAAACTTACTGAATACCCTCTCTGTATGGAGATAGTATTACGTACTGTACATCTCTGGAAACCTCACTGTTGAAACCTTACGAAGCAAAATGCCGAATCCTTCGTAAATACGAAGCAAATGCTTCGCTTCGGAAGGTTGCAACTGTGCTTTGTGTGAAACAGCCACACACCTTGTGGTGCATTACCAAAGTGAGTGTGAGGCGCTTGCGTGGTACACAGTGTGAAGTACACAGTATGTAGTACACAGTGTGTAGTACACACCGTGAGTCTGTCTTGGTCTGTCTCCACCAGTATTTAGTATCTCTTGCGGTATACAGTACATACTGCTTTCAAGTGCACCGATGGGGTTCCATAGTAGCGGCGTTTTAGCTTTCTAAAGTGTCTGGCTCGTCAGTGGACATGCATCTACGTTCAATCGCCGTGAGGTCGCCCTGTGTAGTAGTGACCTCCCGTGACCTCGGTCTGGCCAGCGCTGCCTCCGTTGCGGATGATCCGCCGCGTTGTAGACTCGAGTATTGTTCTGCCAATTGTTGACGTTTTCGACTTCGTATAAGTGGGCCCTCCTCTCCCTCTCGAGCGACCCCCGCTTCGGCAACGGGGTTTAAGGGGGGAAGGAGGGGGGGG
>NW_026267180.1:256375-257274 GCF_000697945.3 Frankliniella occidentalis
CCCCCTCTCAACCGCTCGAACACGTGTGGCGGTGATGTCCGCTCCATTTGCATATCCCGCTGGAAATAATTGTTTCGGCAGTGTAATTACCCGCCCTGTACGGCGAGGTTAAGTGCACGGGCCGCGACGGGACGGCGGCGGCCACTTTCGGAGAAGCGCTCGCCTCGCGCCTCGCTCGGCCACTCCGCGCCCGCCTCGCGCCATTTCCATACGCCATTGTTCACCTGAGTCGGACGAGTCGGACGGAGCCGTGTCCGCGATACGTGCGGTGTGTGTCGGGCCGCCCTGGATCATACTGTCTGTCCGTCTGATGGCCGGACAGACAGACCGGCGGCGGACGGAAGGGGCGTTCGTGCTGCATCCCTTGTACCTCCGAACACGGTGGCGTCCGCTGCCCAGCCCCGGTTGAGCCGACGTGTTTCGAAATGTCGCGTCTTTCACATATCCCGCCCCGCCCCGCCCCGCCCCGCCACCGGTAGGTTTCTCCTGGAGGCACCGCATGACGTCTGCTCTGCGCTGGACAGGGCTGCCACCACCGCGGTGGCGGCGCTCTCTCCGGACAAAAGGGGAGAAAAAGGAAAGGAGTTTGGCAGCACTGCTGTGTGTGCGATCGCGCTCTTAATTGGACCAATTGGACAATTAATTCGCCAGTTTACGCATAGCGTGCGCCGGGCGAGGGGGGCCGAGGGGGTGTCTTTGCAGACGGCCCTGGGGGAGAGGGGGCTGGTTGAGGTATATGTTGTGGTTCACATGCGGCCCGACTCGCTCTCGTCGCGTCACGCGCGTGACAAGTGGCGTGACGGGCGACGAGTGACGAGCCCGCGTGACGAGTGGCCGACGGCCGACGAGTGACGAGCCCGCGTGACGAGTGGCCGACGGCCGACGAGTGACGAGCCCGC
>NW_026267180.1:257668-272996 GCF_000697945.3 Frankliniella occidentalis
GGGGGGTGTCTGGGGCGTCCATCTGCAAGTCTAATATGTCCGTACCGTACGGCCGCTGCAGCGATGACGTCTGTCCAGTCGGCTCAACGGACTCGGATATAAAGGCCGCTGAGATAGGGCCGCTCTGGTGGGTGGACCGCGAGGTCACCGACGACGACGCCTGCTGCGGTGCCCTTGGCCTAGGAAATGGTCCGCGACACCGTCTCCTCGCGCTACCCGGGGATCGTCCTCTGCAGGCTGACGCACTCGACGGTCGCCCGCCGGGATGACTGAAAGAAAACCAGGGTCCCCAATGACGTCTTTGTGGTTCGATGTGAATACAATGCGGGTCCACGATGACCTGGTCGCGCATGTCTATGTCCTCCCTCAGTCAAGAATGCATTAGTAATTAGTATTTTGGGGGGGAAGGGGGGGGGGGTAGACACTCGAAATGTTACATATGTGTCACGTCAATTGATGTGACCAGTTTCTCGTCACAAACCTGTATTGTGGTATGAGTTTCGGTCACACCAATTAATTGATGCAACATCATAGCTAAGAGCCTATTGGCATAATACATAGGTCACACCACACATGCGAAATACCAAGGATGTCGCACTAGTGAAACATATGTCACATTAGTTTTTACAGCGAACTTAGTACTTTTTTATCCTCATTGGAAACGATTTGAGTGTTGCTCTACAGTTCTTATACCAAAATATTAAATGTAAGGTTTCCGGATCGGGACCCGTGTATTATGAGACAGAACAGGAAAGCGTGAGTATGTTTGAAAGAGAGAGAAGAGGGAGGAGTAAGAGGAAGGAGGTTTTAGGGGGGGGGGGGGTAGTGTGAGTGCAGCAGTCGTTATTTGGAGCGCTTATCTGGACGCCGTTGCGGCCATCGGACTTTTCATGATGTTTTCATATCTGAATCCCGGTCTGATCCGGCCCGTCACTTTCAGCCCCGCTGTCTGGCCAGTTTTCAATGTCTGACTCCTTTAATCCTCAAAGTGGAGAGAGAGGAGGGGATGTATATGGATGCGAGAAGGGGTACTGAGGCCATCCCAACACGTCCGCGTCAAAAGCCATCATTGTGACGCTCTCTCTATTTTATCGCATTTCAAAGCCGATTTCGTTAAATAAAATTCAGTTCTCCACGTTAACGGATAAAGTGTTAGGAACGCGAGGATGAAAGCGCTGTTGATTTCTCATTAGCAACGTTCTTTCTGATACTAATTTATCATTGGCTAAATTCTGATTTGGCGGCAGGTTTTTGATCTCACTCTCTTTTAGTTTGGAGTTCTCTGCCGCAGGGTCCTCCCCCTCCAACACCGCGCCATGCCACGCCCCACGCCGCCCCACCCGCCACGCGACACAACTCGACCCCGACCCCGACCCAGACAATCCGGACAAGGCTGTCTGGCGTTCGTCTGGGCCCATGTCCGCCTGCGTGTGTGTGTGTGTGTGTGTGTGTGTGTGTTACCGCGACACGCCTATCTCTGCGCAGCTTCCCTGCAAATAACGATTATTTGCAGTATATCTGCAGGGCAGGCAGAGCTGCCAGTAACGAAACGCCGTGCAGAAATTGCTCTGTTTAGCCCGGACGCGGCGCGCTGTCCTGCCAACCTGTCATTTGCATACGAAATCCGATAATTTGATCCTTTTGTCCAGGGTGCAGTCGCCAGCCTCGCTGCCAGGCTCCGCAGCCCCAGCCCACAAATTTACTCAAAAACGCACCCACATTTATTAAAGGTGTACCAATTTAATGCCAGGATTTGGGTGAAATTCGTCGCGAGTAGGTAGGCAGTTTTCACAAAAATAGGTGCGTAAGTCGGGGCGTAAGTGCATCGAACAGGAGTGAGCATCGGTAAATTTATCAATCGGTTTGTTGCTCCAGCAAACGCTTGATGAAACAGAGCCATATTTGTTGTTGTAGTTGTTGTTGTTGTTATAACAACCGTAGCAGCAAACCCATATCACTGCTATATACGAGCAAACATTTCGCTGTTTCAGCAACAACAAAGAATGCCGTTTTACCAACCATTTTGCTGGAGCAGCAAGTTGTTTGGAAATTAACCAACGCCTGACTAAGGGGCAAATACACCATTTTGCATGCAGACGCACTGCGAGTGTACATTACTGTTGTTCGTGTGTAACGCGCCTGGTAAAAGAGTGAAGGCTGTGCGGGATTAGCACTCCTTTGGGCCGCTTATTTGCAGTCGTCGGCTCGTTCGAATGTATTTTGCATACGATGTAGTCATCTTTATCGAGGGCTGTCTGTCGGGAAAGGGGGGGGGGGGGGGGTCTGCCCGGCCCAGCCAGGCGGCCAACGTTGGATAATTGTACACATCAGGACGGGGGTCCTCGTGTGTGCAATTTTAATTTACCAAGCAAATAACAAGGAGCTTGGTCGCTGATCGCAGGCCAGTCGCAGTGAGCACGTTTGCAATCTTGCTTGTTGTCCTCTCTTTTTTTCCGACTTCCACTACCACTGTAGTACGTAGTTCCTCGCATCAGTGCTTTTAGTGAAAGCAGGATTGCTGGTCTCAAGAAGTTAAAGTGGACGTTCTAACAGAAAAGAGGCAGGGGTGCACAATTTTTCGTGTTCGATACATCTCTAATGAAGCGTGCTTGGGTGGTACGTGTTACGTTCATTCGTCATATTTCGTCAACATGAAACCATCAATAGATATAACTACAGGTCAAAATGAACCACGTGTCTTCTCCTTTGGAACGGCGACACAAACAACACATCAGGAATGCTGCTTCTGCTTTCAGCGCGCACGTCGTCATATCCAGCCAATAACTTTGATGTCCTTGCTCGTTCGTTGGCCTGGCTATCCTCCGTTACTCCCCCTTCTCTCTCTCTCTCTCTCTCTCTCTCTCTCTCTCTCTCTGCTCTCTCTGCTCTCTCTCGCGCGCTCCATCCCCCATTTCCCGCAGGCTTGTGGCGCGCCTCGTGAGGTAAACAAACTACTTGCACCTCCCCCCCCCCTCTAGCTCCCTACGCCTCGCTCCCTCCCCCTCTCTCCCTCTACCTCTATCTCTCTCCCCCTCTCTCCCTCCCCCTCTCTCCCTCTCCCTCTCCCTCTCCCTCTCCCTCTCTCCCTCTCTCTTGCACCTGCACGCCCGCGCCAACAAGTGCGACGAGGATGGAGTGATGCATTTCCGGCCGCCACCGCCCGCCCGTGTTTCGCTCGCCTGGCAAATACTTTCAAATACTTTGGGCGCGTTTTTCAAAGTTTTTCAAACTCAATCTCAGCGTCTCGGTGTACATGGTGGGGCGGTGGCGTCCGTGGATGGGCTCTCAACTTTTGAGAGAGAGAGAGAGAGAGAGAGAGAGAGAGAGAGAGAGAGAGAGAGAGAGAGATGCGGTAGAACGGTGCGGCTTCAGGCCGAGCCGCGCGCCAAAGCAGTTTGAATTGGCAACCCAAATTCTTGCGGTATCCCTACCTTCAACAGTGCTTCCCCTCCCCCTTTTCTTCAAGTCCAATACTTGCGCTCTTCGCACCTGGAATCATCATCATCATCATCATCATCATCATCATCATCATCATCATCATCATCATCATCATCATCATCATCATCATAATCATAATCATAATCATGAAATTTTCCCCGGTAGTCTCCGCGCCCATGGCTGCATGCTCGCTTACTGTTATTTTGAAAAGCTCATTCTCAGAACGTTATCGCCTTTCAGTCTAGCCGCCAGGGCTGGGCCTAGGCCGGGCGGCGACGACACGCCCGTCTGCTCCAAGCACATATTTGGACAGACGATGTGTATGTGTGGATGTGTGGGTGTCTATCGATGTGACGATGGCGGTGATCGATCTATCCCTGTCTCATCCCTGTCGATAGTAGTGAACGGCAGTTGTCTCAAGTGGCAGGTCCAACAATAAGAGTACTTTCCGTGAACAATATAAATTCCGATAAATTCTGCTGTTTTGTTTATGGCTTTAGCAACCAACCATGGAGGAGTAAGTTACAAGGAACATCTTAAATGTTTTATAGTCGCACACGATTATGGGCTAATGAACTACGTTTGTGCAGGCATGAGATCGGCTGCGGTAAAAATAACAATGTCTGATTTTTTCAGGAAAAAGGAAAAACTTTGAGAAACACCCATGTTTGAGAGAAAACTCCCCAGATTTTGAGATCCCACATTTCTCACATTTTTTGAGGAGACTCCCTCAAAATCTGAGGAGGTTTTGCTCAAATATGGAAGTTCCACTACACTAACAAAGTTTGATGCCTTAGGTAAGGCACGAGGTTTAGTGCCTTTGGAAAGGCACTAATGTGACCTCTACGCCAGGTTATAGCTTCATATGAGTACCACACAAGTTTAAAGCCTTTCCAAAATTCACTAATCTTTAGCGCCCCAGGCCCCAGGGAAGGCACTTAAGAAGGCCCTTCACTTTACGGATCATCCATAGAGTAAGTCCGTCATTCGCCGTTACGAACCCTCCAAATTAAGGCAATGCAAGCTCTCATGGCGCCTGATGGGTAGGCACAATCTCGCATGCCGTGCATGCGTGTATTGCGGGGTGGCCTACCCCGAGTTTTGCAGGCGCCGAGCTTCTGTAGTTTGCAGGATGATTGTGAGAGAAACGGACGTACTTTCTGGACGATCCCTCAGTGCCAGGAAAGGTGTTGTTTAGTGCCTTTGTTTTTCCAGTGCGCTCCCTTCTCAGCGCAGCGTTTTGCGCCCGGAAACTTTTGTTAATGTCAGGAAAAATTGTCTGGAAATTTAAAAATTTGGATTCCGTGGCAACTCTTACAGGAATTGGACATTTCGAAACGTTTCCAATGTAAATGAATGTAACGGAGAAATGTTGTGCCTAAATAGGGAATGTCGTGCACATCCAGTTTTAGGGACAAAATCCCATCCAGGCTGGATGTGCACGAAAAAAAAATCCCCTTCACATTTAGAGTTTATGTGTTGTTCTTTTTATTGTTGATTTTCTGTAAAGCGGTTGCTGCTAGAAGAATGGGATTGCGTTTTCTAAGACTGGAGTGAGTCGTCGATTCAACGGCTCAGCAGCGCTGCCCAGTGTTGTCGATTAGACGCGGCATGGCGTAGCGTGGCGCGTTTGGATTTTTGAGGCATTTACCTTTTTGTTTTCCCCCTCCCGGTTGTGAGCCCAGCGCCGTGCCACATGGGATAACAGAATGGGTGAGGGCTTCCGAAGGGCGTAGCGCTGAACTCATTAACAGCACCTGAGGAGGAGTGGGGAGGGGAGGGGGAAGGCAACCGGGCCGAACCACTCTGAATTCGTCATCTTTTGGAGACACTTGTGCATCCTTGCGAAACGGTCACGCTGTTCGCGCACTGCTTGGCGTGTTCGGCGTACGACTCGGACTCGTGGCTCTGCGCACTGCACAGGACTCAGGACTTGAGAACGAGAAGGAGGCCATGCCCCCTCCCACCGCGCAGCGCACTCCAAACAGGCCTGCCTTGCCGCCACTCCTCCTGACAAACAACAGCAGCAGCGCGCCAAACTCGCGCAAAAAGAAACGCCGCAGCAACAACAACAACATCGGCGACGAGATGGCGGCATTTTGCTTCTTCTTGTTGGCGAGAAAAATATCCGTGGAAGTAGGTTAATTTAAATCTCCCGCCGTCGAAGCGTCAGCGCAGGAGCGCGTCGCCGCCGTCGTCCGTCGAGGTCTCGGACGCTATCGTGTGCGTACGTGTGAGTGAGAGAGATAGTATGTGCGTGTTGGAGAGTGAGGGAGACTGTGTGTGTGTGTGTGTGTGTGTGTGTGTGAGAGAGAGAGAGAGAGAGAGAGAGAGAGAGAGAGAGAGAGCAGCTGAAGCTGCGACGCGCTGAAAATGTCACCCTGGTGGGAAACAGTAAACGCGCATGAATGATTCAAAATGCATATACACGCGTGCGTATGTGTGCGTGCGTGCGTGCGTGCGTGCGTGCGTGTTCGCCTCAAAGAGACGAGAGCGATGGCTGGGGCACAATGACTTACGCGTTACCTGCATAAGGTAAAGCCGACCGCGAGCCTACTGACGTACACCACACCACCATACCGCGGGGTCTAACCTTTCCTATGACCACAACAAGTGCATTTATCCGGGAGAAGGGGGGGGGGGAATTCCGCGGAGCAGCGCAGGCCATGTGCGCGCGTATACGCAATCAATGTCAAATGCGCGAATCCAAGGGAAACGGGACTAGGCTGTCGTGTGCGTGTGAGCAGGCGGCATGGCGACGGCCAACGGCGTGCCCTGTGTGGAGCATACTGAGTCGTCAAAAGCGAAAGTGGACAGGAAATAAATGTTTAAAAAGAGTAAAATAGGGAGACTTTTGGAGACGATTCTGGTCACCGAAAGTGGCTTTCGGATGTTTAGTGAAAGTTGCTGTTGAAATGTTGAAAAAAAAAAGTATATTGAATAACAGCTATTTTACAGGGACTTATTTTACACTTTCACGTAACAAATGTTACTGAAATTTTTGAACAAGGTTACGCATAGTAATTTTACGGGCAAGGTGTTTGTAAATTGTTCGTGAAAGTGTTCAACTCAAATTAAGTGTAACGCCCGTGCGCGTGATGTATCTGTGTGGAATCTCCATTCTAACGCTTTGTTTTAACATTTGTTGCACTCGTCTGCCAGCTGAACGTTGCTTTTAAGTATGATACAAAACGTGACACAAGCAGCATGATAGTGTATTCTGCGGACACCCTAGCGCGCGCGTGTTGAATCGATCGCAAACCGGGCGAAAAAGGAGGCCAAATCTCTGAATGGAAACACATCAGAACCGTGGCCAATCGCACATCATAAGAGCGGGTGGAGGGGGATCGATAGACGGATGGACGGATAGGATAGCTTCCATCCCAGGGATAGGCCGCCGTTACGCTACGGTCCTCTTTGATTTCTTGCCCGCTTTTCATAATTACAAAACTCTCCGCGGCGCGCCGGCGGCAGGTGCTCGCCGAGAGAGCGGGAGAGTGCGCGTCCAGGTGATCCTGGGCGGGAGACTGCTGAAACACCCAGAGAATCATTTTTTGATTCATAAAGAAAGGCGTATATTGATTCAAAGAAGCATTCTTTGAACCAAAAATAAATAAACCTTCTTTGAACTGAAAATCTTCTTGTGTATTTACTGGAAAAAAACAAACAAAGATACGACCTAGTGCCTCTACAAAGGCATTAAATATTAGCACCCTTGCTTGCAAAGGCATTAAAACAGCCCAAAGGTGTTACAATTTAATGCCTTTGCACACTTTTGTTCCCTAGCAAAGGCATTAAAATTTAACACCCCTGGAAAGGCATTCAGCCCCACCTTTTTTCCAGTGTTATAAAAAAACTTCTTTGGTTCATAGAATTTGTTTTTTTATAGCTGAGTTAAATATATTTTTGCGTAGCCTTCTTCGTTTTAAATGAAGGATTCTCTGGGTGATGGGGACGGAGAGACACGACCTGAGCTTGAGCCAATACATAACCGATGAGTAAATTATTCTCATGCGCACTTTTCGGGTGTGTTTCCGGGCTTCATCGGGGCATGCTCGAAAAGAGCTCGGCAGTCCGAGCTGTTTCTGGGGCTCCCCATTTTTAAACGGGGCATTCAAGTAACTTTTCAAAATTCACAATAGCGAAATAAACGAGTTAGGAAAGCGGAAAAGAACTACTGAAGTGCTGAAGTGCTGAACATCTGACACCCAAAACTGTCCCTTTTTATACGGCATCTTTTATTTCACCGCCTTCACAATGGCCGAGTGGGCGTCGAATGAGGCGTCGAATTTCGCTCTGCTCATCGCATGTGCCGTTCTCGCTCTCTTCCCGGCTGCTAACAGAAATGTGCGTCCCCAAATCGCGCGCAGTCAAGATGTTGTCGTTCCGGCTGTGGTGGGTGTCGGGATGGATATCTAAAATACAGGAATGGAGAGAGGAAAGAATGAGATAGAATGAGAGATTTAATGGCATGGGTTGCAAATAGCATTATGGGCCTCTCAATCGTTACAGGACCACCCCCGCTAGCTCATAGGTAACGCAATCCAATGACATATGCACACCGAGGTGCAAATCATGGATAGCCTCCCCGGGGGCTGCGCTGCGCTACGCCACCAGCTGGCGGGCCCGCCGCGGGCTATGTCGCCTCGCTGTCGCGCTGGCTCACGTAGGCACTTCACTCCCCTACGCGTGGGCGGCCGGCTGCGCTGGCCGGTGCACGTGCTGCAGGCCACAGGCCAGGCCGTGCTGCACTGCTGGTGTCGTCGGCTTTGGCTGCGCCCGTTGTCGCCCGAAAAATAAAACGGATTGTCTGCGCATCCGCGTCAGCGTTCGCAGGAATCGCGGGGGAAGGGGGGTCCACAAATGGTGCCACTTTCAAGGGGGTGGGGAACTCTTCCGGAACTCGAGAACTACCCATTCCTGAAGGCGGGTACTTTTCGTGGTTGGGTTACTGTGGTATGATTACACTCTTTAACTTTTTACTAGAAAAATTTGCCTGTAATTTTTGTGCTGTTGTATATTATCAAGAAATTCTTTAGTACTTCTAAACATTTTCCTAGTATTACTAAAACGTTTACCTACAATTAATTATCCCACGTGTTTTTTGTACCGCGTAATTATACCCTGCAAAATTCTTTGTCACGATGACGATGTCACGAAGTACTTTTGTTCACTTTATATCTTTTGACAGAAAATCTGCCAAGTGACTACTAATGTTTTGTGCTACCAGTTGATAGTATGTTTAAGAACTTCTGAAGAATTACTAACATTTTTCCTAGTAGTGCTGAACGTTTTCCTAGTATTACACTGTAAAAATTCTTTGTCACGATGACGAAAATACGATGGCTATTTGTTAGTACAGCGCTGTCGTCATGAATTTTTTTGTCACGGTGACGAGAAAACCTTAATCATGTGACGAAAAAACCCATGATGACAAAACCCTGTACTAAAAATTAGCCCTCGTATTTTCGTCATCGTGACAAAGAATTTTTACAGTGTAATACTAGGAAAACGTTCAGCACTACTAGGAAAAAAGTTAGTAATTCTTCAGAAGTTCTTAAACATACTAACTATCAACTGGTAGCACAAAACATTAGTAGTCACTTGGCAGACTTTCTAGTAAAAGATATAAAGTGAACAAAAGTACTTTCCTGAAAAGTGGGGGAGGGGGGGGGGGCGATGTTCTTGGCGTGAAAATAGGTCGTCTCCAATAATATGTGTCCGAAGTACCGCACCCCTTTGAGCTGCCCGTCCGGCCCGCGCCACGTGCGTGAGGCGTGTGCAGGCGTGTGCGCTATCGGTCACTCCAGCCGCTGTCCACCTGATTAGGGAACGGGGCCGGGGGCCCGGGGGCCGTCCGTCAACGCGGCGCCGGGGGCCGGCAGTGAAGCACACGAGCAGTTTTATAATGTGCACTTGTCACATGGCACTTTAGTGCCGCTGTCACTGAGGCTGTCGATGCTTGCATGTCGCCGCGAATATTCAACCCCACACGGTAAAAATAGTTTCTTGTATTTCAAGACCTAGTCTTGGATGCCATAGGCTTTCTCCATACGATCCAAGACCGGGTCTTAAGATACAAGAAACTATTTTTAACGTGCACCTGGCACACTTTGGGGATGATAGCGCTCGGTAAAAACAATGTCCTATTTTTTAGGAAAACTTTGTGGAATTCCCTTGTTTGAGGAAGAGTCCTTTGATCTCGCCTCAGATTTTAGGAATCTTCTCAAAAAATGAGGAAAAGTCCCACATTTTTTGAGGAGACTTCCTCGAAATCTGAGGAGTTTTTGTCAATCCAGGGATGTTCCTCAAAAGTTTTCCCTTTTTCCTCAAACAACGAGACATCGTTTTTACCGTGAGCGCCCCAAGCGGGGCGGGGTCCTCAAAAGGGGAGGGCCTAAGACTGGGCAGAACCACAAAAGGGGTATTGGGCCCCAAACGAGGCAAGATACCCAAACGGGAATCAGGGGCTCCAAACGGGGTAGGGGCCGTTGCGGGGGGCGCACCTGGAGGGGCCGGGCCGAGGGGCCGGGCCAGAGCACTGCGCGCGCATTACCATCTCCTTCATCGAGCAGCCAATTCTGAGGTGGGTTGGGGGTGGGGGGCCGAGAGAAGGGAGGCTACAGCTTGAGTGGGGGAGGTGACCGGCCAAGACTGCAGTAACAAGCGGCAAAAGCAGGCGCCCCCGCCCCGACTCACCCCGCCCCGCCCCACCTCCGCGCCGACCGCGAGCCGAACCGCCGCCGCCGCCGCCGGCAGCTTGGATCAATAATTTGAAATGAACACTCCGATGGCCCAGGAGAGTTGAAGCACAGAGGTAAAGAGAGGGGCGGTGGTGGCGGCCGGGTGAGTGAGTGAGACAGATCCGGGGGAGGAGGGGGGGGGGTGCGCCCCCCGCCAGCCCGGCGCTCGCTGGCTCTCAGCCTGACAGCCCGCCAGCGGCGAGCGGCGAAACCCGTCGAGATATAGATTTGAACTTGGCGCCACGTATATTTTTCATATCGCCCGACCGTCTCTTCTGTGCGTGTTCTCTTGCAACCCCCGTATGTGTCGTATCGCCCGGCGAGTCGTGTGGTGGCGCGGGCAGAGATTGTGTGTATGAGGGAGACTGTAAATTGGTTGGCGTCTTTCAACGCCAAACTATATGCGTTCTCTAAAGAGCACCAAAATCCGGCGTCTTTTTGGCCTTATAGGCGTCTTTGAAAGCAACCACTTGCCACCTTTCATTCAAAATTTGGAATGCCTCCTGTCGGCCAGGTCACCGCCGTGCACGCGCCCGCCCGTGGTGCACTTCGCTCTCCCCCACCGCTCCGTCGGCAGAAAATCAAAAGCAGTGGGAAACCGTGAAGACGGAAAGTGTGAAAGAGAGAAATATCAGGGGTAAAGAAATTTTACTGTGGCGCGTGGCCTGACCCCGGCCCCGCCGATGAAAGTGGTGTGTTATTACAGCGAGCCGACAAACCATGGCAACAGAAATAGAAATATTAAATTTTTCACATCCGCGAGAATATTTGATGGACCACGCACTTTATAGACCGGTCGAATCCGGAAGCGAGTGACGCACTACGGTCTGACGAGGATGTCCACGACGCGAGGCAGGGGAGGAGGCGCCGGCTTCACTTCCGGGTCTTTGCTTACATACCTTCAGCGCGGCACGTACTTTAGGGCTCGAAAAATCCTGAAGGGCCTTGAAGGAGAGCTACCATAGGGCGTGCTGGGTAACCGTTTCATTTACGACGAACAATATTTCAAAAATTAAATTACACCATTTTGTTTTACCATGCGTTTTGACTACGAGGCGGCGTTTTCTCAACGATGGGACGGGGATGCACAAGCTGGATTCTCATTCAAATGTGAAAAGTTTTTTAAATGAGAAAAGAAGAGGGAAACAATAATAAAATGAAAAGAAGATGTCTGCATTGGTGTGCCCGTATGCATCGAATACATATTCATGCGTGCGCACGGTGCGCGGGGAATGCGCTTTTTCAACAGGGTATACTGGAGGTGTGCGTGTCAAGCACCTGAGCACGTGTCGGGCCCTCGGGCCGTCTCCCTGTCTCTCTCCCTCCTACGCGCGCTGCTACCGACAGGCGCGATGGGGCGTGGCGCGGCGGGGCGGGGCGGAGGGAGGGAGGGGTGGCTCCCACTGACTAGCACGCGGGGTCAGCTCACTTGCCAATGGTTACAACAACCCCTCACAGTTGTCGAGGACTACAAATAATGCGCGCAGTTTCACCAAACTTGTAAGTCAATTTTGTAAATTGTTGTGCGTGTGTGTGTGCGCGCACTTGTGCAGCTGACAAGCGCGAGCGCGAGAGATAGCGCCGGTTTCACGAACTGCCCGTCCTTTTGGGTTTGAGCCTGCTGGCATGTGAGTCCTCCGCGATACCGGCGGGGAGGAGACCGGGGGAGGGGGAGGGGGAGGGGGTTACTGAACGAGTAAACAAGTGCACGGGCCAGTGGCGTAGCGGAGGTTAGAGGCTCAGGTGAGAGGGGGAGAGAGAGAGAGAGAGAGAGAGAGAGAGAGAGAGAGAGAGAGGGGGTCATTGGCCAGCGCACTTACGCTGCTGAGGCTCTCCTTGGCGCCCGCACACATGGCGCCTGCCGTGAGAATGCTGCCTTGTTTACTTCGAGCGCCGCCATCAGTCTCAAACTTCACAGCTAGCCGCTTTTTATCGTTGTATTTTCGTATTATTATTGTTATGCCCACAACCTGCAAATTTTTATCGCGATGTGAATCTGAGGCTTTGGCTGCTCGTCGAGATCAATTTACACAGGGCTTTTGCGTCTGCCTAAAAGTGTCTCTCTTCGCCTCTGTGTGTGACGGTCTCTGTTTTCGTCTGCCTCCCTCCCCTATCCTCTATCCCCTATCCCCCTTGCTCGTCCACGAATCATCTGAAAGAAGACGCCTGCTGTGTAGGCAACCAACTAGACTCAGCTGCTTGACGGGACGGTATCGTCCTGGGGACCGAGAGAGAGAGAGAGAGAGAGAGAGAGAGAGAGAGAGAGAGAGAGAGGGAGAGAGAGAGAGAGACTTGGTGAGAAAGAGGGGGGGGGGGGGGGTGCGCACACCGGGAGGTCCCTCCCTCACTCACACTGACACATCCCTCCTCAAGCACCACCAGCCTCTGACGCGTGCGAGGGCCCAAGTACGCATTGGGCAATGACTTGGCAAGTTATCATACTTTAGCGCTCACCTGTTCCACCTCTTTTCCCATCGGACCGTAGAAAAGACGAGAGAATCCTATAGATACAAACTACTTTAGTTTTAAAAACTTTTACATAATCTGTGTAATTGGATCTTTTAGAAAAGTTCGCGAACGCCATCACTTGCCATTGCGTTTTCAGAATTATTTTTTTGCGCCAGGTTTTTTTTTTCATTTTTGCGATCCTTTTCTCCAGTTTGGTACGTACAGTAGTCAAACAGACGGTTTCTGGCTTCCAGCGATCCGCTCTCAGGACTTCTGCCGTTTCATTTCCGATGGTTTTGTCACACCTGGGAGAGCCCCCCTGATTCTCATCTATTCCAAGTTATTCACATTTTTTCCTGCTCTACCTTCGGTTATTCACATTTTTCCATTTATTATTTCTATTTGTCCCGGCGTGATGCACCCAGAGGTCTTTAGTCTCCAGTTTGCCGATCCCCCCCCCCCTCTTTCTTTATGGATAATTTTTTGTTTTTATCGGAGTATTTGAATACACTCGAAATGCCGTAAGAAGTAGTGGGTGTTGTGTTGAGCACTTGCATGTGCACGACAGTACCTCACTTTCTTTAACTTTTTTAAAATTATGAATCAAATAATCTCAAAAATCTCGCTTTCAGAAGGGCAATAAAATTAAATTCGTAGTTCTTGCTCTGCTCAGCTTTTCCCCTGACTCAAAGATTTTCAGTGCACTCAACTTGTTCTTGCTTGAGCTTGAATTTGGATTCTTCATTTTTGTAAGCCGCTTTGGTGGGGACCCCCCACTTCCCCTTGTTCCATGTAGTATGACGACATGACCCGGCGGGAGCAGACTTTGTCCGTTATAGAGCAGAACAGGCCAGGCCTTTTTCCTTCCTGAGAAAAACAAACCGCATGACCCGCTCGATACATAAGCGCATCGGGTCCTCGCCCCTCTTCAGGTATTCCCGGCGACCTCTGATCGCCCTACACCCCCCCCCTCTCCCCTTCACTCGCTCTTGAGAGTTGGGTAGAGGCTGGGTAATCCGTTCGAGGAACTTGCCTCTGTGACGTCTGCTGAACAAGCCTGGGTTATTTGCGACATTTGTGACTGGCCTGTCTGTCGCCAGCCGACTGATGCACGTCGAGTTGGTTTTGTATGAGAGTGAGAGAAAGGGGACGGGTAGCTATGCTCGTATACTGCTGCATTGCAGGTAAACTGTTTTCATTTTTGTTCTTGCGCCATTCGAATTGTCTCGAGTTGTCATCCCCCTCCCCTCCTTCCTCTGTATCAGCTGTAGTGGTGAAGACAGCAGTGACTGACTCGGTTCTATAAATTTGATCAGTTTGATCTGTAAGTACCCAAACGCACTAGTTGTTGTGAGGTTGGGACGCATTTGGCCTATCTCTGACGCGCATCTGCTTATTTGGAAACGATGCGCGATATCTGGTCAGGGCCAGCTATCTGTTATGCTGTCGGGCTTGTTTTGCACATTATTATTATTATTATTATTACCGGCTCAGGTTGGAGATAACCGATGCTCGACCAATCACTGACACAGTTATTTGGTGTAACGGCTCGACAATGTGGGAAGTCTTATCAGGCCGATAAGGCACCTGAGGCCAGCGGACGGGCGCGGCGCGCGGCGGGGTGCACTGTCGGGTCTCCGCTCCGACTGCAGTCATTGGAGGAAAACGAACGACGTGCAACTATAAGATTCCCCATGAACGAACAAGAACATTGTTCTTTCCTGCTTTTCTTAAAAATGAAACAAACACCGTACAATTTGGTCAGGAAAAATTTTCTTACTTGAAAGCAAAAATCGTCTTGGAAACAAGGAAAAAAATAATCTTAGGTCACTTCTAGTACAAATGTACTTGAAACAAGAAATCATTTTCCTGGGTGCGATTCCGTCGTGTCGTTAGGGGCACTGCATACGCGTTGCTCATTCACGCTGGCGATTTGGAAAGAAGAGGCGTGTGAGTTTAAAAAGAAATTCCTCACGTCTGCCACACTTCACAATGTCTTATGGTTGATATGTTTTGTATTGAATTGATATACCCCCACTCCGTCCCACACACACACTCCCCGTACCCCCACAGTCTTGTGTGATAAGAACTGGGGCAGTCTGACGTAAATATCTAGAACAACAACATCCTAACCACAAGTTACATGTTTTTGGTTTGTTTTCTGTTGTTTTTAAAAGGGAGGCGGGGAAGGAGAATTTTGCTTTGTGCTCATTGCATATTTCTCTTTATCGCTGTAAATGTGTTTTTCCTCGGTTTTTCCTTACATAGTTATGAGCGTTATGAGCTGGGGGAGCTTGGACTGCCCACGTTTGCGGAGTACGCGTGGTACACCCGTGGTGCAACAGGTGGTCGCTGCCTGTGTGCAGAGTGCAGCACGCACTAGGGGATGATCCCTGTCGCAAGCCTGGCGGGAGTTGGAAGGGTTTGTCGAGCTCTCTGCTGGTAGTCTGCGTGCTTCGCCCGGTCAGTCCCCCCCCCCCCCTCTCCGCAAAACACTCCTCTCCTCCACGTCGACGTCGTCGTAGAAACTTCAAAACGTTTGACAATTCCCACGAAAGTGCCGTAATTTTGCTCCATTTCTGGACAAAGTTTAGGCGGGAATGGCCGCACTGCCTGGCCTGGTCGATTAACGGGAACCCGCTCGCCGGCGCTACTCGTGAAGACTCGCCACGCCCCACCACCCCGCCACACCAGGCCCC
>NW_026267180.1:278079-280231 GCF_000697945.3 Frankliniella occidentalis
CCCCCCCCCCCCCACTATCAGGTCCTAGGGATGTGGGACGCCGTTTGGATCGTTCGCAAACTTCCATCGCGTTCCTCGCCCCCGTGTTCGACGGAAAAGTTTTGGCCAGTCCGAACGATTATATGATGCACGGCCGGAGCAAAGAGAGGGATTGGCCGTCTTTGTCGCACCTGTGCGGTAGGGTGAGTGGCTTTAGCTAGAGATGATAAATGTGGGTAGACGATCCCCCCACCCCCCCCCCGCCCCCCCCCCACTCTCTCTCTCTCTCTCTCTCTCTTTCTCGTGCTTTACGCCTCTTGACCTGCCAGCCGGGATACCTTACTCCCCTTCTCCACCCCTGTATGCGGGGGTTTGGGGTAATGCCCATGACGAGTCTCTCTGACGCTGCGATAGTAGTGAGTTTTTGTCTCGTCCCGCTCTTTGACGTTTGTGGAAAAAATGAGAAGAGTAGTGTTCGTTGTCCAACGGAATTATCAACCCTCACTGTCCGCGTCCTGATACCCCCCCCCCCCCGGGGCCCCGCACAGACCTACGCCGCTGGCCGACACGCCATTGATCACCCTCTCCAGTCTTTCCCCAGTCCCCCCCCCCCCTCGTCCGCACGAGCTGGGGGGGCTGGAAGGGCGCGAGCTGCGCGAGCCAGTCCCCCGAGCCATTCCATTTCTGCTGCTTTTCAAATATCGGAAATGGCGACTTACGCCTCCCTCGCCGCGCCACGGCCGGGGGGAAAGGGGGAGGGGGCTGCTCCCAATAAACCCCCTCGCCCTTTACCCCTTTCTGCTGCATCTTGTTGTCTGGAAGGGAACTCGGGCGCTTTGGGGTTTGCAGAGGGGTTCTTCGCCAAATCAAGTAGTGTGCCTTTGGTGGACTAGATTTTTCGAAAGGTAGCAGATTGTCATGTATCTGATGATCAGATTCTGATCTGTCTGTAGCGTACTTTCAGTTTTTCATGCACTTGACCTTCTGCGTGTCATTATTTTAGGTAGCTTATTAACCATGCGCACTTTTGTAGTTATACTGTATGTACCGCGCACATGAAAGCTGCTGATGGGAGGATTGCCTAGCCGCCCAGGACCGTGAGGCGCAATCGTCAGCGATGCTAGGCAAACTGGGCAAACTCGCCTTTACGATTGTCCCTTGATATCCTTGATATCGGAACAATTCAAGGATGGCGGTAGGAAAGGCGTCCTTGAATTCTTTCGATGGGCCTTGGAAATCAAGGAACAATTCATTGGAAAAACTTATGTGTCATGTGTCACATCAAGTCATGTGACCAGTTTTGGTCTCACCATGTGACCTGAGTTTAGGTCACATCAATTAATGCAAGATTAGCCAAGAAGTTATAGGCAGAACACATAGGTGGTCACACCACACCACAAACGTGACTAAAAATACGGTCACACAACAAATGCGATACTTGAAATGTGACACATGTCACATTACTTTTTCCAGTGTTTTCACTGTGTAAAACTACCAAAAAACCGTGGGGTTGTCGTTGTCAACCAGCTGTTAACGTTCAAAGAACGCTGATTACTGTATCTTGAGTTTTGATTGGTATGATGGAAGTCAAGCCTCCCAATTTTGCACAAGTGGGCTCAGCGCTTCACCCCTTCTTCTGCCCGGCCCTTCTGCCTCATCATCATCCCTGTCTTTTTACGATGCCTGCTGAAGCTGCTGCTGCATGTGATGACTGGTGTCGTCATATTCTGGTGATGTGGAAAGGACCGGGCAGCCACACATATGGGAGAATAGGATGGAGAAATTAAGCGCCCTTGTTTAGAGCGGCGGGCGGGGCGGGGCGTATGGCAGTATAAGTGGAAATTACCCGCATCGCCATACAACACGCCATGCTGCCGTAGCGGGCCGGGGCGTGGCGTGGCGGATCAGGGTGTTTTTATCCCGTATCGTCCGATTGCGCGACGCCACGTGGTTTTTTACCATTTTTATTAAAATCTGCTGTATTTTGTTGTCTTTCCTACCTATTTTTGCCTTTTAGATCCCTAAAGGAAACGTCCTGCACGTGTCCTTCACTTATTTCCTGCTGATACTCCGCCAACGCCCCCCAACGTTTCTCTTCCGTTGAAATTACTTGGAATACGGTCTCCGCTGCCGCGACCCAGCACGAGGTTGCACGGGGGGCGGACCGGGGGGG
>NW_026267180.1:280281-282477 GCF_000697945.3 Frankliniella occidentalis
CCCCCCTCGCTCTCGATCCCCCTCCCCATGAGCCTTCGGGGCTGTTTGTTTAAATTCGGCTCTTCCGTTCTTTTCGTTTCCTTCGGTGCATCGTTGCCACATGTCTCTCTCCTGCTTTACCTGTCCCGGTGGTGTTGTGATGGGCTGTCTACTGCCCGTCCTATGAAGGATGGCTGCTCAGCTCAGTCCTCGGGGGAAAAGAGGGGGGGGGGGCTCAGGTGCATCGGGGACCGAGCGTTGCTGGCGGCTCTGCCCTTGGCTCTGTATCGAACTGGAGGAGCAGCTGGAAAAGAACACATCTTCACCGTAGAAAAAAAATGTATGGTAGACGGTGTCCCAGTGTGCAATGGGCTCCGTACTAGTATTTTACTGTATCACAGTGGATTGCCTACTCGACCATAAGGCGCCATGGTGAGCGTCGTTGATAAGGTCGCCGGCACTGTAGCATCGGCGCCTATGGGGATGTACTTCTGTGTGTGTCATTAAGATGCTAGCTGCTTAAATTATGCAGTGTATTGTTGTGTGTTGACGCGTCTAACGTGAGGTCTAGCGTGAGCTGGGCGAGCTGGATATGTTTACACATTTTAGCGTACAAGTGCACAACTACATGGAGATATGCATGACTCTGCAATGTACACTGTAAAGTTGACAGAGTACAATCATTCGGCTGCATTTAGGATGCTTTACAATTTCAAGAGGCTGGGTGTTCCATTTCGTTCCGTTCGGCTGTGGGGCGGGAGAGCCCATGCTCCGCCCCACCCCGCCCCGTTCAGCAGAGAGCACTTAGAGTGCAGTTGCATTGGGGGTCTGCTTCTGGCTGGAGCTCAGCGGTTTCCAATTGTTTCCTTCAAGTATCCCTTTGCTCCATTTTCCCTCCTCTCTCTCTCTCTCTTCCTCTCTCCTCCCTACCCCCTCATTCCCTCCCCCCATATCTCTCTCCCCCCTCTGTCACTCTATCGGCCCTCTTATCCGTGCTTGTTCTTCCCTTTTTATTTCTTTGATTTTTTTTTTATTATTTTATTCGAAACGAGTTTTATTCGCGAACGAAATCGTCCGATATAATTGGCCTGCCCACCCAGCCCAGGGCCAGCTGGGTGGAACCTACCACCAGTGTTACACACTGTTTGATGTCGAAAACACAAAAGTAAAAATTAAAACATGTCAAAGGTAGTTAAAGCTTTAGGGTAAAGGTAAAGATTCAGCAGTTTTTAACTTTCCAAATTTTAACAGGGAGTTCGTTGCACACCCGTGTTAGGGTTGAACGGAAGACTTTACAAAAGAAAACGTGTTCTGGACCCTTGAGTTCTAGAGCAAAACGGTTGAACAACATCGCTAACTTGTATCTGCATAGCTCCAAAAGTTAGTTAGGTAAAGTTAGCTAATTTTTTTAGCTTCCCAGGTAATCCATTTTCTGAGTGAGGAAAGGCAGTGTAATTTGAACCCATTCAATGTGCATTATTGAGGTGACAAGCCAATGCTCGGTCTAGCCGAGCACATGTGCCTAGTCAAAGAACTCGCTTGTATTGATTTATCATAGTGCAGCTCCTGGTTCCGCCACTGGCATATCGCTTCGCCTGCAGCGGGGCTGGGCGGCACTCCCAATGACTCGGTGTGTCACCATGTCAGACATGTATGTCTTCTCTCTTGGCCCCGCCACGCCCCGCCACGCCCCGCCACGCCCGGTGCAACGGACCTCCAAGGCTCAATCAATAAGTCCATCTGTACGTACCGAGACGAAACCTTTGTTATGCGTATATTCCTCTCCCTCTCTCTCTCTCTCTCTCTCTCTCTCTCTCTCTCTCTCTCTCTCTCTCTCTCTCTCAGACACACATACACACACACACACACACACACTATGAGACGAGTTCGCAACAGTGCTGTATCGAATGGAATATTTTCTCCTGCTGGATACTATAATGTCGCTTCGCTGATAAAGGCGCGAAGCAGGGATGGCTGAAGGAAATATGGCGACGAAATAGAGTCTGCTTCCGTGTTTATGGGGAAATGCAAAATAGTCCAGCACTTCAAGTCAAAAAGAGGCCCTAACCCTGAACAAAAATACGTCAAGCTGGAATTTGGCTTAATCGATGCAGTTTGATGTGCTGAATCACGTCCTGTAAAGTCTACCGACCCAACCCGTGAGCGTTCACCGGAAATTGAACAAAAGGGCCTAAATGCAGGGGTTTGGGGTACGCG
>NW_026267180.1:286302-287856 GCF_000697945.3 Frankliniella occidentalis
GGGGGGGTCGGGGTAGGAGAAAGTGGAATGGGAGCACCGAGCCACGCCGTGCTGCCCCGGCAGACGCACGAAAATTGGTGGGCCGTGACGGGTACAGTCAGGCAGGGTGAGCACGGGGGCCCTAGGGACCGGCCTGGTGGGGGCTCTGGAGGAGGGCGGGGGGAGAGAGAGAGAGAGAGAGAGAGAGAGAGAGAGAGAGAGAGAGGGACAGAGACAGAGATAGAGAGAGAGGGAGAGAGAGAGAAATGAGAGAGCGGAGAGGAACGCCACCTTCGCGCGCCGCGCCACGTCGACCAGCAGAAAGGAAAATTGTGATTATATGCGAGCTCAGGCGTCTCGTGCACGGCGCTGTGTTTGCCCTCGAGTGGTCGACATCTTCGTGCAGCACGGCGTTGAAAGTGTTTTCCTTTTCGCCAAGGCTCACGAGGCTCGGGCTCGGGTTGGTCGAGGGTTGGTGCAGAGAGTGTACCGCGCTGCTGAGGGGGCGCGCTGGGCAGGCGAGGCCGGCCCCGGGCCGGGCCGCCTCGGCCTCAGCAGAGCCGCCGCGCCAGAGAGCTCTCCCGCGAGGGACGCGGCCGGGCGGCGCGGGGGCGCGGGGCGCGGCGGGGGCGGCGCGGGCGCCCTCCCTGTTGGCGGCCAGGTTGCGGCGCGAGTAGGCCACAGAGGCCCTGAAGAACTCTCGTTGGAAGATGTCGCGAGCTACTTAGAACCGCGGGGAAACCCCGTCCGCAGCACCCGGGTGCGGCATCACGTTGTCTAGTACGTAATCTGCTTGCCAGCCAGAAACAATCCGACGTTGATAGACCAAGCTCACGTGTCACTTTTTGCGTGACCACTGTGAGGTGGGTCTCACTGTGTATGGTCACGCAAGATGCACTGTAAACCCAAGTGTGCACATAGTACACTAGTGTGGGTGTGGGTCGCCTCGTTCCTTCTGGCGCTTCTTACCTTCCCGCGCCGGCACATTACACCTTAGAACAACGTGGCTTGAGTTGGGGACGAACAACCTAAGGTGATATGAAGTTCTACCTTACCCCTTAGAGCAACCTGGGTACCCGGTATACGGGCCGTACGTATCAGTACGGTCTCTACGTTATGTTTGCTACGTCTCTTATAGCCCCGTTTGACAAGGAAAACCTCTCTCAAATTTCCCCTTGGGCGGCAGACCCGGGGGGAAGGGGGGGGGGCATCGCCACCAGCATGGGCGGCCGGGCGAACAATAACCGCAGCAGACGACGTCTCGCCGGGTCTCGCCGAGTTTTATACGAATAACCCGACTGCACTGAGGGGCCTCGCCCGGCTGCCTCGAGGAACCCGTCAATTTAATTTCGGAATTAATCTGACCATGATGGCGGATGGGCGTCAGCATTGCAGCGGCGCGGAGCGTCACACTCTGGCTGCTGCAACCTCGCGCAACCCAGCTGTCCTTTGTGGTGTGAGTGGTTCACACTAGACGCGGTGCGTGGTTCAGCATGGTGTCTGAGACTTCTGGTCGCTCCCCTTATGACGTTCCCATGGTGAATCACTCCCCGCCTCACTCACGCACTCACTCAC
>NW_026267180.1:287921-288393 GCF_000697945.3 Frankliniella occidentalis
CACATTTAACCGTTTAGGTTCTATCCGCCTTGAACTGAACCCGTGCAGAGCCGCCGGAGAGCCTCCGGAGCCGTCCCGCCGGAGCCCGCCGCTGGAGTTGGGGTGGTGGTGGGGGGACCCCAGCGCGCTCTCTCTCCCTCGCCCGCACGCATCAGAGAGAGACAGAGCAGCGCGCGCTCCCCCGGCCAGCCGCCTGAAGGAGCGAAAATAAACGTAAAATATCTTACGTTTAGAAAATAGACCGCGTATTTTGCTTTCGTGCATCGGGTAGAACTGAGTGTCCACTACACTCCTCTGAAGAGTCTACCGGGCGATCTCGTGCGGGAAGCGTATGCGCGGAGGAAAACCCCAATCATGCACTTCTACCTTTAAGCGCGTGTGGAGAAAAAAAGGTGAAAGGTACGACACTTCGAATAAGCTTAATTAGAAGAGTAAAGTGCCTTCTTCACAGTGGTGTAAAATGCCGCAGCAA
>NW_026267180.1:294163-295665 GCF_000697945.3 Frankliniella occidentalis
TTCACCGAAACGCGGGTATGATCTGCTCCGCCCCGCCACGCCTCGACCCACCTTACCCCGTTATGCCTGTCCCCCGCCCCCTGTCTCACCCACCCGCTCGCTCACTCACTCACTCACTCACTCACCCACTCACTCACTCACTCACTCACTCACTCACTCACTCACTCACTCACTCACTCACTCACTCACTCATCCTGGGATGAAGGAGGTGTCCGTTTGTCGCGGAGGCGCCCCTGGCCCGCGCTGGCCTGCCCGTCCATGAGCCGCGGCGGCCCTTGCCACTGGCTTTCATGCCCATGTTTGTAATGTGTGCCCCTCCCCTCCCCTCCCCCCACAGCGGGCCGTTAGGTCCCGTATGGTCTACTTGGCGGACGGTACGCGATGTGCTCGGCGGTGTGGGTCCCATTCGCCCCCCCCCCCTCTCCCACCCCCGCGACGTGAGGCTATGCCAAGTGCCCCCCGGGCGGGGGTGTCGCGGAGGGGGAACTAGCGCCGCGGAGCACCTTGGAGGGAGATGTTTGGCTGGCCAGCCCGCGGGGGTAGCACGCCCCCTCTCCCCTCTCCGCCGCCCCCCACCCCCGCCACGACGCGAGCTCGGCGCGTAGGGGATGGGCTCGTGCCTGGCCCTGATGTGCGTCCACCGTGTCAGACCGCTCTCCGTCGCACTCCGTCCTCGTCGCCCTGCACACCGAGCTCTTGCTCTTGTTTTCAGGCTATTTTTTCCACTGCCTCTCCGAACGCCTCCAGTCTCCAGTGGCGTGCGCGTCGAGTTTCTCTCCGCAAGTCGCGAGTCCTCGACGACCCCCCCGCCCCGCCCAGTCCCGCCCGAACCGCTTCTATAAATCATATCTGTGTCAAGAACTGTCTCTGCTCGTCCCCCATCTCCCGCTACCGTGACGCCGGGCCGGGGGCCGGGGGCTTCCAGGCGTGTTGTGTTGTGCTTGACGGCCGGTCCCTCCTCCGCCGCTTGCGGCTCGGCTCGGCCCGACTCGGATCTGACAGACTAGACAGAGGAATTGATGTCGATTGGCGGGAATACGAACGCCGCTGCTCATGGCGGCGACGACGACGCGACCCGTTTTACGAGACTGTCGTGCGCGCGCCTGCCTGTGCGTGTGTGTGTGTCCTTCTGTCCTTGTGTGTGCATGTTGCCTGCTGCCGCCGTTTTTCGTCGACGCCGTCCTCCTGGAGAAAAATGAAGCGATTGACGGACGCCTAGCGGGGGCGGTGGTGGGGGCGGAACAGCAGCGCGGCGGGTGTTTTGGTCACATCGGAGGCGCCCCTCCGCGGGGCCTCCCGGTGCCGCCCCCTCCCCCTCCACCCCCGCGCCGCTCCGAGCCGCGTCGGCCGCGGAGCGCCGGAGCGCCGCGCCGCCGCGCCGAGCGCCAGCTATGGAACATTTCAAATTTTGACTTTATAATGCCGTCGACGTCGTCGGTTTGACGTTCGGCAACGCTGCTGCTGCAGGAGACGAGGAGTGCGAGGCTCCCCCCACTCCCGCC
>NW_026267180.1:295751-296283 GCF_000697945.3 Frankliniella occidentalis
CAGATAGTGGTGCACAGATCCGAAGAGAGTGTGGTGCTGCACTCCTCTTGTCAGTCATCTCTGCACCAAGAAAACCCATTTCGAGAACTTGCTCTTGGTTCAAGCCGGTCCAAGCACTGGTCGGTCCGGTTTTGGTTCAAGATGAAAATCCTCGTCAAAATTAAGAGCACAATTTGGTTCGTGAAATAGCTTTTCTGGGTGCGGTTAACATTATGTCCAATGTCATGTCACTGTATTGGCTAATCATCAAAGGTTCGAAAACCTTTCCACTCCGGCTAGACAATAATGTATCTAACTGCGCGACGACGACGTTTCGACCCGTGCATTGGACTTCCCTGACTCCCCCGTGGCCGACTGGGGACAAACTTTCCTGCTCGAATCGCGGAACGAGAGAGAGAGAGAGAGAGGGGGGGGGAGAGAGAGGGAGGGGGGGTATCATTTCTTGCAAT
The DNA here is from genome assembly GCF_000697945.3 of Frankliniella occidentalis. Lineage (NCBI taxonomy): Eukaryota > Metazoa > Arthropoda > Insecta > Thysanoptera > Thripidae > Frankliniella > Frankliniella occidentalis. The sequence goes on from NW_026267180.1 coordinate 296,201, forward strand.
AAAAGCACTGTGGTGCCGAGGTGCACGGCTCCCGGCGGCTCCTGCTGATCGGGGTGGACGACCCCCTACTCGCCCCCCCCCCC
>NW_026267180.1:300748-303243 GCF_000697945.3 Frankliniella occidentalis
CCCCCTCCCCCCGCCGATGCACCCAGCACGCATGCGCGCTGGCAGGCCGCCGTACTCCAGACGAGCGTTCGTTGTGTTTGAGAAAGGTTGGGTCTGCCGGTGCCTCGCCTCTTGCCGCTCACTCGGACTCGGCTCCGCTCGGCTCACTCCCGCGCTAGCCTCCGCCCGGCTCGGCTGTAACGTCCCGATCGCTCCCGGCCCGCGTGTCCGCTCGCGAGCCCCCGCCGCCCCCGCCGCGCCCCCCGGCCTCCGCGACAGTGTTGTTGTTGTTGACGACGACGTCGTCTGCTCGGTCATGTGATAGCGCGTCGACACGGATTTCAGTGCCAGTGCCGCCCCCGCAGGGTGCACCTGTGTTGTTGTTTTTAATTGTGTTAGTTTTGTTTTTATCATCTGAGTGCAAGTGCAGTGACAAGGCGCCTGACTGGCCCAGCCCGTTTGGATAGTGCGCTGGCTGGTCGTTGTGGAGTGCAGTGAAAGTGTGGTGATTTTCGTTTCTACTTATTAAATTAAATGAAAGTGGGGTGACAAGGATTTCATCATGAGTGCTGACTATACAAGAAATGTGTCGAGCAGTTCCTCCAACAACATGCATCACGTGAGCAGCAGTTCCAATAAGGGTGGACGCCCAGTGTCCATCCTCCCCAACATGTCGATACAAAACATGTCCAACTGGGGGCTCATGAACATGGCCAATATGGCCAACATGTCAAACATGACCAATATGTCATACCCTATGATGCGTCCCAGTGTCATGGTGAAGCAACGCAAGACAAATTTCACTCAACGAGAAGTGGATGCTTTGATCAACTCAGTTCGCCAGCACCAGGACACGGTACTTTTTGGTGTGGCTGGTGGGCCAGGATGGGCTAAGGCCTGGACTCAAGTGGCCGCTGCAGTTTCAGCTGTGGAAGGCATTGTGCGCAGTGAGGGTGATGTGCGTAAAAAGTGGACTTACCTCAAGTGGGAGGCCAAGAACACAAGCAAGCCGGACAGGGACTCTACATCTCGTGCAGTGCTACAGATACTAACGAGTCGTCAAAATCAAATTGATGCTGCAAACCAACACGTCTTGGGTGGCAGAGGCGGGAGGAGGGATGATATTATGAATGACTTGAGGAATGACATGCGTGTCAGTGAAGCCCTTCGTGGAGAAGCTCTTCGAGAAGCAGTCCAGCAGTCATCTCGCAGCCTCCTGGAGGAATTACTAGGTGAGCTGAAAATTAATCAAATTCCCAGTCTAATCTCACCTGGTGTGACTTTAATTTCTCAAATTAAATCATGCTAGAAGAAAATTAGAACTGTCAGTGGCCTTTGATCATGCCTGTCAGAATTTTTTTTAATGCAGTGTAAATTTGAACTTAATTTTTCAAGTGGTGGGGTGGCCGGGCCGGGCCGGACCTTTAGGAAAAAACTTGCTATAGAGCAGGGTACCGTCATGTTCAGAATAACGGGGCTGGCTGTGCATTCGAAACGGTACCCGTCGGTGGCCGTCGGTGCCCCTGTGTGCTCGGTCCTTGTCTCTCATCGGGCCGCACTAATTGAGCGCGAAAGAGACTGTCACGGCACAGCCCGTGGCACAGGTGCCCTGCTCCGCCCTGCTCCGAGCTGCCCGCCGTGCTCACCTGTTTAGCGGCGTGGTGCGACGCGGCGCGGAGGTCCGCGCCCCGCCCCCCTCGGCGAGTGCGAGCGAGTGAATCACGCATTCTCGGATTCACTCCCTCTTCCCGCGAGGAGACCGTTTTCTCGGGCGTTTTGGGGGAGTTCCGACTGTGATTGACGTCATCATACACCAGACAATGTCGTTCAGTTATACTGTATCACATGGAGTCGTGCGGACGCGTTGCCTCCCTGCAAGGGGTCAGAACGCGCGGCAGGCAAGCCGCACGGCGCACGGCGGCATTCGTTTTGTGTTCAGGGCTGATATTTTGGGTATGTTACGATAAATTTGAGGAAATTTTAATAATACGACGATAGATTTGTCATGGCCCTTCAAACACTTCGCATGAAGAGCTTTGAGACACCTTACACCGCACCTGAAATGACGTCATTTCGGCACGACCCCCTTTCTTTTGGGGAGTTCCGAGTGGCATTGCACACCCGGTCGGCCGGGAGCTGGGCGAGAGGGCCCGGCTGGAGAACAAGGAAGTGTACTGTGCTGTTGCTGAGGATGCATCAGGTTGGGGGGGCGGCGGGCCTTCCCAGCCTAGGGCGGCCCCGCGGCACGGCCGTGGGTCCTGGCCTACGGCAGCCTACGGTAGGTCTCCACCAGGGAGGGCCGTCCCAGCCTACGGTGGCGGCGGTGCGGCCTACGGCAGCCTACGTGCAGGCCTGCCAACCCTCGGGAGAGCATCGTCTTCCCTCATAGGACCTTGAAGTGAAACCTAGGGCGGCCGGCCACCTACGGGAGCCTACGGGAGCCTACGGGAGCCTACGGGAGCCTACGGGAGCCTACGGGAGCCTACGGGAGCCTACGGGAGCCTACGGGAGCCTAC
>NW_026267180.1:306121-308489 GCF_000697945.3 Frankliniella occidentalis
GTACGAAAGGCAGAGAGAGAGAGAGAGCGGAGGGGAGGCGAAGCCGGCCAAGTGGCGTTGTATGGCTGCTATTGTTTTAAATGGGCTGGTGTCGTACTAGGGGTGATCACCCCTCCTCCTCCCTCTCCACCCTCCACCTTCCCCCCAATTTCTCTCTCACCCCCTTCTCGCACTCCTCTTCTCCCCTTCTCCCCCCTGTCCCACATTGATTGATTTTTTCCCTCTTTTTCTTTCCTTGTTTTTGTGTTGTTTTTTTTATTTCTCTGGCATGCTCTCTTCCCTCCCTCCCCTCCCCCACCCCGCTCCTTGCTCGTGGTTGCGCGCATGGGTGGTTTAGCCACTTGAAAAGTGGAGTAGGCTAAAGGCTGGGGGAGAGGGTGGCGGCTGCGCGGTGGTGGTTTTAACCCTTCCATTGCCTCCCCTCGGCGGAGGGTGGGCGGTGCCGGCGGGGCGGGGCGGGGGCTGCAGTATTAAATTTGCTGTCGGATTTAAAGAACAGGGTGTCGGGGTTGCGGTCGTGCTCGGCGCCACACGCCCCGCGTAGCACCGCGGCCCGCCCGGCCCTCGCGACACGGATCGCCTCCGCTTTCTTGAAAGGAGGAGACGGTGGGATTACTGCTATAGGGAAAGAGAGGCGATACTCTGAACTTTGGTGCAAGTGTAGATCTCTATCCTGGATGGAAATTCACCGGTACTTTGACAAATAAGTTACGTAAGTCGAAAAAAAAGTCCATTGTTTTTCGGTCTAGTTTTATAATATATAGTTTTGTGCCGAAATACCTTCAAATAAAAAAGTTGCATTTTTTGGACTTTCGTCATTTTGTCAAAAGTACCAGAAAATTGAAAGCATTCCCGTACGAAAAATATTAGTCCGGCATCAGTCCGTTTTCGGTCCGGAAAGAGTCCGCACCCCTGTGGACCAGTCCGCGTTCGATCCGTCGTGCACCGGACTAGTCCGCTTTTAGTACCCCCGGGCATGCGGACTAGTCCGCTTTGAGGTCGCAGCGGCGAGGCGCGACGTCGGACCAGTCCGCGGACAGTCCGCCCTCAGCGGACTAGGTCGCTTTCAGTCCGCCCTCAGCGGACTAGGTCGCTTTCAGTCCACCCCGTGACGGACTAGGTCGCTATCAGTCCTCCAATGACACGGGTTGAAAAAATGGCAAAACGCTCCAATTTGAAGTATTTTGCATCAGAGTTTACCTGGATGACGCGACGTTTGTATGTTTGTTTGTGTTCATTTTTTAGTCGTAGTGAATTACGTTTTCCAGCTCTTTGGGAAACCGATGTCTTGCCTTGGGTATACTCGGTCCGAGTCGGTCCACGAAGGTCTTGTCCCGAAATTTGTGACCGTCCCCGCGGCCGCGCCAGGCCAGGTTGGGGAAAAGTATGACGGGCGGGGGACGGGAAAGCGTTGCGCTCCCCGCCTCCCCGCTCCTGCTCGCTTCTTTTTAAACATTCCTCCAAAATGCTTTCTCTCTCCCTCCGTCCCTCTTCCCCCCCCCCCTCCCCCTCTCACTCTCTCTCTCTCGCTCTGCATCCTGCGCTGCCGGTGGTATTGATTCGGCGCGTCGAGTTTTGCGGGTGATTAGCAGGCGATTCCGCTAAGGCTGCCGCTGACTCAGCCCGGGGCGGCCGCCTCTGCTCTCTCACTCCTCCCTCTCTCTGCCCCCCTCTCTTTCTCTCTCCCCCCTCCCCCTATCTCTCTTCCTCTCACCCTCCCCCCGCTCACTGCGGGGAGGGGCCAGGCCGTTGTGCAGGGTTGCGGTCTGGAGGTGGTCACCCTCCGGCCGCGTCTGGCCGGGAGCTTTGTCTGAAGTCTCTCCTGGAGTCTCTCCTCATCCTCATGGAGCCCTAAAGTTTATCCTGGAGTCTATCTTGAGGAGTCTCTCCTGGAGTTACTCCTGCCCGGAGTCTCTTTTGGAGTCTCTTGCGGATTCATCACCAGGAAATGCGCGGGTCGTCTTAGAGATCTGTTTTTTCTCCTCACGCTTTTCTGGAGGCATTTTCAAAAATTCCCTCAAATGTGTTTTTATTCATAATTTAATGCTGCAATGAATGATCTTGGTATTAATGGGTCCCCCGCGCATTTCGCTTTTTTACCGTGATCTTCATTTTGCTCTGCTTTCTCTATCTGGAATTTTTTCAGCTTTCCCCAGCATGGCGCAGTACCAGCGCAGTACTACGGGAGCCGGGAGCGCAGTGCAGTGTATTCGATCTTCGAATTTCGGACGGCCCCCTCTGGCCCCACCCCGCTCCCCCCTCCTATCAGTGACATCCGATGGCGGTGTGTGGGGTGGGACCATGATTGATGAGAGCGTATGTGTCCATCGCCCCCTCACCTCAAACCCTCCCTTCACCCCCTTCCCAC
>NW_026267180.1:308539-309230 GCF_000697945.3 Frankliniella occidentalis
GGGGCGGGGCGGGGCGATAACGCCATCACAACCCCGGGGCGTGAGCCAGCCGGTGGCGCGGGGTCCGTCCACGAGCGGGGGCCTCGCCGGCGGCGTTGACGGCCAGGTGCCTGGGCGTGCGGACGGGGGCCGTCCTGGAGCGCGGCGCCGAGCAGCGCGTCGTCGCCACCTGTGCAGGACGCCCCTCCGCCCCGTTGTTTCATTGTTTCACCTTTTTCTTGTCGGGCTGCCGCTGCTTTCTAAGCGGCAGCAGGGGATTCCGTCGACGGGTTGTCGAAACGTGTCGATGAATCGGCTCGCATCAGCACCTGCCCCGCCCCGCCCCGCCCCGCCCGTTGGGCCCCTATCCTAGCCTCACCCCAAGGCCCGCCCGCCTGCCTGCCCTCCTTACCCCATGCTGGCATTATCGCCGCAGGTGGGGCGGCGCGGGGCGGAGCGGGGTGGGGCGAGGTGCCCCAGTTTGGCTGGCGGGCGGGAACCTGGGGAGCAACCAAAGGGATAGAAAGAGACTGTTGTGTCGGATCCGTTTCCAATCGATTTAATAACAACGAACGAACGACGGTTGTCTTGTTGCGGGGGTGCGAGCAGGCCACACCGCGCACAGTGCGGCAGATCTCGAAAAAGGTGGACATAATTCTAATAACGACCCCTTTGACTTTAATTTGACTTTCCTTGTTTCTGGAAGTTACAG
>NW_026267180.1:313670-316955 GCF_000697945.3 Frankliniella occidentalis
CCCGCTATCCTACGTCGCGGGCTTGTTCAAGAATACTTTACCGATCCCAAATAAAAGAATATGAACAGATATGTACGTTTTGGTTTACAATGTAGCCTCGACCGGGCGTGTGCTTCGTTGGGCTCTATTGGTATGACAAATCGCTAAGCAGGATGACGGCGTGCGCCTGCTGATGGAACTGATTCGACTTCGCCTTGTCGTTCGGGAGCTGTTAAGTAGATTCTCAGCTTGGCGATTAGTCGGGCCACCGAGCTGTGGCTGTTGCAGGGGAATTCCCACCGGTATGGTCACGTGGCCAACAGCGTCAGTCGTTTCTATCACAATTTGTTCTTCCTCGAAGAGGTTTTTTTTAGCATTCGGCAACATTTGCGGTTTTATTCAGCTGTTTCATGACACAAAACACCTGATTTCAAGACCTCTAAAGGATTCCAATTTCAGAGGATATCGTGGGACCTGTACCCCCATTTTAGGGAGTGTGTGCTCGCACCTGTGTGCAGAGAACTGACGTGGCCGGCAGCATGCAAAGGCTGGCTGCCGTTGTCGGCAGAAATTATCGCAAATAATCTAATGTAATCCTCGAGGCTTGATTTCAGACAAATGTCAGGGCACAGTATGGAGTGCAGGAAAAAAACGAACTATAGATGGCAATCTAGTGTATATACAGTCTGTAGCGCCTAATGACGCAGTGACGAGATCATGCTAGAAAAGAGTAATTTTTTTCCGTTTCAGGTGGTGAGTGAGTGCACGAGTAAAAAAAAAACAATAACCAAAGCCTGATATTTGAAGAAGAGGAGCGCATTTCAACCTCCTGATGTTTTGAAAAATGATACGACATAAAGTGAAAAATATATTTGGGAATAAGTTCCTCCATGAAAGCGAAAGTCCTCAATTTTTTTAAAAAAAAATTTGTTGTTGAAAATTTTCACTTGTGATTGTCCGAAAGTGAAGAACAAAATTAGATCCCTTATTTATTTCATTTAACGCGCGAGGAGTTGGCTACACTCTCGTGTACACTGTACCGAAATCACGATGCACGCCGCTCTGCGAGGCATGGAATATGGAGGGACCTGGGACCCATTTTTAAAAGCGAACAGGACAGCGGCGAATCAATATTTCATACGACCCACCTCTCAATGCCCCTTCGCTTTTTGGGGCGCGAGCAGAGAGTGCGGGACCCAAACGGCACCGGGGAACCCCGAACCCCACGGCCCATTCTCTCTGCTCGCCTTGGTAAAAAGGTGAGGGCCGAATACTGAAACAAAACGCGAGGCCGCCGCGCGGTGGCGCTGTTATTACAATCCACTGCCTGCTGCTCGGTATGGAGGCGACGTCGCGACGTCACGGGATCATTCGCCTGCAGGTTATACTTTTTAGCAGATGGTACCTTAAAAACCAAAACTAAACAGTTACTTTACTAAACCTTTACGGTTTCGTGACGATTGTGCCGAGATATGGTATCGACGGCGAGTGTTTGCGACATACTCTCCTTTCCCCGTTTCTCCCTCGTCTATTAGTCACGAGGTGTTCGTGCGGTGAATCATCATCGGTTCACACTTGGTTCATATTTATTGCGCAACAAACGTTATCAGACGGCGACGTACAAATAACAGTGTTGACCAATCGTAAGGCGGGCCGGCCCCGCCGCGCATGGGGGGGGCGTCTGGAAATCGGGAACCGGGGGTGGGGTGCGCGTCCCCTCACTGAGTGAGCGTTGCACCTGTGAGGAGGGATCTGCACTCACCTGCGAGCCCACCTGTGATGTACCTTTGGTCAGGTCGGCGGGGCTCGCGACGCACCTTCCATGCACTTGAGAGTCTTGAGTGGCCCAATCCTCGCGCGGACCAGATTACATGCAAGCAACTATTGCCTGATATTTTTTTTGTTTGTCGCGGTGAGTGTGCCCGCTCTAGCCCGGTGCTGCTCACGTAAGTGCTTGGTATCCTACGGGAGTGTGCCTCATTCTAGTGAGCTCGTTGACAGCGTTGCTGCCTGTCGTCAATGTGTGAGAGCTGGGTTTTTGACCTGTTTGACGGTAGGGAGGGTGAGGGCTAACCCCCCCCCCTCGCGCCTCTGCCCGGCACCGCCCCTGTGCAAGGAGAGCGGGACGCTCGCATGCTCTGCGCCGCTCTGCTGGACGCAGCAGGTGGGAATGACAGGTTTGCCCGAGGACGACGCGGTGCTCGGCTCGGAACAATTTGGTTTGACCCAATTTATCCCGTTTGGGCGGCTCTTTCGGGCGGCGCTGCTGGTCGGGGTGGGTCCGAGTGACGCACGCCCCGACGTGTGGTGACCCAACACACCCGGGCCCGGGGCCGGGCCGGCGGCGCTTCGCGCGGCGCGGGACTCGCCAAACCAGGAGGAGGTTCGGTCGGATCTGCGCGCGCCAAACCGAACTCGCGACGTGACTGCGCTGTACAGCCGGATAGCCTCTTCATTCTCTATCGATTCAAGGAAAAAGTCGAAAAAGTAAAGTTCTATGGCCGGAAAAAAGGGGGAAAACAGAAAAACAAAGAATCGTTGTTTTTGTGTGCACTACGCGCGATGATAACTAACTTAGCTCGCCTGTGCTTCGCTGCGGCTGCGCGGTGGCCGGGCGCGGCCCTCTCCAAGCAGTCCTCCACCCTCCTGGTCGCGTGGATTCGGAATTGTGACTCGCACTGCCGCGCTGCACCACACACGGCAACAAATGAGGTGCCGTGTCGCAATACAGTCGCTGTGTCTGTGTACGCGCGCGCGCGCACCGACTGCCGAGGTGAATGCGTACATTTCGTGAGGGCCGCATTCGGCCGCATTACTGTATTGTCAACCGGGATTGCGATAGATTCTTGACCTCGCCGCCGCCGCCGCCCGGCCGGGTTTGAGCAGCGCGTGGTTTCGCCCTCCTGGTTGGTGATCCATACTGGTCTCCCGCGATCATGTTTCCCGCGACTGTGTATGTCTTTCGACCGAGGGGGCAAGAACTCATGCCTGGGGATCATCAGGATGAAAAATCAATCGAAACCAACAGAAATCGCTTGAACTTAGCAGGAAGCTGGTAGAACTGATACAAATTAGTCGAAATAAGTGTTTGCTACAACTAGAAAACCGAAGGGAATGAATATAGGCTAAGCGGAGGGGAATCAAGTATTTCGGGGACACATGAACAGAGGGAGTTACTGCCACCTCGCTCCCGACTGTGTCTCCCGGCTGTGTCGCAGTGTATAGAGAGACACTGGATGGACACATCGTCCTGGTGTCGCCTCCTGGACGCCGGGCTACGCCGGCCCATCTGCCCATGGCGCCCCC
>NW_026267180.1:317005-317542 GCF_000697945.3 Frankliniella occidentalis
TGTAGATTCGCCCTGGACAGACAAAATAGTTAGTATGACAAAGTGAAAATTTGGAATATGTCCACCTTTTTCGAGATCTGCCGCACTGTGCCGCGGGGCGGAGTGGGGCGGCGGCGGGGCTGCCGAGGAAGCACCGTGGAGTGGACTTTGCTTCCGACTTTGTCGAGTTTTGGGGAGGTGGTAGGGATGGTTGGGGGTTTGGGGCGGGAGGAAGTAGATCGCAGTCGCGCTGCCGCCGTTCGTATTCCTGACATTGCGCCCATGGTAATGTTGCACGCTCCCCGGAGGTACTAAACCAAATGGTCTTAGACTTAATTTTCTAGTGGTGATTGCTAAGTACTGTGGAGTACTCGACAAAGGCAGCAAAATACTGGCGATCCCATGCCTCGCACCGGCGGTCCAAACCAGGGCGTCGTAACGTAACGCATATAGAAACGCTTACAAACGAAAATTAATTTTCAACTTTTTAAGCGTTATGAAAGCGTTTTCAGCTTCCTGCAAGCGTTTTGCATACAAAAACGCGTTTCGGAAGCTGAA
>NW_026267180.1:326400-328155 GCF_000697945.3 Frankliniella occidentalis
CGCCCCGCCCTGCCACGCCCCGCCCTGCCACGCCCCGGCCGGCGAGACAGGGCACTCACTGTTGTACAGTACGGTGCGCGCACGCCGAGCGGCGGGTGCGGCCCGGTATCCTTTTGGGACCGGGCGAGGAGGTATATTTAAAGTTTTACAGCTATATCGATACCCCGTGGCCCGTGGGTTGAAACCGGAGAATGGTTTTCTGAATGTGTGTACGCGAAGGAGAAGAGGCGTTAAAAAGTAAAGTGTTCGCGAGTTTTGTTGTTTTTGTTTTTATTGAAATGGCCTACTTGGTCCGCTTCAAGGAGAGCCCATACATGACCCCTTGTTGAGTCCCATTTCGTTCGCGCTTGGCTCTGCCCTGTTGGTCCTGTCCCTCCAGTATACGCGCGCAGACGTCCAGGACACGTCCAGGACACGTCCAGGACACGTCCAGGACACGTCAGCGAGGCTGTCTCCGTCCTCCTCACACAGGCCAAATGTCAGTGCGCGTCGGCTGTCCTTCGCTCCGTCCAGTTGCCTTCTTGGGCCCGAGGCAGCTACATCATTACGCTTTTCTGGGAAGCGACTGACCGAGCGACGCGGCAGGCGCGGCCTAGACCAGCGCGGCTCTAGTCGGTGCTCTAGCCGGGGATCTGGCCTGGCGCTCTACCCTAGGCCTGCGTCAGACTTCCCTTGAGCCTAGACCGGAATTGTTTCAATTATTCTAGCAGCCGCGGAGGCTCGAGTGAGGTCGCTTCTCAAGCGATGGGTAGCCGGCGCTCGGGGGAAGAAGGCCAGCGGACGCCCGCCCGCAGGACGCTAAATGAGCGCGGTCTTGATTCCCGGTGCGACTTTATAGCATTTTCGAGTGGATCATGTGCCGTGTGTATGTGCGCCACTGAGGACACACTTTGCCCAAGGCCAGCTTTCTTCAGCATATGCCATGGTGATTGCCCCCCCCCCCCTGGAGTTCTGAATATGTAGCGACTGCCTGACTTGCGTCTCTATTTCGGTGACGAGTCGCATAGAGCCACCCCCCCCCCCGTTTTCCATCCCGCGGCCCGATCCTCGCAGCGGCCAAAGCGGGGAGTTGGGAAAGGAGAAGGCAAAAGTAATTTGGCGATTGAATTGGCGACGGACTGGTTTGGGCCCGGCGGGTCCAGTCCGGTCATGATCCACGGGCACACCTGTGCCTCGGCCGTATGATGTAAGATGGTAAAGCGGTACCCTCCTGGACCGGACCGGCGGCGAGGGCGAGGAGGAGGAGCATTTCGTCTCCCCTTTATGTTCCTCTCCGCTCTTCATATCTACACTTTTTTTTCGCCACCGCTGCTCGTGGTACACTTTCTCTGCCGCCCCTGAAGGGGCCGCGGGCCGCGGGCGACGAGGTGCGCGACGAGTAGTAGTACATGATATGCTAACGGTAATCTAGGGTGGCGTATCGCGGAGGTCTGGTCGTGGTGGGGTTGGCGAGGTGCTTGTGACTCACTGCGCGCCCCGCCCCGCCCCGCCACGCGACGCCACGCCACGCCACGCCCCGCCACGCCACGCCACGCCGTCATGGGCTGACGAAGTTTTGCGGGCCGCCGCGCCGCTCCTCGTTGCGTCACGCGTGTCGCTCTCTTTCTCTTTTTCTCGTATTGGGAACGTATTTGTGCGAGAGGCGCTGCTGCTGCGGCTGTTGCGACGAGTGATGCAATGTACTCGCTCCTCGTGTCTGTCGGATCGGATCCGGTCAAGAGGGAGAGAGAGGGGGGGAGAGTGTGATCAAAGTGC
>NW_026267180.1:328792-329538 GCF_000697945.3 Frankliniella occidentalis
CCCCCTCCCCCTCCCCCGCTGCGCGCGAGTGACTGACGCATCAACGCGGTTCATGGCGTCGTAACGATTCAATGAGCGTTCGTCTCTAGTTTCTCCATTAGCGGGTCATCCCAGCGTGGCCGGCCCGTCCCTCGGCCCGCCCGCCGGGGCCAGTGGAGTGTGCACAAACTACTGTGCGCGCTACCAAACCGAGGCGTGCGCCGGAAAATCGACAAGAATTATATACAACTGACTATTTTAGGGTCTTGTTTCTAAGGTATATTTTTTGGCGTGGTGTCTTTGGTTAACCCCTTTTGAATCCCACTTGACCATCCACATGGTTGTATTTTTTCGTAATTATTGTTGTATATAAGCCTGTTCTAAATTTTGCACAAGGTCGTTTTCTCAATAAGGTTGGTTTGTGCGAGAGTGTTTTTTTTCATTTTTCGGAAGGGTTTCTTTTATTCGTAGCTCGTGGCCGATCCCTTACAGAGCCTGCCGCGCGGTCGCCGCCGCCGCCGGCACACCACAATGCGAGTGCAGGAGGGAGGCACTTTGCGTACGGACGGACGGATCGTCCCGTATTTTGCGGTACATCCGTACGTGTACGTGCCATTGGCCATCATGCTGCTCTCTCGTTGCGCGTGATTGCCTGGGCCGTCATTACATTTTATGTGTTCCCGCCGCGCTCAGAGGCCGGCCTCCTCAAAACGTGAGTGACTCGAGGGGAGCCATCCACAGGCACTGCGGCATCCTTAGCACGTCTC
>NW_026267180.1:333669-335748 GCF_000697945.3 Frankliniella occidentalis
CCCCCCCCTTCTGCTGCTACAATTCCTCGTGGAATCTTCCACCCCCCTCCATCCTTAATAGCACGCATGTCGGGCTTTCTCTCAGGTGCCGCGGCTGCCCCCGAGGCCTCATGGCTTTGTGCTTTTACTGGATGGATTAGTCTCTGTACGCGTCATTCCTTGCCGCTCGTGACGTCAGGTCGTCAGAGCCCCGCAGGGCCAGTGCCCCCCCGCTGCGGGCTCAAGGGGAGGGCGCTGCGTGGGTGTCGCCGCGGTCACCAGGAGGGTGCTTCACAAGCGCGGGAATCTGGTTTTGGTTTTATTCGTGTGAGCTGGTTCATCGCAGGTTTTAGTTATATTTTGCCTATTTTGGTGTATTTTGAACTGACTCACCTTCCCGATCTACCTCCCCCCTTTCCCCTTTCCCCTCTTTCTCTGTCGATGCTACCCATCCGATACGGAAAGTGCTTGCTTCTGTCCCCCGTCTTACCTGCCCGCTACCACCACCCCGCCCAGCGCCCCCCTCCCCCTCTCTCGCTCTCTCTCGGCCACCCACTGCTCGCTGCTGCTGCTGCTAATATTGATCGCGGCCTTTATTCTGCGCATTATTTGAAAAATAAAAAGAGGAGAATGAGAAAAAGTATGGTTATTCGCCCTCCCGCCCCTCCTCCCCTTGGAGCCGACCGCCGCGGTGGCGGGGTGGCGGCGCGTAGCGCAGGCTGGGGCCTCAGGATATTTGAGTTTGGTTTCACTCCCTTGGCCGGCTGGACTTCCGCTCAGCCAGGCAGCAGATCGACTGTCTCCGGAAACGGAACGCGGAATTTGTTTTGTGTTTTCGTCATTGTTCGAGAGGCGGAGGGAGAGGGACGGGAGAGTGGGTTCGATTTTTGGCGTGCGTTTCGTCGGACGTCTTGTTTGCCGAAACGCCCCGGTGTTTATCCGCGCTTTACGTCCGTTTGTTGGATGTATTTTTCATTATTTTATTTTCCCTCTCTACTCGTCGTTGTTGTGTTATCTGCCCCATGACCCTTCCATTGGATAGAGAGCCTCGAATGTACTGGGCCGTCTCGTCTTCTATACGAAAAGATAAAAATATTTGCTTTTACATAAAAAAATATAAACTTTTATTGTCTGTTCGTGTCCTTTATTTTTATTTTTACAAGGTTTACAATTGTATTTTTGTATGTTGCAGGTGAGTCCAGTGCCTCGCAGATGCCGGCACCAAATGTGAGTGCGATCTCGTTGGTGGTAATGTATACAGTCTTTTAAAATGTTGAAAAATTAAAACATGTGGAAGCTTGCCTCTTTTGTAAAGTTCTTGGATCAAGTTCACTGTGCTAGTACAGAAGAGGCCTGTGTTCAAATTTAGTGTGATTAATCTAAAAACTCAGTTTTGGGGGGGTTCCGCTGTGCTTCGTTGCACGTGAAAACTCGTGACGTGGACGTATAAAATGACATTGCTAAATCTCGAGAGATCGCGGAGTGCTGGGCGATGGCGATATTTTGCGCCGCCTGTACTCGCGGTACGTAGTAGACGCGTAGTGGTGGCGTGGCGTGGGCGCCCAGGGCTGGGAGTGTTTGTGAATGGAGCCCGGCCTGTCTGCCCGGCCGCCTGTCCGTCTGTCCGCCGAGGCGCCTGCAGGTGCGCTCGCGGGCGCGCGCTGTCCTTGAGAGCGCTGGGAGGAAGGGGCACTGGCCACCGCGGGCTTCGATCAAAACAAGTGCCTCGCGGATGAGCCGATACTTCGGGACTTGTCTTTTATGTACAATTTGGGCCAATCTATGGGTTAGAGTGATACTTTTGCAAGAAAAATTATGTTTTCGTGAAGCCGTTTGTATTTCGGTCATTTTAGTCAGCTTTCGGGCTGTGGCGCCGCCTCGGCAGTGTGGTCCTGTCCTGCTCCGCGGCGGGATTGGATCCATGAATTATTGTTTTCCTCGTCCGATCTGGATCAGATCTTGATCAGGTTTCTGGAACCGCACTCCGGATATGCAAGCGGCGGCTCCGCCGTGCTCACGGCCCAGGACGCCGCTGGGCGTGGCGGGGTATATCGTGTGGGAAATAATTTTTCTGTTTCCGTCATAACCATTATCCCCCCC
>NW_026267180.1:335798-336457 GCF_000697945.3 Frankliniella occidentalis
TTTTTCTTCTTTTCTCTCTCCTTTTTTTACGACGGCTTTGGCCTCTTTGGAAACTTGGATTATTTTCTTATTTATTGCGCCCTGCGCGATGGACGCGCTCCGGGCAAATCAGAACTCGTTTTGTAATCATCGTGTGAGCTCAATTCGAACCGAAACCAGATTACCGACCAGTGCCGCCTCGCTCAGTGCCCGGCCTTGCCCCCTCCCCCCCTCCCAACCCCTTCCAGTATTCTGCCCCCACCCTCTCCACTGCCGGTCGGCCGTCTTGCGTTGCAAATATATTATTTCTTCTTTAATTCGCCGATGCCGATGGGTCAAGGCGAGACCGATTTAATCTCGGGTGTTTTTAAAAATATTAAAAAGCCGGTCTGGTTTTGCTCTCCGTCTCCTTGTAAGGGAGGCGAGCCGGCGGCCTCTCTCCGTGCGTCTGGAGGCTGAGGACGGCAAGGAAAAGACTGAAGAGTTTTATTATTTTCTTGTTGTTATTCTTACTTTGTTATTGACATCTGGCTTTTGTTTTTGTCTATCAGTGATGCGCAATTGTGAAACAAAATTTGTTAGCCATGATGAACTTGTCGGTGGTGTGTATGCGGGCCTGCGTCGTTGCGTATTGTTGACACCCATTGGCATTCATTTTTTAAATCTATTTTTTTTATTTT
>NW_026267180.1:344467-344908 GCF_000697945.3 Frankliniella occidentalis
GAGGAGAGGAGGAGGGGGAAAGGGAGGGGGGGGGGGGCGAAATGCAAGTGCAGCTAGAAGGTAAACAGGCTTATGGCGCGCCGATGCGCCAGCCGCGTACTTATCTGTCCACTCCGCCAAGGAAAAGTGCTCGGCGCCGGGACGGGGAAAACAAATGGGAAAAAAGGAGCAGCAGCGTAGATTATTGATGCAAGGCGAACGCGCTGGAATTAAATTGAGATTTGCTGCAGAGTTAAAAGTCGTGGAGGGGGAGGGTCACATAGGTATTACTTGCTATGTGGGGACAGGGGGGGGCGTCGCACGTCCGTCCAAGAGGTTGTGGGTGGGCGGCACAGCACGCCAGGCATTTTGGTGAGTCGGGCTGGCTTCAGCTGACTCAGCCGCTGCAACGAGAGCCGCTTTTGCTAAGAGAGAGAGAGAGAGAGAGAGAGAGAGGGAGGG
>NW_026267180.1:349814-351874 GCF_000697945.3 Frankliniella occidentalis
GGGAGGGGGGGGGGTGGAGGTGGAGGGGGCTGATAGCAAAAGCCGTTTAGGAAGGAAACTCGACGCAGAAGCCAACGGAAGTCGGCGGCATAGCAGCGGCCGCGAGCTGCAGCGTTTGAGCCAAATCGGCCAAAAATGTTGGAGAGAGGGTGCGTTTGCGGAAGTGCAACGGGTGGTCCCCGGGCACAACAGGGCTGCGGGTGCGGGCCAGGACGGGGCGGCTGGGCGCTGCTGGGGCGCCCGGCCCGGCGTCCTGTCGACGTTCTGTCCTGTAGAGTAACCTGCTCGCCCTGCTGCTGCTGCTGGGACCACGCAGCCCGGTTTGAATTTCATACCCGTATGTCAGAGCGCACCTGCACCGCGTTGCGGCGGTGGCAGTAAAGCCCCCCCCCCCCTCTCTCTCTCTCTCTTTCTCGCTCTCTCTCGTAGCCGTCGGGCACACAGGATGCGGGGCACCGTACGTCGTGCGGTACGTGTGGTCCCATAGGGAACCCTAACTGTGGAGTTCACACTGAACACCAGTGTTTCGATTAGAATTATTCTAAAAATAGACGTACCCTGTGTGTTCGGAGCACGCCCCTGTGCGGGTGGGCCTGAGTCTGCCTACCTACCTACCCTGCTGGGGAGGCGCCATGGCCCCCGTAGAGTCTCTCTAGGCCCCCGTGAGCAGGCAAACCCGCCCGCATCGTCGTGTGCTCCGAAGCGGGTACTGCTCTTCGTCGTGTGTCGGTGGAAAGCTTTCCTCCATCGCGGCGCGTTCGGTTTTCGAGAATTTCTGTAACACCCGGTGTGGTTGGTGAAGGGGCGAGGGGGGTAACCCTTTATCAGTGTATTTTCCAGCCTTGTCAGTCTTGTGTTTGATGTGTCGATGTGTATGTTCGCGTCGTAAAACAAACGCTGTCGCCCCAGCGCAGGTGTCTGTGTGTATGTCGGTGTGTTTATTTTTCGGAGCGCAAGTGGACCGGTGGCCCATAATATCGAGCCCAGAGTGTGCGGTTCTGCGCATCGGACAGATCAGTGGGGCCCACCCAGCCCACCTGTGTGCGCGTGCGCGAGTGCGTCTGTGTGCGTGCCGCAGCGTGGTGTTTGATTGCGGTGTCGGTTTTATTAAAATAGGGCGCGCGCGGCGTTGCTGTGGCCCGCGCAAAATACTTGCTTATTGTGCCGAATTTTCTTTTTTACCATAAACGAAACTCGAGCGATTTGTATTTGACTTTGGTGCCCAGCCCAGGGTACTCTGCAAACCAATGACGGTAGGATTACAATCAGCCTGGCAGTTTAAACAGAGTGCTTGCAGTTTAAATGGGCAGGACAGTCTCGTATTTTAAACTGGCGGACTTTGCTGTACTGTCGTTCTAGTTAGGTTTGCAGAGCAGTATACGTTTCGCATTGGATTCCAAATTTGCAACTGTGTATATCTTCTTTGCCCTCTGACGTTGAAAAACAATGACTTGGAATGTAATATTTCGTTGTTCATCGCAGCTGGGCCTCAAGTCACTCAAGGGTTCCGAATGAAATTCCTTCCCTTCTCCCGGCCGAGTGCTTTGCTCGCTCACTCCTGGTGGAGAGGGGGATATGGGGGGGGGGGGTCAGTCATGCTGCGCTCGCTTATGGCTTCAGTCGCTATCGGTTGCGTAAAAGTAACGGCCCAGAAATTTGGGGTGGCATCAACATGTGTGGCGCGGCGAGGACCCCGTCAAGTGCTGCCGAGGGAGGGAGAGGGAGGGAAGTATAGGGTTGGGCCCTCAGCGGGGGCAAGACGGAGAGAAACGAGAATGGAGGGGGTAGGGGGAGCTACTGTTTTCCCGTGAGAGGCGTTCTTCTCACTCGAGTGCTCCGGGGTGGGGCGGCGGAGGAGGGTAAAGGCCTGCCCAGTGTCTGACGCCTGATGGCGAAACGCGCTCAAGTTTGTATTCTTTATTTTATTGATTTGTCAAACTGCTGGCCGCCGACGCCGCCGGCCGAGCCGAGCGCCTTATGGTGGGGCGGGGCGGGGCGGGCGCTGCTGACGCGCTAATTTGATCGCCCGCTAATAGTTGCAGTCAGCAAATATCCGCGGG
>NW_026267180.1:351924-356018 GCF_000697945.3 Frankliniella occidentalis
AGCGGGTGTCTGTTTGGGGGGGACTTGGCCCGTCCCAACTTTCACGGCCCCGACTGTACCCCCTCTGCCAGCGAAGGGGAGGGGCCAGGCGGGGAAGGGGGCACTTCCGTTGTCCGAATTGCATATCCGGTATCAAATTGCTGGCAAATGGGAGGACGGAGGACGTGGGCGAAAAGAGAAGGGGGGTGGGGGAGGGGGGGACGTGGTAAGGGTAGCCGAGAGTGTCAGAGAGACGTAGGAGGTTATGAGATCGATATTGTCGGTTTTCATGCCCCCCTCTCCTCCACCATGGAGAGCCGGCTGCGCGGCTTGGAAGCACCAAACCGATAGCTTCTGCCCTGCTTTTCCGCCGCCTTACGGAGCAGTGCGTCGGGGTTCTGGTTAACTGCAGGGAGCGGGGTATTGGACTGGGGGCGAAGGGGGGAGGGGGCTGGCTGAAAGTTCGCCTGTGACGTCAGTCGCCACCGAAACAAACAACACAAGGGTACAACTGCGATTGACATTTGGCGTCGTTATCGCCAAGGCTCGATCTGGTGCAGATCTGCTACTAATCTGCGACAGGATCGACCGTCGTGGAGAACTGATAGATAATAATAAATACAAATTGAAGGCAGAGACTGGAGGGCGGCCAGTCTGCTGCATAAGATGGATGCGTTACGCCCACGGTGTGACGAGCAACTCCTTGTGTGCGACCAAAATAAAGTGCACGGCTGCTGGGTATATGGTTGTTTTCAATTAAATTGCACTGTCTGCGCCGCACAACGGACCTAACTGTTTTTCAGCGCGTTACGTGTCTCATGTCACACACTTTGGTATCGGTGCCTGGTCTCGCCCCGCGGCCCGCCCCGCCCATGACTTGCAGATGCCCGGGCTGCCTGCAGGCTGGTGGTGACTGCAGCACAACGGCAGCCAAGCAAGCGGCTTTTTGCGCTTTTTTTCTCCCTCTCTCCGGCGCTTTTCAATGCAGATTTCGCTCCGGTGCAATAAGGAGGGCGCGACGCCCGAAGCGTGTCAATTTTTTCTTTATTTCTTTTCTTTTCACTTCTTACGATACGCAGTGTCGATGACCGAGCCGGGCATCAGCCGGTGCGGCTGCGACCGGCAATTTTATTGGGTTAAATGATTAGCGGCAGACAGTTTGTATAGGGATTCGAGAAGAATTTTGTCCCAATTACGGTCGCTTCTTAATATTTTGAAATGGACTAAACTATTTTGTCAGCTGTGCGAAGTGGTATCATCGCACATCCCATCCAAAGTCAAGTGAAAATATTTAGTCTAAAGCCAAAAAATGCAAAGTTTTACCTTGCTCATTCTTATTTAAACCTCTCAATCCATTCTATTCTTCGAACCGTACATGGAAATGTAACGTTGCACGTTGCATCCGTCATATCGCCGTGATGGCATTACTCTCGTTGGCACGCCCCGCTTGCCATCCCGGCCGAAACCAAACCGCGGCAAAATTCAAAATCGACCGCGCTTTCTTTTCCACGGAAACAATAGACGGAAGAAATGAAGCAGCCGAGAGAGGGGAGGGCAGATCCGGCCGTTAGTAGCGAGGTATATGGTACGTGGTACGTGGGAGAGAGACAGAGACGAGCGACCATGCATGAAGTACTCCTTGCCAAACGTCACGCAGTAAGCCTCATTCTTTTTTTTTTTTTTGCGTTTCTTTCCTCAGTTTGGTCCTGGCTCCGGATACTATCCCCTTCTGCTTTTCCGTCTTTTCTCGGGTCGCTTTTTTCCCCCCTTGTTTTTGTTATTGTTACTCTTTGCCTGATTTCACCGCGCGTACGCGAGCTGATCGGACGTCACGCGCCAAGGCACGTCCCCGCTCCGCGCCGCTCCGCCCCGCACCGCGCGAGTAAAAGCGATGCGTCGTGCGAAACTGCGGGCTGGGCCGGACTGGTCGGGGCGGACGACAAACGAGTGCATGGGGGGAGCTTTCCCTGCATTCGTAAAAACGGAACGGTGCGTGCGCGCTTCAAATGGAGAAGCGATTGCCAAACTGTCTTGTCTTACAGTTAGTGTCGTCGAAAGCACGTCCCAAAATTAAACATTCTATGTTACCTCATAAGACTGGCTCATCAAATCAAGCTGTTTGTTGTTTGCAATGTCTTTCAAGATTTTAATAAAAAAAATATAAATAGAAGCGTCAAAAATTGTATCGGGTATTCCTGTGAATTGTTTGTGGCGAAAGTCCTGCCACTCTTGATGGAATCTGGGAAAACAAGTAAATGATACAACCGAGGTGACGGTGACCGGTCGGCAGCCGGCTCAGCCGCCAATTTTTTTTTGGTGTGTGTGTGTGTGTGTTTATTTTATTTTTGTTTCTCTCCGTTTTGCTCGTGTTTCTTTATTTTTTTACCGGCATCATGTGGCTGACAGCAGAAGCCTTTTCCGGACTGTCCGGCGGCCTGCCTCGCCACAACTTTCACCTACTCGACTTGCTCATTGTCTCGCAATAAAGTGTGTGACAATTATTGTTACGCGCGTGCTTGTGTGTGCTGTACTGCTGTACGCGTCTCGCTCGCAGTGGGGCGCCGGAGTTGGTTTTATTGGAACGGCCCTTCTCTCCGTCATCAACAACCGATCTGCGATCTCCGTGGGAGAGCATGTTTTGAGAGTCGTCCCCACCGCCCCTCCGGGCGGGGCGGGGCGGGGCGGGGCGGGGCGCTCCGCTTGCCGCACGGGGCGTACTTGCCAATAAAACTTGCAGCGGCGGCGGCGGGGAGGCACCGCGAATCAGAAGAAGCAAAAGTTTCAAGGAAACAAAATGCTGAAAGAATGAAAGCGGGCGAGGTTTCTGTCGGCATAACAACGAACGGAACAGCAGCGGTGCGCGAGTGGATAAGGAGGGGCGCCCGTCCTATTGTGCGACGGAGGCGCCCCGCCCCGGACCGCCCCTCGCGGAAAAATCAGTCTTTGTTACAGTTGTATTCGCCTACAAAGTGCATGACACTTCCTCGCTAAACTGTCCGTGGATTAACTTGGCAGTGCATTGATAGTTATTCACGTCCAAGTGGGCAATCTTTAATAACGTCTTGTTATATTTCTCGGATTTGTAAGGCGGTTCCAAGGTGTGTGTGAAATGTCTTTTCGTAGAAGATTATCTTCTGATAATTCAACTCGAAAAACTCAAAATTACACACACATTTACAACAAAATACTCAAATACATCGAAATCCGCGCGTAAAACAAAACACAAGGAACATCCGCTCTGAGCAGGCGTACACGAGACAAACACGAGTCGCCGCTCATTGGCCGTGGGTTTGCTTTTGTATTGCACCTGGGAAGTGGATTACAGCTGATGTGCACGACGTCTCGCCGCCGCACAATGGCGGCCGGCTCCTTGTAGGACGTATGATTCATACGCGATCGCACGTGACCGCGAGGCGCTCTCTCATTGGCTGCTGGAATATGGATGAAATGTCGCCGGCGCGTTTAATTGCGGTGAAAGTAGCGCTCCACCTCTCGGCTGTATTTTTCCCTCGGGTTTTGTAACATTTCGACGTCAAAACTCGCAGGAGGGGGATTCTAAAGAGGCGTGTACCTTTGTTAAGGCTTACCTTCTGGTACCCACCCACTGCAAACTAGTTGGCGTCTTTTAACGCCAAATTATTGGCGTACGCTTCTGACGAACGCCAAATATGGGCGTTCGGAGACGCAAAATGCCCGAGGAACGCAAATTTTTTGCGTTAAAACACGCTAATAGTCGGCGTTTTAGAAGAAGGACGCCAATATTTTGACGTTAAACGACGCCAACCAGTTTAGGGCCCTCCCCGATGGAAATCATTTTGACCATTGAAACGTTTGCGTTGTATCCCAAAGCCTTCTTTGGTGTGTTTAAAATTCCCATAGATTGTTCAATAAAGATGCCAAGCTGCTTTAAACAGCGGGCACGAGCATTGTACGTCGTCTGGAACGCTCACGCTGTAGTAAACTTGTGACTGAGGGATAACCCTTCCTGCCCACGCTGTTTATGGGCAGCCCCCTCTCTCCGTCTCACTCGCACTACAGGCTCGGCCCGCACCGTGTGAATGGCCCGCGTGGCGCTATACACGATGCGACTGTGTGAATGGGAGTGAGGTTGGGGG
>NW_026267180.1:362588-365133 GCF_000697945.3 Frankliniella occidentalis
GCCCAATATACCGCCCATCGCATTATCAGCACAACGGGCACAAGGCGCGCCGTCGCGCCGTGGACGCTTTTGGTGACGGCCGTTTAATGCGGGAAGGGCTTACAATTGGCGACTGAGAGGATTTTTGGCTGGGGCTGCTGATGGGGGAGGGGGGAAGGAGGTGTAATCGCATTGGAGGGGAGAGGGATGGGGTGGGACAAGCGCTCGAGGTTGGCTGTCTTATGGATTTTTAGGTGAACTAAACATTCCAAAGTCTTTGAAAACCTCCCACCCCTTTCTCATTTGGAAAACCAGCTGACTCCTTTAATTTTATGGGAAATACGCCCCTCGTTCTGTAAATCCGGGGGTAATCCGGGGGTAATCTGGGGGTAATCCTGGGTAGTAGGTCATTACAGTATTTATCCGTAAAAGGCAAGTAGGGAAGAAAAGAAAAACCAAACCGGAAACAGTTTGTAAATCACAACTCCCCAACTAGGCGGTTGTCCTGCCTGGCGTGCCCCTTTGGCCGCAACCTTTTCTTGTACTGCGGTTCTGCAATCTGTTTCCTGTTTGGTTCTTTTCTTCCCTACTTGGCTGTAACGGACATAAACTGAAATTGTCTACGTAATCGGAAGGAATCCGGGGTTAGCTAGGGGTAATCCTATCCGTCCCAAGTCCGTTGTACGCGAGCCGTTTCCCCCCAGTCCGGGAGATCGGCCCGGCGACCCTTGGGGTGACCCCCGGGGTGAGTCGCTGCCCGCGAGGCTGCCCAGGGGCCCCGCCCGCTGCGCGCCGGCCCAGTCCGGTTTGGCTGCACGGTCGGCGCGCCCAAGCTGGCGACGCGGCCGGAGGCTGGCGCGCAGCCAAGGAGGCCCCGAGCTTGGGCGGGAGCGGCTGTGCACACCGCGCTGCCGGGGTGGCTCTGGCAGCTCTGGCTGGGCGCGCCGGGCTCTGGCCGCACTGCGCATGCGCAGCCCGCGCTCCGCAGCCCGGCTCGGCTGGCGGCGCAGTCGATAGTCCAGTCCGAACTAGTGCCTGCCGGTTACAGCCGTGCCCTGCGCCCAGGCTGCTGTTGCTGCTGCTGGTGCTGGTGCTCAGGTCTCGTCTCGCGTTGGACACCAGCCTCTCGTTGTCGAGCTGCAGGAGTGTGTGTCGCTGGTCGCGTTTCTCTCAGGAGCCAGGAGTTGGTGGTGCCTGCCTGTCGTGGTCGAGTCGAGGCAAGGCGAGCCTCCCGCGCCACCGCGCATGCGCCGCGTCGGCCTACTGTACGCGCGCCTGCCACGTATCGACCGGAGCCGAGCCAGCCGAGCCGGCGGGGCTGCACCTGGCCCCCCTCCACCACCTCCCGTCGACGCCGAGGTGCGGGCCGAGCCGCGGAGCGCGCGGAGCCAGCCATGGCCGACGGCGAGAGGCCGCGTCGCCAGAGCTACGACAACAAGGCCGTGAGGGCGGCGTGGCGCTTCAGGCCCAACAAGAGCGTGCGGCTGCTGCCCGCCCCCGCGCCCTCGGCAGGGGTGTCGCCCGGCGCCGCGGCGCGCTGGGCGCGCGGGCTGCCGCTCGGCGAGCGCCGCAGCGCCTGGAACAACGACGAGGTCTTCTACATGCTCAAGGTGTTCCGCGACAACAACATCCCCGTGCGCCTGCTCAACCGGCGCGAGCAGTCGTACACGTACAAGTCGGTGCAGCGCGTCATGGCGCTCAAGGGCTACTACAAGACGCCCGACGCCATCCGCACCAAGTGGAAGCACCTCAAGGCCTTCTACAACGAGGCGCGCCGGCGCGACGCCCCGGACACGTTCTCGCACTACCACCAGGTCGCCGAGCTGCTCGAGCCCCTGCGGCAGGCCGGGCAGGGCAACAGCAGCGACGAGTCTCCGGACAGGGGCCCAGCAGCCGACCCCCCGGCGGCGGCCGTCAGGGAGGTCGTCGCCGAGGAGGTGCCGCCCGCCGAGGACGTGGGCGGCAAGTTCGCGTTCGTCTCGCCTGTTCCGGCTGCCGCCGCCGTCCCCGCCGCCTTGGCCGCCCCAGCACGCACTGCGCCCGGCCCAGACTCCGTCACGGGGGTCTCATGGGACCCGCTCGTCGACGTGGAGGAGGTGGTCGTTGTGAAGGAGGAGGTCATCGTGAAGGAGGAGGTGCTGTCTGACGACGACGCGCCCGTTGCTGTGGAGAAGACCGCCGCGGCGCCCGCGGCACCCGCCTCCGTGGCCATCAAGCCTGCCCTGTCGACTCCACAGGCCAAGTTCCGCGTGGTCCCCAAGGCCCCCGGCGTACCCGGACGCCCGTACTACTTCGTCCTCCAGTCAGGTGTGTGAGCGTGTGTGTGTGAGCGTGCGTGTGGGCGTGTGCCACGCCGCCGGGCCACGCCCCCCGGCTGCGCTCTGACCTGCGGCACGCCTGACCCTCCTCAACCCGGCGGCTCCACGCGGCCGGAGCGCCGCCGCGCACGGGCCTCCAAGCGTGTGGGTGATTTATGAATGTGGCGGGCTTCCTCTGCTCCCTCTCTCCCTCTCTCCCTCCCTCTCTCCCTCTCTCCCTCTCTCCCTCTCTCCCTCTCTCCCTCTCT
>NW_026267180.1:365593-370149 GCF_000697945.3 Frankliniella occidentalis
CCCCTCTCCTCCCCGCCCTCTTCCCCTCTCTGTTAGCGGGTTTGTTTAATGACAACTTGAACAGACTGTCCCGCCTTGCATTTCTAGATCCGTTGCCTAGTTTTGCGTCCACAAACAGGTTGCAATATGCAATCGCTTTGATTCAGTTTGTGACGAGCTTGTGACATCACTGCGGCCTCCCAAGCCGCCGCCGCGACCGAGCCTTACGCCCTTCCTCCTTATGCAATGTACTTAATTAAAAGGTGGCTTGTCGTATTGACCGCGAAGTGAAAACTGGGGGCCGCCATTATTGTTAACAGTAACACCGTGGGCGGGTCGCATCAGATCTGCTGGGGAGGAAGGAAGAGGAGGGGGGTGCTGGTGAGCACGCTCTGATTTTCCGTACCGGCTCTCTTTGAATGTGATGTCCTGATCACGCATGGCACGAAAACCAGCAACTACTCGCTCAACTTTCGTTTGACGATTGTGATTTTATTGTTGTTCGTGCGTTTTGCACAACGCTACTCTGTTCATCAAACTGTGCAACAGGATGACAGTTTTTAAAACTGCATACCTAATTACCGTTACCAGATTGGGAGTTGGGCCCCCTTGATGAGTAAGTTAATAATGTGCCTTTGCAGTGACTTTTGCTGCATTACATGCACGCTTGCCGCTATCTCGCTTTCCTTCCGTGTAACACTGTCACTTTGGCCTCCGCGTTATTTTGCCGCGCTCTAATTGTCCGGCCCGGTGTCCGGTAGCGGCTTGCATTGTTTCATTGTTGCTCCGCCAAAGCAGCAGCGAACGGAAAGGAAACGGCCAACGGCCGAAGGAAAAAGGGGGGAGGGGTGAAGAAAAAAATACGAAACGTTACTGTTATTGTTGCCGCTGCCCGTCTGTTATGCTTGAGGAGTTTCTTTTATTGTCGAGGAGATCCTCGATTGGCAGGCCGTGGGTGTCCGTCGTGTGTGGCGTGTCAGGACCCCATGGGTGCCTCCAGTCGCGGACTTCCCTTATTTCGTCTTCCCTCACCCGAAAGACTATGTTCTTGATTTTTTCCAGACCAATGTTCTTACCTCAACCCCTTTTATTAGCGCAAGAACGTCGTTGTCAAAAATGTGAGGCCCTGCGGGGCCCTGCCTTAGAATTAAGAACATTATTTTAGTGCTGGAAGGTGCCTATCCCACCACGCTGACCCAAGGGTGTCTCGGGTATTCTGCAATAAGGTCTCTCCGTAGGCTGGCTGGACTGCGCGGCGGGTGCCCGAAGGACTCCCCAGAGGTGGTTGTGACGAGGACTTCCCCCCGGGGCCGCGCCGGGCCGGGGTGTCGGCCGGGCATAAAAACAATCCAACTGGGTCAGGCTTCGCCAGGCTGGTTCGGGTCGCATTGCAGTCGGACTTGTAATGACGGGAGGGGCCCTCCCTCCCCGCCAATGCCCAATCCGAATTGAAAATCAGATTTCACTTCCAAATATGTCTGGGGCGGGGCCGTCTGGGGGGCGGGGCCGGCGGCGGCCCGGGGTCACCTCGCACCACCACCGGCGGCGGGGTCCACGTCGAGAGATCGACTACGTCGCGTATAGGAGATGACACGAAGCGTTTTCAGCTTCTGCATGGCGGAAGTAAGGGCGTTTCATGTGTCAGGGCGAACGTCTTGCCGTTATACAGGGTGGCCGCTCTGCCCCGTTCTTTTGAAAAGGTAGACTAGCCCGCTCGCAGACGGAGAGGGGAGGTGAGAGGGGACGGGAGAGGAAGGTGCGGGCGGGCTAGTCTACCCTTTTCAAACAACGGCGCAGAGCGGCCACCCTGTATGTTCTATGTTTGTTGTGAGAGATATTATTAAAAGTAAATGGCTCTCAACTTACGTCTCTAAAATAATAATCTCACCATGTATCGCCGCCGCTGCCCCCCTGTGTGCCCCTGGGCGGTAGGCAATTGCATCAATATGCGAGGTGCGTGCGCCGGCCGTTACCTGGGGCGAGGCGGGGCGGCAGGCCAGTGACCGACTGTCATGTGTGACTCCACCTGTTGGACGTCCGTCCTGTATGGCTTTCCAGCACGGCGACAACGAACCGCCTCTTCGCAAGAAAAACAAGTCATAGTTTTAGCAGAAAAAAGTATTTTATAGAATTTTTTTCTTGGGAAGAGCACAATTGTAAACATTTCCTGAAAGCTTTATTGCCTATGAGCGTAGCCTGCTTGGCTAAGTGCAACAGGTTGTACAAGGCTTCCTACCGCTTCCTACGCACAGATGCAGAAGTCTGCATGGGCAGTTCGTTGAGGCCGGGGAGACAATGATTTGGATGGTGGTGATTTTGTTCAAGAGAGAGAGACGATGTAACTCGATATTTAAAGGGTGAAATTCCCCTCAAAATTTGTGCCCAATGAAACCAATCCGCATATATAATGTATATTATGTAACGTGCAAACGGTTCTAGGCTCCTACTTTGTGACACTTTTGCCTTGTATCCAAGTTAATCTATGGAGGAAATATAGTTAAAACTGAAAACTTCACATTTACTACTAATCATACTGAATCATATTTAACTTATGGTTGCATCTTTTACGAAACCGAAGGCGGAGTGAGCAGACATCCTCTCTGTTTGTCGACGTCGCGGTGGCGGTAGCAGCAGCAGCGGCTGTGCTGTGACTAAGCTCGTCATTTTGTACACGAGACTGGAGGTCAAGAAGAATTGATTCACCCCCCTCCCCCACCCCATCTCCCCTCCGACCGCAGCCACGAACGGCAACTTTGCATGCAATGGGGGAGGGGCGCGGCGCGGGCTGACGGAGCAGCAACTCGGATTGGTTAGCGGGAAATTCCAGGCACGGTGCTCGTTGTTCGTCATCTTTTCCCCGTACATGCCGCGCCTCGGCGCCGTGTCGCGGGGAGAGGGAGTGGAGGACTTCCTTCAAACTGTTGTTTGGGCTCGGCCTTGTCGACCTGCCGCCCGCCGGG
Source organism: Frankliniella occidentalis (assembly GCF_000697945.3). NCBI lineage: Eukaryota > Metazoa > Arthropoda > Insecta > Thysanoptera > Thripidae > Frankliniella > Frankliniella occidentalis. Next base: position 368,533 of record NW_026267180.1, read on the forward strand.
TGGGGTGAATCACACCAGCCAACTCCCTCTCTCTCACTCCTTCTTCTTCTCTTCCTCTCTCGCCCCTTTCTCTTTCCCCCTATCCCTCCCTTGCAAGGGCGGGTAGGTGCATATAGGGATGGCCATTCGCTAAGCCGGGAATGATTTCTATTTGCTATCTGGTCTTCACGAACACTTCACGAAAGCTCTCTCTCTTCCTTTAAATGCACCTGTTTTCCATTTTTTGTGGCAGCGTGTGACGTTCGCTGAGATTTGTTTCCGGGTATGGGCGGCTCAACGACGGGAGAGACGCGTCTTCTCGTGGGTACCGTTCGGTTTAAAAAAAATAAATAAATACGTGACCTGAATAACTCTTGACTCTTGAACGCCCGGCGGCCGTGCCGAGTGTCTGTACGCATAGGAAAGATATGAAAATGATATGTGTTACACAGACCGCTACCGCTATCCGCTACTGTCCAACGATTCCAAGCACGTGCGATGTCGGCTGATGCTTCGAGATTTACAATACGTCTGGCATTAATCAATAATTTGTAAAGTCGCTCCGACGTGTTTCTTTATTGACATCAATACAACAAACAAAGCTAGAGCGACCTTGGTTTTGTTAAAACTACTGCTATACTAACGTAACCTCTTTAGTTTTTACAAACGCGCACCGGAGACCGGAGACCCTAGAGCACTTATGTTCGATTACCCTTCTTGACCGTTCTTCCTTGTAAGGAACAAAAGAAAAATTCGGATATGAAGCTTGGGTTTGCTTTACCTAACCAAGTGGGTTTGATTTTAGGTGTAAAATATTTAAAGCCAAGTTTACCTAAGTCTTATAGGAAATGGTGATTTTTGAAGACGAAAGTCACGCTCACTTAGCAGTGCACGAACATCAAGTTAATTTGACCCTCATTCTCAAAATCAATTAATTTTATGTAAGATTGACATCTAAGATCCCAACTGCCTTGGTATAACACAGTCATTTAGTCCGCTCTTTTCTTAGTCTCGTTGGAATCTTCCTAGAGTACAGATCGTTCTTTTCTTCAAAGTCAATGTCATTTTGACATTAGTTTCGTTAACACTTTTGAATAAGGATGGAGGATGAAGGTCAAAACTGCATCACTCTTAACTTATCGTGGTTGGATAGTGACGATTCTCCTGATGAGGAAAACAAGGTTACTTTGGCAGTGCCGTGGATGACCAGCAGTGATAGGGTCAGCTCAGACTCCGAGGTTGAGGACAACATTCATCTCAAAAAACATGGTAGGACTCCAGGTTTTAACCTCAATGACTCGAGTTATATTGCACATTTCCAAACGCATCTTTTGTGCACCGGCCAATTGTTTTCCCCCATATCAGGAAGGACTCGCTCCGTCCTGATGGTTGTGATAGAAATTGTGAAATTGTATCCTCTTCGAGGAACGTATAAAATGAAGATGATGATGATGCGTTGAGTGAGACTTGTGTACGAACGTGCCTGGCGAGACTTTCTCGTGGCAGTATTCCCGTGTCGTCTGCTCGACCTAAGACCCCCCCCCCCCCCACACACGAGGAGAGCTGTTATTGCACTTGCTCTCCTCCTGGAAGTAAGTCATGAGCACCTTGCCCCGTAAGAAGAACAGAAAGAAAATG
>NW_026267180.1:370614-376110 GCF_000697945.3 Frankliniella occidentalis
GGGGGGGGGGCGCTGCAGCAGTCAGGTCAAGCAGTCGCGCATGCCCAAGTGACCTGCTGGTCCTGTCAGTCCAATTTGCGCGCCAAAGCTCTTTGCCAATCTAATTCGCTCCCTTTTGTCTGGTCTGTGTCAGGTGAGTGTTGGCGCGCCCGAGTGCACTGCGCCCCATCACGTCCCCAGCAACGCAGCGCAGCGCAGCAACGGGGAAAATTTCGACGCCCCCTCCCCCTCCCCCTCCCCTTCTCTTTCCTCCCTCTCTGTCTCTCCATCGCTCCCTCCCTATCGTCCCTCTTTCTCTTTTTCGCATCGCATCTTTGCGGATTTGCCTTTGCGGACGAGAAACTCGAAACCCAAAGTCGATTATCCGATCCGAGCCCGACTTTTGTTCACACTGCACTGGTCAGCTTGTTATGATCGCTGTGACAGGTGATTACTCACCCCCTTCTCTCTCTCTATCTCTCACTCTTGCTCCCTCTCGCTCGTTCCCTTTCCTCTCTTTCTCTCTCGCTCGCTCGCCCCCTCTCACAGCACAGCTGGTCCCTGGCGAAATGCAAATGCACTCAGAATTAAGGAAAGACCTCTGAATTATGTATCGCCTCTCACAGCGACCGCGGTCGAGGTGTTTGCACTGCCCTCGAAATTACTGCATCTCGATTTGAATCAGGTACTATTAATATTATTGTTGATGATGATGATGATCATGTTGATGATCATGATATATAGCGTATTTCAGAAATAAAAGCTTGTATGGCGCCTCCTGGAACCGCCTGGAACGGCTGCGAAGGGCCTAAAGATTCGCACAGGCGCGGTGCAGTCTCCTGTGGGAACATGCGCTGTGCAGAGGGTTCCTGTGTAAAGTTTCAGGCCAGGAAGGGGGCGGGGGGTGAGGCGGGGGATCGTTGTCGCCCGCTTGCTTCCAAGTTCGCTGCGTCTCCTGCTCGCTGCTCCGAGAGGAATGCGATACAGAATGTGCGAATTTGAGCACGACGCTGCCTCCGCGGGAAAGACACGCCCAACAGCAGGCGACTCTGCAAAGTGCGACAATTGGTTCAATATTGTTGGTTGTTGTCGTTTGGGTCCAGGTCCGAGATGCACGGCCGGCGCATTTCATTTTGCTGTGTAGGAGGGATGTGGCAGCTTCGCTCCTTCACTGTCGGCTTTCGATTCCATATTTCAAAACTTTAAATGGTGTTGTTTTGTTGTTTTTTCTTCTTCTTCCGTTTAGGGGGGTGACCTTTGTGTCTCTCAAGCTGGTTGATCGGCTACGGCCACCTTTACGCATAACGGGAAATTATAACGCGCGCCTTTTGAGGAAAAGTCGTAGGATGTTGTAGGGCGGAGGGGGAGGGGGGTCCGGGAGGGTCTATTTATGGGAGACAGAGAGGGCGAGCGGTCGTTGGCTCGGACGTTAGCCGAAAGGCGATATTGTGTAAACATTAGCACTTTTCGTCCCGCTTTTTTGCCGACTTGCCGATATCGGATACATTTATAGGACCAGGCAGGCGGTGCGGCGGTCCCCCCCGCGCCAGATTGGTCGGAGAAGGGGTAGGTGAGGGGGGGGGTCGCGACGCGCTTGCACTGCGCATTTTTGGACGGCGAACTGGGGGGGGGGGCTGGGAAAGGGCGGGGGGAGGTTCAAGTGACAAGCATGAGGCAGCAGCGTAGCCTGGAGGTAGCAAACTGCAGGCGGACGGATGGAGGACACGCTGGGCGGGCGTGGAAAAGGGGAAAAGAGGGGGGGGGGGGGGGGCGGCGGCGGGCGTGATTTGAAGCTGTTTATTGCCTCCCAGACCTGGGAGTCTTGGGGAGCCTTGAATCATATCCTCGCCTCCATCAATAACAGTTCCCCCCCCCCCCCCCCCTGTTCCCCTTCATATCCTGCCTCGTCCGTCTGACCTGATTTCCTCGGCTGCAGTCAATTTGACCGGAACGTATCAGAAAGGAGTGGTAGGGCTCCTCTGCGCCGTCCAGCTGCGAGAAACAATGGCGAATCACACGTCCGGGGCATTTCTGGATCCGGTACGGGGTAGAAAAAGGGGGGGGGGGTAGGAGAGATGCATCTGGCTGGGGCAGAGGGAGAAAGAGGGGGGTGAGGGGGTCGAGTGAATGGACCTCTGTCGGTGAAGTGAAGTCTGGCTGCACTCGCCGTACTCGAACGGGACGACATGCAAGTCTGGTGCAAGTGAGTTTCAAAGTTGCAAAGCTACACCATACCAACGGCTCGTTCAAGTTTTCAAGGAGGTCGTCTGTGCTTATTCCGAACATCCTTTCTAACGCGGTTTACAAACTTATCCTCCAAATGTGGGTACGGCCGCTCCTGGACGGCCCCCTCCTGGTGCAGGAATAATTGTGTTCACATCCGGCTGCCGCTGCCCGGTGTTACAAGTATTATTGTGACCGTAAAAGTATTGGAGGGGCGTCTGAGCGCGGCCGAGTAGCAGGGCCGGCCGGCTGCAGGGCTCGCTGCAGGACGGTCAGGTGTGGTTATGAGAGGTGGAGGCCGGGGGGGGGGGCGTCAATCGCTGCGTCACGGTGACGAATTATCTGTCGTTCATCTCGGCACTCCTCTCCTTCTGCCCCGGATTGCCTAGCCAGGTATACTTCCACACACACACACACACACACACACACACACACGGCCGCGCGCATCGTCAAGGGATTTAGTGAAGGGGGAGGGGGGCTTCGGCGGCGGCGACACTTTTTTGGGATTCCAGAGGACGTCTCATATCGCGTTGACGCCGCTGGGATTTGGGATAAGGGGGCTGGGGGATCCACTGAGTTCGCTGGAACGGTATGACGCAGGTGCGCTTCGTTGTAACGCTGTACATGCACTGCACCACTGCCGCCTCGCTCGCCCCGCTATCGTAGACCCATGTGGTGCATAGGCGGCCGCTTATCTGCTGTGCTTTTTATTGTTGCGGCAGTGTTTTAGTTTTCCACGGAAAATTTTGGTCGCGCCTTGGATTCTGGTCCCGGTCCAAACATGTGCGGTACCATTTATTTGTTGTACTATTTCCAAAAACTGCCTTGTTTGTGGCACCATCCACGCCGCTCCCTGGATGATTGGAACTTGTTTCGTCCTCGGCATGCACTTCCACCACCGCCACCTGCGTACGGTTGTGGTGGTTGTGTCTATCACTCGCTATGGAACACGTTTCGTCCTCGGCATGCACTTCCACCACCGCCACCTGCGTACGGTTGTGGTGGTTGTGTCTATCACTCGCTATGGAACACGTTTCGTCCTCGGCATGCACTTCCACCACCGCCACCTGCGTACGGTTGTGGTGGTTGTGTCTATCACTCGCTATGGAACACGTTTCGTCCTCGGCATGCACTTCCACCACCGCCACCTGCGTACGGTTGTGGTGGTTGTATCTTATCGACCGCTGCTGATAGCGGAGGCAAACAAGGTGCGTGCTCATTGAGTGCCGACAACGCAGTATTTTTAAAAATGCACGCGAGAGAGAGAGAGGGGGGAGAGAGAGAGAGAGACTCTGACTTGAAGTTGGTATACGCCGAGTTGTACGAGGAAGTGGATAAGAATGGTGGCTGTGCGCGAGCTTTGCCGGAGATTGGCTGCGACTCTTGCGGTTCGGTTTTCATTTGATTAATGACCCCAGCCGGACGGACTGCTCGGATTGGGTGATTGGGTTTGGGCCGAGATTTCCACCCCGTAGGACGTCCCTCGGGTCGAACTTTCATATCGCTTTGGGTGCGCCGCCGTGCCATCTTGCTTTATCCAACCGTGGATCTGCGATTCTTTGGTCCTCGTCGCGTTCTAAGAGCCAAGTCAGAACGGTGCAGGCAGTACTTGCCTGTGCTTCTAGAGCGCCCCGACTTGAGAGTGTACTGTGCGTCTGTGTGTGTGCGTGTCGGTGTATGTGTCAGTCATTTTCCTTTTCTTCCCTGGAAGGAGCTCACGGTCGGCGACATTTGGCCTGTTGTTCGCCGGTAACCCCCACCCCTCCGTCTCCGTTCTCGGACATATTATAAATAAATACCGTAAGTAGGTTGGCTGTCTTTACCTGCTGCACCGGCTGGGCTGGGGCCGCCCCGGCCGGCATTCGGGGCTTGGCGGGGGCGTGCGCAAGCATACAAGCAGTCCAAAATGGTGAAATTGTGAACTGTATAGTGTGTACCTGCGAAGCGATGTGCTTGCTCAAATCTTTTTAGCAGATGATACGTTAAGAAAACCATAAGAAAACTTTACTAAAAAAATGAAAGTAATATTTTTTGAGTTTAACTATTAGAAGTATGATAACTATTTCAGTAATTTGAAGTGTTCATTACACCCAACGTAGTTTTATTTGAAAACTTCTTACATTAAAACAAAAGACTACTGCAGGTAGTCGTCGTGGATTTGGGATGAATATTGGCTATATTTAGTGGAGGCATTCTTCAATTATTCGATGGGTCGGAAAAAGATATGATTTTATGAAATTCATGAAGTTTTTGTACCGCCCCCATTGTACAGGGAGATGGAAGGAGGGAGAGAGAGAAAGAGAGAGACGCTCTCCTATTTGAAGCTGCCCCAATGCCCAGTTTACAACAGGCGGGCGGACGCGTTTTCTTCCTTTTCCCGTCTCGTAACAATAGAAGGAATGGGGGGATAAGTACAATTCCAAATGACGGTGCAATTTGAGTCTCTCTTTGGGTCTGGCCGTGGCAGAGCTCTGCCTGGCTCTGCCTGGCTGTGCCGGGTCGGGCGGGCGGGCTTGTCTGTCTGGGGCCAGCACACCGGAGACTGACAAAACGTCTTAAAATTACTGCCCCCCTCCCCCGTCTTCTCCAAGTCCTTTTCTGGGTCTAACTCGGGCTGCACGCATGCTCACGCACACTTCTACGAACATTTCCACTTCCATAACTGCCAATGCAAGCCACCCACCCACGCATCCTATCCAGACGTGTGCGTGTACTTTGCACTAACACGGGCTTATACACGTAGGCTACAACAGCGCCCTGCAGCACACTACGCACTCCGCTTGTGAACCACTGCTCACATATACATACTTACATGGTGATTTTTATTTTATTCGTCCCCGACGAGAGCCGAAGTTAAACTGTTGCCGTAAGATTTCGTGCATGTGCAGTCGTATTAATGCCTTTATGCCCCTTCGCCGTGGCCCCAAAATTTTGGCGTCGCTTCCCCGTTATTTTGTGGTCCCATAATGATGGAGAAAGTTTGCGCAAATGTGTGTACACACACACACACACACACACACACACATACCCTCCAAGAGAGTACGGTCTTGAGAAAGAGGAAAAGGACGGAGAAACCCAAATGACTGTGTTCTAGATTTGATCACACACCTAAATTTTACTACTTGTTTGTATGAATGCTAAAATTATTAACATCAATTTTCCCTTGTAGAACATAAGTTCTCAAATTTAAATCCATGGCTACATCTAGAACTTAGTTTTCGAGGTGTATTTATTTTATTATCTATGGTCTTCCGTGTTGGTAGTAAAGTTTTGAAAAGTTACCGAGATTAAAAC
>NW_026267180.1:376780-378193 GCF_000697945.3 Frankliniella occidentalis
CCCTCTTTTATATGCCCCCTTTCCCCCTCCGCGCTCTCCGTCTCTGTTTTTCTCTCTGCGCATTGCAATACGCCTAGAGCCCCATTATAAATACAAAATGGCGCCGTGGATCCGTGGATAAATAAAACTCCAGCCGGCCGTAGTGGTAGTGCTCGGTAGTAGCCGCGCCACGCCACGCCACGCCGCCGCGCCGCGCTGCTGTCCCGGTTTATGGGCTGAAATGCCCCGATGTGCACCATGACTGGCTCGTCTATACTTTTTATGGGCAGTATAAGATGGTGTTAGAGATAAAATTTGAAGTCTCGGACTCGGAGGCCGAATATCTGTCCAGAACGAGAGGGAGAGAGAGCGAGTCGACCGTCGCTGCTGCTCTGCTGCTGCCTCTCGCTGGAGGCGAGGTGGTACAGTCTTCCCCCAGAGTCGGGTGTTTGTCTGGATAAAGTTAAAGTGGAGCCTTTCAAACGGCATATGGAGTATGTGACACGCCCTCGAAACTGTTCTCGAAACGGCTTTAATACTACATAAATCAAGTGTTCAAACGTTGAGCACTCGTGCCACTCCTGCAAGCTTTTCAGTGTACTCTGTTACGTGGGTGGTGTGCATCACCCCTTTTTTGGTGGGGGCGGGGGTTGGGGATTGGCTTCCACACGGATTTATTGATGAGATCAGTATCAGGATGATCAGGATTATGAAAGACAAGGTTCGTGGCATTTGCACCCCTGGGGTGAAAATGCAAGGATCCGCCTTGGAGAAATTGCAATGCCTCCTTTAGGGGGTCTCGCCTGTTTTCGAACGACCCCCTGCGCTGCGCCCGCGACTGTTTGCAGTCCGGTCGAAGCGGCGGGGCGTGGCGGGGCGTGGCGAAGCGGGCCGAATGGCGGGCCGCCCTGGCGCATTAAAACTTCCCCGACATTAAAATTGTCATCAGATTGGAATGGAATGGGAAACGGTCAGAGGCACGCCAAGTCCAAAGCCAAGTCGCTCGCGGGGCCTGGTGCGGGCACCGGCCGCCAGGGCGGGGGCGGGGGCGGCGTCGCTACCCCGCGGCGCAAAGAGAGCCGCGCGCCGCCGCCGACAGGGGGCGCCACGAGCCTCGCCCGGGCTCGGCGCACGGCAGCCACAGGGGTATCGGCGCGCGGAGATACACCTCGCGTTGGCCTTCCCTCCCTCGCTCCCTCACTTGCTCTCCCGCTCCCACCCTTGCTTCCTCATACGATGCCCTCTAGCGCGCTTTGTATTCCTCGGTTTTCCCCTTGCTCGCTCTTCCGCTCCCTGCTTGGCGTTCTCCCTTGCTCGTTCCTTCGGTCCCTTCCTCGCTCCCTCACATGCTCCTTTGCTCACTACCCCCTTGCTCTCTCTTTTTCTCGCTCCCTCTCTCGCTCCCTCTCTCGCTCCCTCTCTCGCTCCCTCTCT
>NW_026267180.1:378923-384146 GCF_000697945.3 Frankliniella occidentalis
GGGGGGATTACGCAAGCCTCCAGCTTTCCTCCTGTCGCTAATATGAAGGGGGTGGGGTGGAGAGAAATGAAATTCGACTGTGTGTACCTATGTTTGCGCCTGACTAGGGCTGCTGTGTGTATCGCTCGGGGTGCGTGGCGTGCGGCGTGGCTTTGGGCTTCCTGGAGCGTTGGGGGAAGGGGGTAATGTGGTTCTCTCGCCATCTTTGGGTTCGTTCTGAAACCGGTATTGTGCGAAATATTTCGGAATCGCTTTGGAAAGCCGCGACTCGCACTTCGGTTCACGCGGCACAGACTTGAAACTAGAGGTTTCCTCAGGAAATGTTCCTCTCCTAACGTCCTTCTGATGAAAAGCATCTAAAGGTTGTTTGGGACGAACCAGAGTCTTTGATATCCTCCCCCCCCTCTCTCTCTCTCTCTCTCTCTCTCTCTCTCTCTCTCTCACACACACACACACACACACACTCGCACTCACTCTCTCTCCCTCTTTTCCGTCAGCCTCCTCCCCCCCCCCTCCCCTCCCCTCTGCGCCGTGTTTCTGTTCACCTGGAGGGGAGTGGCGCGCGCCACGGTCGCCGCGGCGAGAGGGAGAGTTAGAGGGGCGGGGGGTGAAAAAGACGGACAAGGATGGCGAGAGCAAGAGGCTCTGATCAATATCTATATCATTATTTTAGGCCATTCTCTCTCTCTCTCTCTTTCTCCTCTCCGCTCTCTGCTGTCGCGGCGCGCGCTCGCAGGCTGCCGCAGGCCCGTCAGACGACGTCTGTTTCAATGCAAATCGCGTAATGGATTTCGCAGGTAGGAAAGTCAGCAGCCTGTCTTGCCGCCGTAGGGACACGCCGGCCCGCCCGCATCACATGCCCAGATCCGATTTACTATGTGATTTTTATGTCTACCCAATCACAGGGTAGTTTTAAAGAGTTTCGGCGTTGGACATGGAGAATGAGAATACCATCGGCAAGGGTGTAGAGACGGTTACATTAGAATCGGAGTGACCTATACATCGTCGATCTCGAGGTAAGACGAATCACAGCAAACATTTTTCCGGGAACTTCCCGGTTGGATTCGGAGGTACATTTTCCGGTTGCTCCAAATGTTATAACATGCATAGTTATGACGCAAAATAGCATCCGGAAAATCACTTCCCGGATTCAACCGGGAACTTCCCCGAAACATATTTGCTGTGAAAGGTGCTCGGCCTGAGGGAGTGGGCGTCGTCGAGCGCCCACGGCGTACTGTACCTGACGTTCCTCGGCGCGCCAAACGTTTCGATCCGACGTTTTGTGACATTATTTTTTTCTGCCTGAGAATGTTATTGTATTTGGCAATGAGTTCCTGTGCATCCTAATTTACGGAGCTGGCTTTGATCCCGGGAGAGTTACCCCGGCCAGCTCTACCCAGGCCAGCTCTACCCAGGCCAGCTCTACCCAGGCCAGCTCTACCCCGGCCAGCTCTCCCCCGGCCAGCTCTCCCCCGGCCAGCTCTTCCCCGGCCAGCTTTCCTCCGCCTGTCTCTCCCCCGCGCGGGCCTCCCCGCCCAACTCTGTGGTGCTCCACTCCGCCCCTGGCCTCGCCCCTCGCCCCGCTCTCCGTTTTCACTTCATCGAAAGCCCTGCAAAGTGATGAGGTTTCAAGTACCCCCTCTGCCCCCCCCCCCCACTTTTTCTTTATCCTCCCTTCGATTCTCTTCTGCTTCCATTTGCGTCACACAATCGCAAGGCCGCGCGTGCCAGAGTGGCGGACGAGGGGTAAGAACGGAGAAGGGGGGAGGGGAAGGGGTAGCTGTCCGTAGGGGAGTCGAGGAAGAAGGGGGCGAGGAGACATCACTGGATAAACGAACCAAAGCAAGGCGCATGCCTGCACAGCACACACGTTAAGGGGCAGCGAATGATGCAACGAAGTTTCCCATAGGTTTCTTCATACATATCTTGAAGGACCATGTATACTTTTCATGCGGACTCCCAAAGCATGCGAGGCCAAATACAGGGTGGTCCACAGACCCCTTCCTTTATTTTGCTTATACTGTACCGGATGCAGGCGTGCGGGTGGGTTGCATACTCGCACGGGGCCATAAGGCGCCGCGGTGACCGACGGTAGGCAAGCCCGCCCGCACGCCTGCATGCGGTACAGTATAAGCAAAATAAAGGAAGGAGTCAGTGGACCACCCTGTATATGGTCAAGTGAGACGTGCCGTGAACAAAGAAGTAATTTGTAAAGAACTTGAAAATAACTCCTGAATAGGGTGTACAAATTTCGTGAATTGAATTTGAATTGGCTTCAAGTGCATTTTGGACTGAATTATTGAATTGTTTGTGAATTAGTTTGAATTCTTAAGTTTTTATTTTACTGAATTACTGTGAATTAACTTGAATTACCTTGCATTGACTTTGAATCGAATGTGAATTGGCTTCAATTGGATGGAATTCTTTTAAAATTGGTGTGAATTACTTCTGAATTGTTGTGAATTAAATTGAATTGGTTTGTACTAGTTTGAATTGGGTAGAATTAGGGGTGTACATAGCAGGGGAGTTATTCAATTTACCCCTCGAATTCACAAAAGGAACCATAAATCACTAATTCCAACAGAGCTTCGTTCATCGAAGTCCATCGCCGTTCTGAAATAGAAGTACATCCGAATATTTCGATTCCGTCCTCCCTTAGAGCGCTCTCGCACCCTCACGCTGAGTCGCGCCGGGGCCCATAGGATCAGCCCCTCATTAGGGGGATGTGACCGTGAATACGCTATCAGTCGTGGGAGCGCGGACCGAGACGCAGCGCAGCTGCAGACGTTTCTTTCTTCTATTATTATTATTATTATTATTATTATTATTATTATTACAACCATCGTGTAATTTCCTTTTCCGTACGCTTATTTTCTGTTTTGTTAGTATGTTTTTTCTTTACTTCTCTCGATATTGTAATATTTTCCGCGCCCGCTCGGGCGAATAATGTTGACGCGCCGATCCTTAAACAATCATGGGACTTCCCCGCCGCGCCCCGCCCCCGCCCCGCCGTCCACCTCGTGTATATCACCGTGGCGGGGGGGCTGGCATGTCGCCTGGATTTTTCAGTAGGACAACGGCACGGCGTGGGAAGGGCGTGCACTGCATGTAGGCGGGGGGCGATCATGACTCTTTCAGGCGCCGGCCGCGCTGGTGTTGGGCCCTGCCCGAGGCCCTATGGCCAGGCCCGTAAAGAGGGGTCGCAATGACTCGTGCAATCACACTCAAAAATCTGGTCAGTCTGAACACAATCCAAATGCAATCAAACCGTAAACCAAACACCCCATAGTACCGCGCAGGTTGCGCAGAACATATGTTTAACCCAACAATCCAAGCGAGTACTTTCTTACGTACCTCAAAAACTAGTCGCAACACTGTCGCAAATTCGATTGCCTATACTGCAACCGCTTGTTTTCAGTACAGAAACGGTAGTTTCCAAGCACTTTTTGCCTCGGAATTACAACTTTTGCTTGGAAACCAAGCAGTTACCCTTACCGTGCAATAATTGATCGTGCCAAAAATAACCGTAGATGCAGCGAAATCCTGCCTGCAGTTTTAATAACTTAAAAAATTGTATATTTCATTTCGGTAAAGAAGTTTACTGCAATCTTGATTTTTTTTCAATCATCAAATGTGCTGAGTTACTTGCGGCTTCCTCGGAAAATGTCTCACAGGACAGGTACTCTTTCTTCCCTCCTGCTCCCCTTTCCTCTCCCCCACTTTCCCCCTCCCCTTCCTCCCATTTTCCTCCAGGGTGAGCGAAGCCTTTCATGACATTGTTCGACAGGCGGTAGGCCGGGCCGAGCTTGCTCGATGGAGGCCTGCCCGTGGCATGGTGGGGCGGAACCGCGAGTTTGGAGAGGTGCTTCCCGTTGGGCTGCCGGATATCCCTTTCTCTCTCTCTCTCTCTCTCCGTCTTTGGCTCCCTCTCGCTAGCTCTTGTCAGCAGCGAATCGCCAAATGAGGTGTATAAGGGAATACGCGGTAGCACTGGGTCGCCGATGGTAGGGGCTTAACTGTTCAGTAATCTGCTGTATTTACGCTTGTTGCAGAGAGAGAGAGAAAGAGGGTGGTGGGGTTGATACAACATACAACTTGCCACTAAGTGCAATTGATAGTTATATTTTACCCGATATTTTACCTCCCAAAACCTTTGAGGTGGTCAAGACCTCAACCTTTCGTTTACTCTGTAATTTTGAGAGGTCTTGTGAGACATTTTTCACCGCACGGACTTCAAAGTCACGTTGAAAATATAAGTCTTCTGGGAAGAGTCGGGTTGCAGAACAAGCACACTTCAATTCGAGATGAAAGGTTATTTAGTTCGCAGAGACACTGCTCCGTCCCTCGCCTCGCTTTGGTTCCATGCCGACGAGGAGAGAGCGCTTTGCTGATGGCTTTTCAGCAATCGACTGCTGAAAATTAATTAAAACTCGTAAATGACGTTTTTGTCGATTGGCTGGCCGCTTCTGCCCTCCCTCCTCCGCCCCGCACAAGGCCCGTGTGTCTCCGGCGGCCACGTGACTGTCGCGCGCCTCGTGATCATCACGATCATGACCATGGTCGCCGCCAGAGGCCCCGCGCCGGGCGGGAATATTGGCGACAAAATGGCCAAAGTGATAATCCTCTGTCTCCCCCGGTTTTTCGTTATTTGGTTGGCATAAGCGTCACAAGAGAGAGGAAGGTGAGAGGAGAGATGGAAGAGGAAGAGGGTGTGATGTGTGTGAGTGCCCATTGCTGGGCCTATGGGGGCGGTAGGCGTAAGAACGAGAGAGAGAGAGAGAGAGAGAGAGAGAGAGAGAGAGAGAGAGAGAGAGAGACAGACGGGAAACAAGGCCCGCTGGCTTCTCTTCTCTCCCCTGACAGATTGTCAGTGCGGCTGTACGTACCGCGCCAACCCCTCCGCGCCATCATCCGCCAGCGATATTCGGGTGACTCCACCTCACCTACACCCCCGCCCCGCCCCGCCCCGTTCTGCCCCGCCCCACCGCCTGCCACCCCTCGCCTCGGCCCCTTCTGTAGCTCGGTAGGCTTCGGTGGGCCCGTTCGGCCCTTTCGGGTTGTACCCGGAACATTCGGAGAGGCAGGGCGTGGCGTGGCGTAGCCTGGTGGGGGGTGACGTTAGCCGAGCCTATGGGGGCGGTAGGCCTAAGAACGAGAGAGAGAGGGAGTAAGGGGAGAGAGAGAGAGAGAGAGAGAGAGAGAGGCGGGGAAGAGAGAGAGAGG
>NW_026267180.1:384196-386227 GCF_000697945.3 Frankliniella occidentalis
AGAGAGAGAGAGAGAGAGAGAGAGAGAGAGAGAGAGGGAGGGAGGCTGGGGTGGGAGTAGTATTCGCTGCGTCTGTCTGTGCGGGACCACGCCGTCCGCCACTCAGTCGGCAGCGGCAGACATTTCGCGAGAGCAAATCGATAGAAAATGAACGAGCAAGAGGGGCGGGGCGGGTGGTAGGTAGAGGGGCCCGGCGCAATGGTAGGCATTCATATCTGGCGTGGGTGGGGTGCGGCGGGGCGGGGCGGGCACGGGCGTGTCAGTGGTAGCTGCAGATTTCATCTGCCTTTTCTTTCTCTCGTTGTTCCCGAGCCCTTGAGCACGCTTGGGCTGGGCCGCCCGCTGGCGGAGCTCGCGAAGCTCCCGCACCACGTGGTATTTATTTTTGGGTTCTGGAGGGTCGGTGGGCGCGGGGCGGGTGCGTCACAATTTTCCCCCCGTTTCCTCTTATCCCATAATCCCCTTGTTTTTGTTATTGTTGTTACTATTTAATATTTTTGGGGAGGTTTTATTCCTCTCTTTTGAGTTCAGTTGTTTCTTTTTTCTCTGTGGATTGGAGCTTTGATCTGACGTTTTCCGTTGCTGTGGGCTGTCGTCGGATCATTGGTGACATCAGCTGCAAGACCCGCAGAACTTTACTTGTATACCAAAGGTCTCAATGGACCATTGTGGGTTTGTCGACAGGGTGCACGCTCTAAAGCGCTCTAAAGGTTACACTCTCATTGCCATATTACGGACTATTTCATACACTTTGTGGGTGATTTGTGATCTACTTACATCAACCTTGCGCAAAAGTTCTCTACACAACTTAAAGGGGTAGCACTGCCACAGCACTGCTAATTTGCCCGAATATGTAGAGCGACGTATAGCTAAACGGGGTGGAGGTTTGGTGACGCGAAAGCTACTCAAAATGGGTTCTACGTAACCAAAAATGTTGCTGAAAAACAAAAACATAAATTCTAAACCTCGTTCTAAACACGCGACCAACCTCAATCTCGCTCCCCATGAGATTCAGTGCTGCAGTCCGTCACCTCACACGCTATATGTATTGTATGTTTTTGTGCATGTATGTTCGCGTTAACCAAATACGTACCTACCTATATTTTGTACCGGGTGATTCAGGGAAGACGCAGGTGCAGGCGGGTTTGCCTACCCGCTAACCCGCTCTTCCCGGAAGGCGTCATAGCACCTTGGGTAGGCAAACTCACTCGCACCTGCGTCTCCTCTGAATCACCTGGTACGAGTTTTTGCCCAAAAATGCATGATTTCGTGCAAAGGAATCACCCACCGAGGGTGGCAAGGGGCGCCGTGTGGGTAGGCAGACCATCGGGCACCCACGCCGGAGAGGCAGTCGACTAGTCCCCTCACCACGCCACACACACTATTCGTCTCTCTCTCTCTCTCTCTCTCTCTCTCTCTCTCTCTCTCTCTCTCTCTCTTCGCCCCACCCCCGCCCGGAACTTGACGAGGTGATTTTTGCGCACAGCAGGCTCCTCTTCTCCGGGCCCGTCAACAGACTCGTCCTGATTTAGATCGTAATTTGTTTTTCTCTCTCTGCGCGGCCTGTTATTTGTATTTTGCCTCGGCGCGATGTCGCACCTTGCCGAAACATGAGACAGGCGACGGCGTCGCGAGAGACACGTGGAAAGGCTGCTGCGAAAAGTGCGAGCGGGGAAATGTGACGTCACCGGTTCATTTAAAAAAACGTGCCCTTTTTATTTTTATTTGTTTTTCTTTGCTCTGGATAAAATTCGAGGAGTCTCCTAGCCCCGATTTTCCTATTCTCCAAGAGGGTGTACGGTGAGTCTCTGCGCGAGTAATCTTGCGAATTTTTCTGGGGTTTTGCATGGGCATTTTGCAAGAATTTTTATTTTTTCACATGTTGACTCTAGTGAGGGGGCCCTAGAGAGAGAACGCCGGGGAACACGTTTGACGAGTGCTGTGGATACATCTGCGTGTTTCTATTCTAGCGTCGGTATTGCCGAAGTATTCGAAAAGACGAAGGAGAGAAACGGGGTCTATGTGAGGGGG
>NW_026267180.1:386317-387758 GCF_000697945.3 Frankliniella occidentalis
GGGCGTATGTATTATTTGTGATGTTGTGTATCCTCTGAAGGGATGAAGGGGACCTGTGGGGCGGCCTTTTGTGGAGGTAAAAGCGAGCTGAGCTGGGCTGGGCCTGGACGGGGCTGGTCTGGCAGTGGGGAGTGGGTGGGGTAGGGGAGGGGGGCTCTTTGACCGCCAGCCGAGGAAGAACTCCTGTCGCTCATCCCCTTTTTGATAAAGAGATTCAAGGCAGGTGGGGTCATTTTCATCTTTAATGGGAGCGCCGGGGCCGGTCAGCGCGGCGGTCTCATCAGCGGTACGAGCAACCAAAGACCATTCGGTATCCCGTGGACTTGCCTCGCCCAGAAGACGGGACTGCGAAAAATATCCGCAGGGAAGTATTCCACCACCAAGAAAAATTAAAACTTGTAGCAACCATCCTAGTGAACCAGGTACGTACAAAATATCATTGTACCAACACTCGCATATTATATCAACAATCGAAATGGTTCGGTTTGCTGGTTTTGTTGTTGGAACCACCATGTGCGTGTTGCCGCAACCATATTTTGATGGTTATCCCTGGTCTACCAGGACGGTTGCTACAAGTTTTTGTTTTTCTGGTTGACGAGAAAAGTTGTCTATGCTGCTACCTCAGATCTCAAAATATGCGAGGTTGATTTGTCAGCTCGTAACTGAAATATTTTTGTTCGGCGAGCCAGAATTAAACAGCTTTCGCAACTTTACGATTGCGTTCATAAATTTACAACTATTTTTTTTCGGCAGAAATAATGATGAATATTGCAAATGATATTACAATGATATTTGTATAGAGTGGTGGTGTGCGTGGCCTTGCGGGCATACTGGACCAAGGAACGTAGGAAATGTCTGCTCATTCACTAAACACACAAACTAATCGAACATCTCCTCGGCCGTACCTCTCGTTGGCCTTCGGCCGTCTCCATTAAGCTTGGACAATAGTTGGACCCCCCCCCCCCCACTAGTCAAATTGGGTCTCGCACAGACCGGTACACTTGAGACTGTGCGGTGGGCTGGGAGGGGAGGCGAAGGGAGGCTCTTCCGTGAATTAGCCCTCGCGTTTAGTTAGCGTGTTCATTTGTTGCTGGAGGCTCCAGGCAGCTCCAGGGATTTCTCCTGAGGAGCGGCGGCGACCCCCGGGGAGGGTTACGACTCGAAACGCCCCGCACCGCCCCGCTCCGCTCCGCCCACCAGCACCGCAGCGCTGTACAAGCAAACCCTTTGACTTGTAGGTGTTCCACGCCCCTGCCTCGCCTTTGTCCCGAGCCATATCACTAGTACTGCTTGCCGCTGCTGCAAAATTCTACGTCAAAGTCTATCGAGTCTATTTAGTTTCCGGTTATGGTTTCACATTTACAAGTGTGTTTATGTAATTTCCTCAAGTTTGACTCCCTCTCCCTCCCTCTCTCTCTCTCTCTCTCTCTCTCTCTCTCTC
>NW_026267180.1:388303-389777 GCF_000697945.3 Frankliniella occidentalis
CCCGCCTTAATCCCACTCCGCGGCCGCGCTGCCTGTGAACTGGAAGAGGAAACAGGGGACGCCACGGCACACTTTGGATAGAGGTGCTTTTGGTATGATTGATGAAAGTAAACTTGTACATTCTCCGCCCCTTTTTAACGCGTTCAATTTGAAAGCAGTAGTGTTAATGCAAAACGTGGCATTTATGAATAAATGCAATTTAAATGACTGTTTGAAATGGTTTTGTTATGTCGGCTTGGATGGTATTTTGCGATGTCATGATCTGCTGCTATGGTGCTCTATCTCGCGCTTCTCTACTATTTTATTGGTTGCCTCTGATTCTGGCCGGAAGGAGCGAGGGGGAGGTGGGGAGGAGCGGGCGGGCAGCAAACGGGGTAGAATTATTAGGGGGTCACTAGCGGTAACTAGCAGCGCGGGCGGCCACCGCATCTGGCCCCCCACCACCCCTGATTGAAATACTGTACGGGTAATGACCAGGGCTACTGTGCGTCTGTGAGTGATGTGACTGAGTGCTGCACGGGGCTCGCTGAGTGCAGCAGACCGCTGCCGCGGCGACCATTTTTGGGGGGTCACATGCGAGGGGTTTGTGTGAGGGGCGGGGGGTGAAATTTTTGTGCAAAACCACCAATGGTATTATTATTTTGTTTCTGCATTTTAAAAGAAAATGTTTTCATTGAGTTGTGGCGGGATGCTATGCCTTAAAATTATTGCGACTGGGTGATTGTATGTGTATGTGTGTGTGTGTGTGTGTGTGTGGACCCCGGGGGGCACGGTGGGGAGGGGGTTGACCTGCGGTGTGGTGACGCCTGCACTCACGCGCACCCCCATCAGCGCATGCCCCAGATATCGTTGCAGCGGCACGTGGTAGAGGGGGAAAGGGGGGGGGGAGAAAGAGGGAGAGGGTGTGTGTTCCAATATCTGCAGGCATCGCCATCGGCCCGCGGGCCTGGCCCATCCTGCGGGGGCAGCGCTGGACCGCCAACATGGCTGCTGGGTTTCGATTTCGGAAGCCAAATCATGAGATGACGCGAGTGCTTGTCGGTCCGCTGCTGCCAGGGGGGAAGAGGCCAGGCCAGTGACCAACAGGGATGTGACTCACGCATAGTTCTAGTGCGCGTTCTTCTTTCCGTCCCGCACGGCAGAGAATTACATTTGTGTTATAAAATATAACACAAAAGAGCACCGGAAATGGAGATGTTTCACTGGACGCCTAAAGCGCGCTCCTTTTCTTGCCGTGTTTACAAGTGTCGGTGTGGTTGTGGCCGTGCGGCTCGGCCTCTATGCATATCGCTATCAGGGACCTATCGATTGGCGCGGCCTCCTCTCCCCGCGCCAGCGCAGCCCCAGCGCAGCCCCAGCCCCCAAAAGCTCTGCATTATGTGCATCCCTCCCCCAGTTATGGAAGGGTTGGTCGGCTGCTATCGCGGACTCACGTAATTGTAATGTTGTGTTTGCGTTTGACGGGGCGGTGCGG
>NW_026267180.1:389827-393879 GCF_000697945.3 Frankliniella occidentalis
GGGAAACGAAACGAGGGGTTTGAGTGAGAACACAGGAAGCGAAGGGAAGGGAGAGGGTTGCAAAGGAGGACGGCCAAAAAGCACAAGAAAGGGGTAAAGGGTTGGGCGGGGGGCGGGGGCAAAGATGGATGTTGAATTTGTTACAATAAGGAGACCTTGGTCCTTGGTACAGTATGGCCCAGATAAACATGCCAGTAGGAGGGAGAAGGCGGCAAAAGAAACGCTTTCGAGGTTTTTTAAAAAATTCCCAGAGAGTGTGTGTGTTTGCTGGAGTGAGACGGGGCGAGAGAGCGAGAGCGTAGGGTGGGGAAGGGAGAGAAGAGGGGAGGATAGGACTTCGCCATCCTAAACCTCCGGCTCCTACAGCCCCTCCCCCTCGGCATTATAAGGCAAGCAGCAACATGCTGGCACAGTCCCATCTTACATACATTTGCACTTGAATTATGTTATCTTTCCTCAGTGTGGGCCTCGCCCTGGCCTGCGCTGCTGGGGCCGCGCAGTGGGCGGGGCGGGGCATGGCAGGGGCGTGCGGCCGGCAGGTTGTCCGCTTGATTTCCTCCTCGGGTGGTCCATATCACTGCAGCATGTCGCGGACCAAGAAATAAAAAATGAAAGAGTCGGCCTTGTATATGGAAAGGGTTTTGACATGAATGCGTCAGAAATTTTGCTCGTTTCTCTTTTTCCTCCCCTCTGGTAATTATTTGTGCGAATTCGGGATGAGAGGTTTATGTGAAGCAGCCACTGTTGGACTCCTATGTCCATTACGATTTGTCAAGTTTTGGAGCTCATTTCTGTGAGTGTGCGCGCGCGGAGATACCCCGCCCGGGGATGAGATGATAGGCGCGAGTTAGGTCCGCCGTCGGTGGTACTTGATTGTTGGTAAACAGGATGGAGGCTGCCGCCGAGGCTGGGCCAGGCTTTATTGGATGTCCTCCTCCTCCTCGGCAGCCTCCTTCTGCTTGTGCTGCCGCTGCTGCTGCTGTCGCCGGCTGGCGGGGCGGGGCGGGTAGCGCTGAGTGAGCTGAGCCGGGCTGATGCGCGACGACCAGCAGGAAGCAGTAGTTGACGTGATTAGAGTAGCTGCGGCGGGGCGCGGCGGGGGCGGCCATTGTACGGGCGGGGGGAAGGGGGGGGCAGGATACGTGCAGGACATGCGAGGATGCTGCTGCTGTCGCCGCCGGTCGGCCTCGGCCCGCGGCCCCGGCCCGGCCTCTCCGCGATGAGGAGGAGGAGGATGGCGAACTTGGAGCGGGCGCGCGTCTGCCGACAAGGATGCTGTTCCATATTTGGAATGAGGTCGACACTGGGGCGCCGTTTTCAAAAGCAATTTTTCAAAAAGGATAAATTAAAGACGTTAAAAGTTTCTTCGTGAGATTGTGTAGCACTCAATCTACGAAGCAGTAAACCGAACGGTAACATACGTACCATTACAATTTACAAACGATCACAAGTCGATACGTACTAACAAACTAGTTCTGTAAATTTACACTAGTGACATATCGTAAACGTTATTACATTTGTCTAAGAATTTTTTCAGTGAAAGCTACAAATATTTCTCACGTTGGAAGGCTACGCAGACGCAGTGTACCCACTATTCAAGTACAATTAAACTGCATTCGGTCGTGCCAGTGTTGCACTTTAGAATGCAGTTGCACGGGGGGCAGCCGTGGGTGAGTCGTTAGGCACCGCCGTGCGGGTAGGCAACGCGCCCGCACACCTGTGGGCGTTGTGCCTACGCAGTGGGCGGGCCGTGGGCAGCGCCGTGGCGGTAGGCAACGCGCCCGCACACCTGTGGGCGCAGTGCCTACGCGGCGCCGCCGGGGGCTACCGGTACCGTGGAGGTACGCTGGTGCAGTGCCGTGCCGCGCGGGGCGGGACCAATATGGCGCTGTCGGGAGACAGGCACAGGAGGACGGTGTCTACACACCTCTCCCTCCCTCCCTCCCCTCCCTCCCCTCCTCCGCTCTCACGGTCTCTAATTTGCGCCCCTCACCTCGTGTTTTGGTGTAGTGTTTCGCTAACGCGCTTTGTTTCTCTCTCTGTTCCAGGTATGCGTGTTTGCCGGCAAACAAGACGAGCGAGCCTTGACGCCCACATATAGCCCAGGTGATGCGGTAGCTATTCCTTCATCTACTGGGGGTGAACCTCGACTTTATTACTCCCCTTTTCGTGTACTCGGAAACATGATTGTTGTGAACGGGCATCAAAATAGTTTGACTTTGGGTAAATAACTACATATGTAACTACATTTTTGGGGGGTCCCCTGTTTACGAGAAAATTTG
This sequence comes from Frankliniella occidentalis, assembly GCF_000697945.3. Classification (NCBI taxonomy): domain Eukaryota; kingdom Metazoa; phylum Arthropoda; class Insecta; order Thysanoptera; family Thripidae; genus Frankliniella; species Frankliniella occidentalis. The sequence goes on from NW_026267180.1 coordinate 392,110, forward strand.
CTTAGTAAATACTAAAGTTGGTGTTGTTTGTTGTGTATTACTATGAAATTCAGCCAACTTTGGCCCAACCTTTAGTAGGTCACTGAGCAAATTTTCTATTGAATAGTTTGCCCGGATGCAGCCCGCGGGTACTACTCGGTCGGCCCGGGCCGGGCCTGTTGAATGGACGCGTACAGTACGCGCGCCGTGAATGGTTGGCCCCCTCCCCCAAAGGCAGTGGGCCACAGCTGCGCCCTACTGTACTTGTACAGTACCCGGGGGACCGCGCCCCACCCGCGCCAACCCCCAGGGTAGCGGCAGCTGCATGGCGGCCCGGGTGTATGCGTATGCCCCCGGTACACCGAGAGCAGGGCATCGTTAGCTCGTGGGGGAGCGCCTCGAGAAATGCCCACGTCGACGAGGTAATTTGTTTGTGTCAGTGATTGGGGTATTTTTCAAGTGTGTTTCTTATTTTCTTTTGGGGCTTTTGGCTCTGGACTCCGCATAGCCGACTCCAGGCCGCTCCGAACCGCTCCAGCCCCTGGTGGACCCGCGGGTGGTCCTCGCCCCCTTCTTCTGCGCGTCGAGTTGAGGAATCGCGCGGCCTTGTACGCGTGGGCCTCCCGCGCGGCCCGCCCTGCAGGGGGCGCGGCGGGCGCCTCGGCGCGGGGGATGCTGGGAGAGCCGGGGGGTGAGGGGGGTGGGGGGGTCGAAGGTAGCTGCTCGCTCTCTGCGCGCGTTTCGACTTCCCGCCGCGTGGCCCGGGGGGTGGTGGGGGGGCGCGTTAGAGGCGTACCGCTGCTGCGTACTACCCCCACTCCGCTTGTACACCTTGTTACCCCTACTGCCCATGAGCGGGGTGGGGGTAGCGGCGCCCCACTCGTTCGTCCGCCCCCGCACAGCGAGCTCACTGCGGTGGTTGTGGCGGTTGTGCTGTTTCACCGTTTCACCCCCTCCCCCCCCAAACCTCCCTCAGAGGGGGGGGGGGGGGGTAGTGCGGCCAACCTAGTTATTACGTCGCGGGCGGAATGTCAGGCCCTGTTTCGATAACGCTGCCATTGTCGCTCCCCCCTCCCCCTCCGCGTCCCTACTCAACTGAACTGGCCCTCGACGTGCTCGCTGGTGGCCTCGCCTCGATCAGCAGCATGGAGACGTTTCTTTGCCCATCTTGGCCTGGTGAGCCCGGCTGCCTAGTTTAACCCGTCCTCTCTGTGTTTTGGCGCCGAGCACCTGTTGGATGGCCGACCGAGAGAGAGAGAGAGCGGGAGAGAACGGGAGAGAGCCCCCCGGGGGGCCCACGCGAGGGTGGTGGCGTAGCGTAGCGTGAAGGGCGGGAGAGGGGGTAAACAAGCCCCACTCTCCCCTCCCCCAACACCCACCCCCCGCCCCGGGGGTCCCGGGCACGGCCGGCTGCATGGCGCGGGCTGAGCGGAGGAGAACAGAACGGTCAATTGGATCAACTCTGCAAAACGATGATGAGAGAGAGGGAGGCAGGAGAGAGAGAGAGAGAGGGAGGGAGGGGTCGGGGGGAGTGAGGTCGTGTTATTGAGTCTTCTGGAAGCAGCAAGGCAAGGTAGAGAGACAGAGAGACAGACTTTGTTGATGGAGCGAGTCTCACAGGATGCTCGCCCGAGGACTCCTGGGCAGCGCGGGAGCGCGGGGTTGGAGAGGAGAAGGGGGCTGCTGGTACCGCACGGCGCAAAACGCACGCGCGTGTGGGTACGTTTGGTTATCGATCTCTGCTCTCTCTCTATCTGTCTCTCTCTCTCTCCCCCTCTTCTCTCTCTCTCT
>NW_026267180.1:394202-396996 GCF_000697945.3 Frankliniella occidentalis
CCCCCCTTTTCTTTCCTCTCAAAAAGTTTTATTTCGATGAGTTTCGCTTGGAATGGCGCACAGCGTGTAGTATCTCTTATTGTGCTGGCGGGGATGGCCGGTTCCCATTGGTCGCCATGTTTGCGGCCGGACGCCCTCGTTGGCGATGACGGCCCGATGGCCGGTGTGCTCGGTCCTGCCGCGGGTGCGCGTCCAGGTGGGGTGGTGCCGCCGGCCGGGGTAGGCAACCCAATGCGCACGGGCGCGCGACGGGGCGGCCTGCCCAGGCCCCTGTGGCGCTCCTGCTCCCGGCGCGACCCCGTGCACCTTGCCCCACTCCCCCACCTCCCTTCCCCCTCGCCCCGCCCCCCGGCAGGCCGACAGCTGATGCGGTGCAGTTTGCGATTGATATCGCGATACCCGTGCAGACTGGTGTTGTTGCGACACACTGCTCCCCCTGCTGCCTGCTACTCGTGGCTCCCCCCCCCCTCTCTCCTCTTTATGCTGTTTCTGCTCCGCGGCTGCTGCTGCTGTGAGTTTGCTGCAGCTTCTGCTGGTGAACACACCAAAACACTCAAAAAAATAAATTTTGAAAAAGACAAGTTTGGCCCCGGGAAAGGTGGCGTGTTTATTGCGTGTGGACTCCCGCGAGGGCCTCTTGGTGTAACCAGGACTTTGTGAATGAAAGAGCCCGGGGTGCCCGGGGTTGTGGTGTGGGAGGCAGGGGGGAGAACATCAACAGCGCCCCACCTCGGATGCAGCCCCTTCCACTGCCCGGCCGGGCCGGGGGCTGACTTGCCCTGCGAGAGATTTCTGACGTCATCCTCGTGGGCCCTGCTGGCCGAAGGAGAGAGGGAGTGCTGCAGAGGGTCCGAGGAACACTCCCGAAGTCAGGATTGTGGTCGAATGCGATGGTCGTCTCCTATAAGCTGGAATTATTTTTGAAATGGCTAGGATAAAGAACGGCGTGAACTTTGTGAAGGTTTAGGAGAAAAATTCGTTCAAAAGTGAATTTTTGTATTTCTACAATAGCGTTTGTCTCTCCCACCCTCCTAAGTCCGGGGGTCGGCTCGGGTCAGCCTTGGGGTCATCCCCTCTGTGGGGTGGGATTTTATCTTCTTCTTATTCTTTTCATCTTATTGTTAGCTGGCTGGAGGCCTGCCTAGAAAGGTGAAAGGTGTTAATATTCCCCTGCTTTGGTTCTGGATTTCTCGGAAAAACGTCGCGGTGGTGAGGATCGCGGAGGCGGTGTCCGCGCCGGTGTCCGGGCACGCGCGCCCAGGCCCGCTGAGCGCGGAGGGGGCGGGGGTCACCTCTTGTTATCTTTGAAGTTTGCGGACGCGCACGCGAGGGAATCTGGAGAATCCAGTGGCGCCAGGACGAGGAGGGGGTTGCGGCCTGGCGGCGGCCTGGAGACTGAGCGACGGGGCGCAGGGGGGCGGCAGGGGGGGCTCTGGAAAGGAGAAGGCAGAAGCGGATATAAATAGAGTGAATACTGTGGTGGGTCCCGCTCGGCCACCGTGGCCGCGGCGGCCGACGCGCGCTGTCAGTGGCAGGCTCATGCTGCCCTCTCTTTTTCTCTGCCCCCCCCCTTTAGTCTTTCCCAATATTTTGGAATGGCTTATCCCACACTCCAGCTTGTGCCATTAAACACACGTCGGACACGGACCCTTAACTTGTATAACGCCATTACCGCGTGTTCCCTTACTACTGGTGGTTCAGCAAAATGAGCTGTAGCAAAATTTCAGGTCTTGAATAGAACCCGATAAGAACCAAACACACATCTTCTACGTTAGACTGTGTGGTGTGAGTGTGTCGTGCAAAGGGCCTTTATTTCAGCCGGCTCCCGCACGCGTTAAGCCCAGCTTGTGGTTGGTGATGCACTGTTAAAAAAAATTCTCTTAAATTTAATAACATTTTTGTGAAGCATTAACACTAACATTGTTATTAAATTTAATAACAAAAATGTTATGAAAAGTTATAACATTTATGTTATGAAAATTCATAACATATGTTGTGAAAAGTTACAACATGAGATTGTGAAAGTTTCGTTCAAACAAGTTCCGGGGATCATACTGCATAAATGTTTTGACTAACACTGTACACTTAGGTAGTTTACAATGGATAAAAATTGCTGTGCCTGACGCTTCGTTTCGTACGAAAAAACAGGCACAACTCTAGGGCGACGGGTCAGCACCCTAGGTGAGAGGACGTTGTATATCATCAGCGCGAGCTAAATGTTACTAGGCAACAATGCCATGCTATGTGTTAAATGTTAACGTTAAGGATGCAGACGATGTAAGGATAATCGTCCTAACTCAAAAAAAGTTAAAAACTGTTCAAATTCCGTTAACGTTAGAGAATATAGACGTTTATTGGTACTCAATATTCCCAGAAGATTCGAAACGCCATCTGGTGGCGAACGCTGGCAACATCGACTTTAGCTTCCCGTCCTTCTTTTTCGAAATTTGCGCATTTCTTTTTTATTGTACACATCTAAACGCGTGCAGAATATTTGTCGGACTACTGCGGTAGTACACATGTACAACAAGTCGAAATTTTTTGAACTTTTAACAGTTATGACTTTTCAGAAACGTTTCATAAAAGTCATAACTTGTTGAGATTATTAACAACATTTCTTAATTTTCACAACTCCTATGAATTTTCATAACATGATTGTTACTTTTTACAACACCAGTTATGAAATAACGCATGTTATTAAAATTCATAACAAAAATGTTATGAATTTTAATAACATTTTTAACAGTGTGGTGTTTGTGGAGGGGGGTACTGCCCGCGCTTGTGTACCGGCGGC
>NW_026267180.1:397411-398434 GCF_000697945.3 Frankliniella occidentalis
AAGGAAGTGGGAGAGAGAGAGAGAGAGAAAGAGGGGGGGGGGGCACCGCCGTGCTCAACTTGCGCAGCAATAATTAATAATATCAAAACAAAAAAGGCGACGCGGGTTGTTTTACTACTCGACGTGGGACACGACTTATCAAAAATGGTCAGAACCGAGAGTCTTGTAAATGTATACTGTACGACACAAATCCATATGGCTTTTGCATTACAGCTTTGCAGAAGTGCAAAATAAATTTTGAGTGAAATGCTTTCTGCTTTTGCGCGAATTAGCCGAATTCCCTTAACACCTTTCGGAAGGTCTATTCAACACTTTTTTTTCCGGTGGCAGCAAGGTGGTGTGCCTTACATAATGTGTCTACGTTTGTTTGTCCCTGTTATGATCTGTCCAAGTGTTTCGTTTCGCAGGCAGGTCCTTGCCGCCCCCGGTAAATAAAATATTTCCAACGGAAGCTCCGCAAGCCGTGAGGATGGCGTCGACGCGACGCTCCAGGTGTAAGGTGTAATCTCCATTACACCGTAAGGCGGGGGCAGGGCGGCAGGGTCACGCGAAGTCCGGCCGCCTGGGGGGCGCGGTGGCGTCTCCCTCCCTTGCCAATTGGAACAACGTCCGACTTAGAATGTCGATGAGGAATCGTCTTTGCGTCGAGACAAGTGTGGATGGTGACGGTGGTGCTGCAGAGGAGCAAAGTCGTGGAGGTGGTTGTTGGTCGGCTTGGCTGTAGCGACGCTCGGCTCCTCGTTCGGCCTGGCCTTGCAGCCGCCGTCGTGGTGCAGTTTGCGGGCTCGGGGCACTTGGCGGAGGAGGCGCGGGCATTGTTGTTGACTTCCAGGTGCCTGTAATTCGAATGGAAATGAAGCAGCTTGGCGCAGCTGCGTGCGCTGCAGGGCGTGGGTGTGCTTGCCGGCCTCGCGGTGCGGTCGAGGCGGTGCTTGGTCGCGGGCCGGGCGAGAGGCGAGGTGGCCGTGCGGCCGGCCGGCCTGAGGAAACTTGGAGTCCGAGTGGCACCGGGGCGGGGCGGGG
>NW_026267180.1:399268-409788 GCF_000697945.3 Frankliniella occidentalis
TCTCTCTCGCTCTCGCTGATTAGCGGCGGTGGGAGCCCCCTAGTCTGGGGCCTACGCGGAGGGGTAGGAGGAGGGCGGCATCCAGGTGAAGAAAGGCGGATCGTGACCGGGCGTCCGACGGCGGCATCGGCCGGGGGGGTGCTGCCGCTGGTGGGCGACGACGCGGGTACCCGCCCCGGACGCGAGCGCGATCGTGACCTTATAAAGGAGCTGCAGCATCACCCCGCGGGGGGATTAGTCGTGAGCTCCAAGGCCGTCGTCGCGCGAGCGGGGGGAGCCATTCACACGTATCACACTCACACACAACACGAAACTGTGTGACCAAAGTCTCACGCACGCCGAACAGTGTTGGTAACGATCGAACGAACGACCGACGTGGACGCTTTGAGCGCGCAGGGACTATTTTGCGCGCGTCGTACGTATACATTTTGGTATAGCCGAATGTTCCTCGCACAGTCATATGCGCAGCGAAATTTTCAAAATCTGCAGCAACCATCTCCTGGACATAGTCATGGTTGAGACATCAATTACCAGCCATGGTTTCTCGCAACCATGTGATTGTTGCATCGGCATTTTTAAAATGTTTGTTCCCGCTGTGCTCCTCTAATAATACACCATGCTTGCCACACGTAACTTTTCTGACGCGCTGGTTTTCGCCGTACGGTGAGTTTCGGTGCGGGGGCCGGCCCGTGGCCCGCTCCTCCTACCTCGGGTAGCACCCGTGCACTGTGTGTGGGTAGAGACTCGCGCCGAGCCGCGCCGAGCAGCCGAGGTAGGCTGAGCTGAGGTAGGCCCGAGCGGACGAGCCTCCTGTGGGTGTGGAGGTGACGTCAGCTCGGCACGGCGCAGTGTTACCCTCTCCAGAGGAGTGGTGCGCGGTGGTGTTTTGCTGGTCATACGGACGCAAACTGGCGTCGCCGGATCGACAGCAACCTCTTATTGCCACAAAATCACTTCCCGCCTCGTGCTTTCCGATGTTTCTCTTTTCCCTGTTTCCGCGAGTGTACTACTTCCCCCACACGGAACGGAACCCTCCCTTCCTCCCTCCCTCCCTCCCTCCCTTTCCCCGGCCCGCGGCGAAGGTCGTCAGGTTCGGGGCTGCTAAAGTACTGCTATTACCTCCTTAGCTCTCTCCCCCACTAGGCGCCCGGGGCCGGGGCCGGGGCACCCCCTGTCAATACACAGCCGCACACACTCGGGCACTAAAGGGTTGCAAAGCGACAGCGAGCGGCTATTGGTGCCACCTGCACCCCTCCCCCTCTCCCCCCCTCGCTCCGCTATCACCTCTCATTATCTATTGCCGGCGTGTCCGCACGCGCTTCTCGAGGTGCCAGTGGTGCCGGGTCTGATATCGCGCTGCATCGCGAGGGTGGTCTGTCAAACTATGGGTAGCGGGGCGGGGCGGGCGCGGCGGGCGCGGCTCTTGGAGTCCACCACACCCCTCTCTTGGAGCGCATGAGCGCCGATGGCTCCGCAACACTACCCCGCTCACACCGTGAAGCAATTCCAGTAAAGCCCGGCACAATGGTGGTTAGACAAGCCGACCGGGTGTTGTATGGTATCGACCTGCGCGCACGTCACCGCAATACTACTTGGGCCACCACCATTCTTCCTCCTCGGCCGGCCCGCCCCGCCCCGGCCCGGGCCGCCCCGGGCCGCCCTTCCCGTCCACGCACCTCGCGCGCCTGACAGATCCACCCCTGAAAGGCCTACTTGCGCCGCTTGCGCCTCAATGCCGGGGGCAGAAGGGTTGAAGGACAATTCTCAGCCCCCCCAGACGAGACGCAAAGGCTTGTTTCCGAGAAACCCCCGCCGTGGATCCGATTGGGGCGAAGCAGTGCGTGTTGTGCGCGTGCCTCTGCGGGCCTGCCGGGGCGGGGCGGGGTCCAGGACGACCTTACGTATCCCATTATAAAGCAACCTTTTGGACGGATCCCTCTTCCCTTTCTCCCTGTGCGCCCTCCCTCCCCCGCACCCTTCTCTCTGACACAGAGGGGCTCTCCTGACGCAACAGAGGAGCTAGCAAAAACATTCGTTGTTACAGCCCTCCGCCCTCCCCGCCCGCTTTGCGCCGCTGTGAGCTTTTCTTCATGAAAGGCAAGGCGCGGGCGCCTGCCCACGTAACCTTATAGTCCTGCCGCATTGTTCAATATTGGCGGAATACAGTGGACATGCTATTCTTTCTTATTACTTCCAGTTTTTTTTTTTTCTTTCGTTGCGAACCGGCGCACACCGTACAAAATTCATGGGATGTGATGAATTGTACGGGAGTACTAAGAACACGAACGAGATCTTGCCGAGATTTGGCATCCCCGCGTCCTCGCCCTACTTCGAGACGTGGGCTCTAGGCCAGGTCTTCCAGGTACTACAGTGACAGTGCCCCGCCCGATGTGGGTTCCTTGCCCCCGCCAGAGGCCCCCGCCGGCCCAGCCCCAGGTAGTGCACTCGGCTCGGCTTCGCACGAAGCGGTGACGAAGGCGGTTGTCTCGGGTCTCGGGTTCTCCGCTTTTTCCGACTGTCGGTTTTCCTGGAAATTTCCTACTCGGAGCGCTGCTGCCTCGTCCGCAGGAGGTTTAGTTAGGCTGTGGTCACAGTGCCGAGAGGAGGAGACCGGCTCGCTGGTCGCGGTACTCACGCTGCAGCTAATTCCTGCTGTTGAACCGTGCCGAGTACATCTGCCATGGCGCCACTGTGCCTCCTGTGCCGTATGACCAGAGACGAGTTGAACCGTTCTCTCTTCCGGTAAGTCAGCTCTGCTCCAGGAAGCGGAACCAGCGGAGGTAGACACGCAGTAGCTGCCGAGCCCCGGGTATGACAATCTGCTGCAGCGGCTGAGATTTTCACTGCATGTTGCCTCAGACACATCGGCAGTTTCTCATATCTAGTCTTGGTGGCCGTTACACTGCCGCACAGTTACGTATTTTCTTAAATCTTGCTTTTTTTCTTTTAAAATGTCATGAGTCTTGTGCATTCACGCTAGGTTTCCGTCTGAGCCGGACCGCCGCCAGTTGTGGTTGTCCTTTTGCGGCTACACCTACGAGCCGCAAAAGACTATATTCCTCTGTGCCGATCACTTCGCCATTACGGACATAATCGATCAGGGGCGCAAATCCATTCTCATGTCGAATGCCAATCCAGTCTACAAGCCTGAGGTGAGAAGAGGTGGTGCATGTTTCTTACATGTGGTGCACACACACTCGTTGCAGTACTTATTGAACCTACCTAACGTTGACACGTTAAAAACACCAGCATTTTTTGCTCATGTCTTTTCAGAGACGTGGTGTTGTTCTAGGGGGAGCTCGTCTGAGTCCTGAGGCTGCAGGTATTTCATAAGTCTGGCGTACAGTGTGAGTGTGTCAGAGAGGATGCGCGAGGCAGACTGCAGTGCGAGGGTGCCCGGCCCAGAAGCACCAGCAGCAGCAGCAGCAGCAGTCGTCGCGTGGGGCGTCGCCAAGCAGCGCAGACAGCACTTCTCGCCCCGCCCCGCCCCGCTCCGTGAGCCGGGTGGACGTGGACGCGGACACGTGGACGGACGCTTGGCAACGCCTGTCCGCCGGCCCGCTGCACGTGGCGGGGGCTGTAGCGGGGTGCCTCACGCGTACCGATCGTACCGATACATGGCGGCCGCTGCGCTGGTCCCGTGCAGCATCCGATCTGCACTAGAGATACTGCTGGCCCCATCACGTGGCCACGGCCTGGGGGCTTGTTCCGCCCCGCCTCCGCCCCGCCCCCGCCCCGCCCCGCGGCGCTGCACCCGGTGGCCCCAGCCCGACACGGCGGAGATAGCCTGAGGCCGGACCTCCACACGCGCTCTTCTCATCCGCGGATGACGCTGCCGTCCAAGGGTTGGAAGCGAGTTGTACAATACGTTTTACCCACTTCAAAATAAGAACGACAAAAAAATCGGTATTTTGTAATAATCAAACTTCACCTCTGCTGATCCACTCGGCACGGTTCAAAACCTTCAAATCGGTTTGAATATAAGTCGACTTTGAAGTGCTGAAACTATTTCCGGTTAACCTAGATCGATGTTACCAACCCTCCTCCGTCCTCGTCCCCATCTCTTTTGCTTCTCGCCCAAAACTCGCCCGCGCCCGTCTTCCGTCCTGGTCACCCCGATCACGCACGACGTCAGCGAATCCTCACTCCCCGTCCTCTGCGACGCACGGCGTCGTCGGTGTATGGGACCGCGACTCTCCACACACTTCCGCCTCGTCCACCCCAGCTTCGCGGCTCCTCCTCCCCACGGGGGATCCTCGGCGGCGCGCCCGTGTCTCGCACCTGTCAGGTGATTAAGGGGCGGGGCGGGGCGCGGCGGGGCGGACCGTGGAGGAAGGGGTGGCGGGAGCGCGCCGGGGTATACTTCCTTTGCCGCCGCAGCGTTTCATTAGCAGCGCGAGCAAACATGGTTAACTATACTGGTTGGCGGGCGGCGGGCGCGTGCCGCGGCGTGGCGGTGTCGCTGGGCTGGGCCTAACGGCGGGCCCAACGACGGGCCCAAAGGGGCGAGGATCACGCGCACGCTCGCCTCGCACGCTCGCCGGCGGGACGGCGAGAGGGCGTGGGCGCTGGGCGCGCGATCAAGGCGCAGCCGCTCGCGGTGCTTTGGGTGGCTGGCGCTGTGCGGTGCGGCGCCGGCTGATCTTCGCGGTGACCGCGCGGCGCGCGCGCGCATTTTGATTTGACCCACTTTTGTTTTGCCTGTGATTGGCTGTGCTGTGCCTTGTGTGTGTGTGTGCGCGCGCGCGCGCGGGCGGGCGGGGCCGCGCTAGGCCCAGCGAGCGTGTTCTTTGCTCTATCCCGCACCAAGAGGTAACATATTCCCTCTCTCTGGCCCCTCCCTGGCTCCGCCTGGCTCTAGTCGCCCCCGCGAGTAGCCGCACCTCGCCGCCGTGGCGTGGCGGGGCGTGGCGGGGCCGAGGCACCTGGTCTGTATGGGATGTCGTCATTGAGACACCCATGCATTTCCGACGCCGTCGTGTCGCGGTTCTGTTCATATTGCTCGGCCTTGCCGTTTGCCTCCCCGGCCCCTCGCCTGCGCGCGCTGCCGGCACACTACATAGTCAGTCTGCGCGTAAATTTTTCATCATTTCCTTCACGACCACGTATGGCCGTATCCGCCGCTGTCGCTCTACTCTGCGGCGACGGGGGAGCGGTCAAGTTCAGAACCCCGTGAACACGACCCCGCAGCCTCTGCGTGCTGCCTGCTTGCTTGCTTATCGTTAGCTAAATTTGTCACCATGGAATTCTTTTCGGCGCCAAAGTTCTAAAGATGTGTACACGGGCAGCATCGGTGAAGTAGGGGGGACGGCACGTCGCTTGCTGGCGGCCCCACTTCTGTCCACGGGGCGTTATTTTGCAGCTCTCTGGAAGGGACCGCGGGGCCCGTTGTATGTCCCTCATATTTGCGTGCCATTTTGAAACACGCACTACCAACAAGTATTGTTCGCGCGTGTGCCAATGGCGGCAGCTTTGGCTGGCCGAGGTGGGCGGCGAGCGCCGCGGAGCCGCGGGTAGGGTACCGCCTGGCAGGCCGGCCGGCCCACGCGCGCCGGGCGCGGCGAGCAGCGGCGAGCTCGCACCGGGTCACCGTACATGGCACTCGTGCCGAATGAAACGCACCCAGAAAACACGCCGGCCCGCCCGCCGAACCTCTTTTATACTCTTTTATTCGCTGTCGTGAAAAGCAAAACAAAATTAGAAATCACTCGCCTTGGAATAATAATAATTTGCGCATTGAGTCCGAGGCGGTGTTTCATTCGTCGGTCGCAGATGGTGGCGCAATGGTTCGCGCAAGGTGGGCGATGCGATGCGGTGGTATCTGATGGAACGCTCTGGTTGTGCCAGGAAGGCGGTGCGGTGCTTCCCCGTGGGGTGACCCGGAGGGTGACCCGCCCGCCTGCGCATAGGGTGACCGGAGGGACCTTCCCGAAATCCGCTTCTTATCGTCGCCGCCCGCTATCGGCCTAAGTAAACGCGTTCCGGATTTGTTTGTGTCTACTATTCGGAGCGCGGCGCGTGTAAGACCGCCCCTAAAATTGGCACCTTAGCGTCGTCGGCCCGTCGGCAGGCCCTCACAGAATACACACACCCAAATGAAACAACGTAGTAAAATCAATAAACTTGCAGTCCATTTTGCAGTGCTATGTGCTCACCCCGGTCCACCCCTCTCGCTCTTTCCCTCTCGCTCGCTCTCTCGCTCGCTCTCTCGCTCGCTCTCTCGCTCGCTCCCCGCCCGGCACTCTCGCTTTTTCCTCCCGTGTCCCGCACAGCCCCCGCTGCTGATAACGAAGTCGGCAATATGCACATGCATAACCCCCCCGTATGGTGATGCGGAATGGTGAGCCATTTTTGCCGATGTGTATGATTATAACAGCGGCCGGGTCCGGTCCCCCTGGCCTGCAACTGTCAGAGCAGAGCGGGCCTCTCTCCAACCCTCTCTCCAACCCTCTCTCTCTCTCTCTCCCTCTCTCTCTCTCCCTCTCTCTCTCCCTCTCACCCACCGTCACGCGAAATGTCTGCTTCCGAATAATTGATCGTGACCTGCACGCTGCCCCGGGCCGGCTCAGTATTGATTGGCTGGCCGCGTCCGAAGAGGGTGTAGTCTGTGCCGCTGTCCTTGTCCCACCTGCACGCTGCCCAGAGGGTGTAGTCTGTATGCCGCTGTCCTTGTCCCACCTGCGCGAGCTTGCGCCCGCCGGTCCGCACGCTGGCGCGGTCCCTCCATATTGTACAGTAATTAAACACTAGTTAGCAAAATGTGTGGTGGAAACCTTGGAAACCGTGGACCTTGGAAACCCTAACAGGCATTTGCAAGGTGAATTTGTGGTCAGAGACCGGGCACTTGTCTCTGTTCAGTCGGTCGCGGACTCGTCGCCCTTCGCTCGTAGACCGTGAGCAACCAGAGACGGGTTTTCTTAGGGGGGGGGGATTTTCGCCCCATTTGAGACCTGAGGTTATCAAGTTAAGTTGGGTCTTCATGTCTCGAACTGGCAGAGGCAGGTCATGGTTGACCTCAGGTTGTTTGGTCCAGCCCTCCAGCCCCCAGCCTCCGTTTGGCCGCGTCCGGCTGCGTCCCACGGGCCGCAGCCTTGCGCGGCCTGCGCTGCCTGCGGCTTGAATGAAACGGCGGCTCGTTGACTTTATTTTCGCCTTTTGCCGCCGGTCGCTCGTTCCTTCCTCTTCCTCCTTTTCTTCTTTTTTTCCATTTCTCTTTCTTCCCCTGTGCTGGCCAAATTGGGCCGATGCTGTGTCGTGTGCCGTCAAAGGCGGCGGCGGGGCCCCCCGAGCTGCTCGTCAGCGGCGCCGGGCAGACGTACCCGCCGAGCCTGGGCGCCGCGCCGCGCGCCTCTCTCCTGGAGGGGGTTGCGTCTCTTTCCCTCTTTCTCGCACCAGTAGTGAAGGGTTCGCCCTGCGGTCCCCGGGCCGAACAGTCGATATAACTCGGCTCTCGAACAGTCGATACTCTCGCTGACCTCGCGGTCGGGTCGGGCGGCCGCAGGTAATTTGTTTCGATCTGACTGAGTGGCGGCGTGGCGTCCATCCTGCGAGTCGTCGTGTCTTGGGCGAGGGACACTTACACCACCCCGCCCCGCCACGCTACGCCCCGCCCCGCCCCGCCCCGCCACGCCCCCGGGCGGCCGCGCGGTGAAGGACGGCACCACAGTCAACGGGGTTGGGATGGGATCGGTGGTGGAAGTGCATGCATTATTACGACTTTCGGGCCGGCAGGGTAGCGAGCTCTCGAAGTACTAACAGAGGATCGCCCGGCCGTCGAAACGTTACTTTTTCGGGGCACGGTGGTGTTAAAATCTGATTCAAGCGAACTGCATTCATGGCACGTGCATTTTAGGATTGGTCAAATCAGTATATACAATTTTACCCTTGATTAAAGTACGTTTGATACCTGATCTGGTTCTGGTTAATGCCCCCAAGTTCCCTAGTACAAATGCTCTCGCTTCAAATGCGAATTGATGTCAATTTCGTATAGTGCAATTTTGTTCCTAGAACTCGGTTTTCGGGGGGGGGGGGGGGACTGTTCGCAGATACGTACGTGGGTGGTTTGAGAAGCAGCCGCACGACCTAATGGGATACTCCCCCATGCCGCACCGCCCCTAACGCAACCTGGTCGCTTCCGGGCTTTAGGTGGGGGGAGTACATGTGTCTGCCATACGTTCTCTGGGGGTGCCCCCGCCCGCCCAGCCCAGAAATTTGAACCCAAAAGGAGAGCACTCTCTGCTACCTGAAAGAATACATATACACAAGCCGAGCAGTTGGTCGGAGAGAGCAGGAGAGTGGCAGGGGGGGGGGGAGGGGGGGCAAGTCCGGAAACGTACTCTGAGCAGCAGCAGCTTAGCAAACAATAGGCTGGGCCGGTCCCGGGCCGGTCCTGTGGTCGGACGAGCGGGTACCTTTTTTCTCCCCCCCCCTCCCTCCCACCGTGTGCAGCAACCCCCGAGGGAGGTTGGCCGCCCCGCCCCGCCCCGCCCCGCCCCGCCGGCTCCAGCTCCGCAGCTCTCAGCCGCACCGCGCCTTCTTGGCCAGGGTTGCCGTCTCGTCCGTACCCCTCATTGCTGCCGAATGTGGCAGGACCAGGCCGTGCGGTGTCAAACTTGTTTGCGGCACGACGGCCTGCTCCGCCGTGTACTCGTGGGCCGCGGCCGGCCTGGCCGGGGCGCTCGCTTTGCCAACTGCATGGACCGGTGCCGGTGCAAGGCGATGATGCAGCGTGCAACACCGTGCCTTTTGTTGGCGAGCTTTTTCCTCACTGGCGACTCGCCCGAACCTTCACCCCTTTTACCCATGGTGCGGATTCGCCATGATTATTCGCGTGCTCGTTTTTCGATGTGAAGGGCTGCCTTGCCAACCTCCTGCCCCTGCAGGTCGCTCTGGAGGCCAGGCTCAAGGAGCTCTGGCCTTTGCCTTCTTTTATTGTTGCTGGGACGACGCGCTGCTCGTTTGCGAATGACGGAATTGAAATTTTAAAAGGAGAATGATGCATGCATTGCAGTACACTCGTCTGGCGGCTGACAGTTGATGTTCGCATTCTAATTAAACCGTCGAAATTAAATCAAACTTTGGATCTGTTTGGTTTTTTCGGTGTCGCGCAGTTTTATTTTAAAGTATCGGTAATTCCGAGTACTGCTCTTTTTCTCAGTTTAATTTTGTACCTGGCTGCTGGCCGGTATGGTGGTCCTCTATTGTCTGTTTCGCCCGGTGTTGAGTTACCCGGCGCGCTGCCTGCCAGCCCCGTCTGTCCGGCTGGCTGGCTGGCGGCTGGGCCGGCCCTCTGCCTACCGGCCCGCCGGACTACTCGAGTACGACACACACCGGTGTATGGATTCATTGGCGAGTTGAAAGCGTCGGTTTCAGCGAAGCGCACTGGACCTTTGTGTGCGGGGCTCAGGCCGGGGCCGGGGCCGGCGGGCAGCCGAGCTGGCCACCCCCGGCGGCTTAGTGCTGGCGCAGCCTGCCCTGCGCAGCCGGGTAGATACGGGTAGGTATGTAGGCCTGGCCCGGCGCGTACCTCTCCTACCTGGGCGCAGCCTGCGCAGCCTATTGTCAGGGGCTTTTGTTGTCCTGGGCATTGGCACTGCTACTCTGTGCGCTCGGTGCGGGCGGGACCCTCCATGTCGGAGGAATCCGACCAAACCGATCGGCCGGGGCGACACTGGCAGTCGGCGCGCAAAACACATGGCACACCGTGCATCGCGCACACCCACGCTCGCACTCGCCTTGCGCCTTGCGGCAGGTGCGGCCTTTACGCGGCCGTGTCCGCTGGATGATCTTCGACGCAAACTCGAAACTTCACATTACT
Organism: Frankliniella occidentalis; assembly: GCF_000697945.3. NCBI lineage: Eukaryota > Metazoa > Arthropoda > Insecta > Thysanoptera > Thripidae > Frankliniella > Frankliniella occidentalis. Next base: position 409,086 of record NW_026267180.1, read on the forward strand.
GCCGCGTATTCCAGAAATACGTGTCACTCGGAAAGACGGATGCAGTTTCTTGATTGCAGCCTAGGAAAATCATGTTATTCTTGACTTGACGAATGCAGTTCAAGAATGTTTTGGGGCTTGCATTGAGAAAACTTTACTTGAGGCAGCAGCAGTGTCCTTGATCGGGGTGTATAAAATGCACTTCGATCAGGGACAATAACTTATTCATCGTCATTCATCCACGTCCAAAATTTGATAAGAACCAGAACATTTATCTTATTTCGAGAACTGGGCAAATTTTTTTCTGCTCGTTTATACTAATGCGGTGGACCGAGGTGTAATGAGGCCCGCTTGTGGACCAAGTCTCGTGTGCTGCTGGACGCCGCCGAGCCTCTCCGAGACGCGGGCGCAGCGACTCCCTCGCCCACGTGCCTACGGTGCTTGGGGCCGCCATCGGCTCGCCTCAGCTCGCCTCGCCCAGCTGCAAATATGGCCTGGTGGGTAGGCGAGCGGGTACGTAGGTAGATGGGTAGACGAGGGGGGAGGGGGGAGCTGGTGAAAATCAGCGTCCAAGGCCCAGGCGGAGAGGCTGTGCCGCTGCTCGACTGCTATGGGATGGGGGCCCGCCGTAGTGGCGCTAGAGATATCGTAGATTGCACCGGGAGACGCGCTCCACTTCAAACAAATAATTTGATTTGACGACAGCGATAGAGGGCGGGGCGGG
>NW_026267180.1:410805-412604 GCF_000697945.3 Frankliniella occidentalis
CCGCACACAGAACAAAGAGGCTCTGGAGGGTGACGGACTCGAAGGCGTTTGTCGCCGAGATCTCCGCCATCCGCTCGCGGGACAGTCCCGCCACGCCACGCCCCGCCCCGCCACGCCACTCCCCGCGACGCCCGTGCGTGGCTGTGGCTGGGGTGCGCCGCTTTGTCCGACCGGAGAATCTTTCCCCGTACAGAATGATGTGGAACATAGCTATTGGTTTCTTTCCTTTCCCCTGTTTTCTTTCGAGAAACCCGAGATAAAAATACCGCATGTAGGGGGGGCTGGCGCGCTCTGGCGCGGGTGAACGTCATGTCGTATGGTGTCCACGTCGGCCACGTGCCGATAGTAGAGAACGTTCGGGTTCCTCACTCGACTTGGAGGCGAGGGGCTCTCCGCTTTCCAAGAGTGGGGAGTGGGGGGCCGGCGCGGGGGCGAGGGCGAGGGTCGTGCTCCGTCCACTCGAACCCCCCATCCTCTCCCCCTTCTCCTCGCCTGGAGAACCTGTGATTTCTTCTTGCTCATATACTTCAACTTCAACTTCAAAAAGGGTTATGACGACTGCTTGTTCATAGCGAACTGGAGCCACCCGTAACTCGGGTCACGCAGTCAGGCCTCAGTCGGCCCATCCCCTGCGTTCCAGCTGGACGCTACAAATCCACCTGTGGCCAGACGTTATGTTGCCCACCTGGCTCTACCTTTTAAATATCGCGTTGCCGGCCGGGATGCAGGGCAGGGATGCAGTAAAGCGCTCCTCCCTCGCCTTGTCCAAATAGTATATCTTCTAATAGAACCCCTTGTGTCCTTTGTCTCCAGGTGAGCAGTGTGATGGCGAGGATCGAAGAGTATCGGAGAGCCCTATCGTCTTCCGGAATGGAGGGCCGAGAGTTTCCTGGACGCGTGAGTTTTGTGAAAACGGAACCTCCGGTGTCACATGTGCGTGTGTTTGTGTGTGTGCGTGTTTGAGTGGGTGCTGTGTGTGTGCGCGTGTCTTTTTGGTGAGTGTGTGTTTGTCAGCGAGATTGTGATGGGCCCGGGCAACCTTTTACCCGCAATGTCATCGTATTCTCATTTTGGCCCTTTGATGGACTTCTTTGGTTGTCCGACATGAAAATATGCACTGGCGGTGGCACGCCAAGCCCAGGACACGACGAGTGGCCTCCCACCCCCCACCCCCCTCCCCACGTCGTCCCCGTCTTTTTTTTTTTTTCCTCCTGGTGTGTGACAGAGAGACGGGGTAGAAGAGTGAAGGGGGACAGAGACAGCGAGAGTGGGGAACGGTGACGGTAGAGAGAAGCGCCCACCTGGGCTGTCACGACACTCCACACGATACCTGAAATTGTAATGTCATCCGGAGACAATTTTATCGACAAGGTAGTCGTGGCGGTGGCGGGGCCGCGGGTCCCACGCCGAGCGAGTACAGCAGAGGAAGGTTTGTGGGCCAATCAGTCTCAGTGAGGAGAGCAAGGGTGGTATAAGAAAGTGGGACGACATTCATTAAATCACGTGCATAATTGAAACAGTGTGACACATAGTGTCACATACGTTTTGCTACCATACACCACCTTTGACGGACCAACAAAATAAATCATGAAAAATAGTGGGTCGGTTGTGGATGTGTGTGTGTGGCATCTTGCTCAAGTCGCGTTTTATTTGCGTCGCCCTGCTCGCAAGGAGTGTGCCGAGGGTTGTTGGGCCCCTCAGTACCGTCCGTGTGTGCCGTTCGTTCGATTGCCCGCCGCGCCTGCCGCGCCACATATTGATTGGGTATCGGCTCTTCTGCGGCCGCGGGGCCTCGGGGG
>NW_026267180.1:413630-416590 GCF_000697945.3 Frankliniella occidentalis
ATTGATTGAAAGTTTAGCCGTCCCCGGGACTCGTCGGGAGCGGGAGCAGAGGAGACTGGGCGAGGCCGGCCGGAGGTGGAAGAGGAGGTGCGTCTGTCCGACTTTGTGGAGGGGTTGCTTCGCTTGCGTTAGCTCGCGAGTGTGTTCGGTCGTCCACTTGGACATCGTCAACTCCGTCGTCGCCATCCTGGGGTGGGGGCGGGGGGAGGGGGTGCTCAGGAACAAAGTATGATCGAATAGAACAAATGAACGAACCAGGTGGATGAGCGAACGGAGCGTCGAACGCGCCGTAAGAGCCAATGGGGCCCGTTCGATCACAGCAGCCGTTCGTTCACGCGTTCACTGCCCGTTCGTTCACCGGCCTGGTTCCTGAGCAGCCCTTGAGCGCCTCGTCATGTACGCCCGCGAACCCTTTGCCCTCTCGTCCCCTTTTGTTTTTTGGCGGGCCGCTGCAAGGCCTGCTGCACCCCCTGCAGCACTGACACCGCAGCGGCGTCGGCGACACGGCTGTCGATCGGGAGGCGTGCCGGGGAGTGGCGCTCTCAGGAAGGGGGGGAGAGGGTGACGGTTTGACTCGTTTGACTCCGAACAGGAAGGCGGTGCGTTGGAAAAGAAGCGAGCACGGCAAAAGGCGGCGTGGCCGAGCAAGAGAGGGAGGGAGAGAGAGAGCGGGATGGGGTGGGGAAAGGGAGCGGCGCTAAGGATGCGTCGTCGTCGTCGTTCGCCAAAGTGCCTCATCAAGATTTGCATGACAAAGAGCGAAACGGCTTTGATTGACTAGTTGAGGGTTTGGCGCTGGGGCGGGGGCTGCGCGGGTGCTTGTATGTCGCGGTGCGGGGCGGGGGCGGCGGGGGCGGCGCCTCGTACGCGCGCGCCCCCACCCGGTACGGCCGCAGCCAGGCGGGTCCCCTCGCCGTCCCCGTGCCGTACAGTGCGCCCCGGGTCCCCGCACCACTCGCTGTAGTAGTCTTGTTTCACTGCAGTAGGCTCGCTGCGGGGCGGGAGGGGAGGCGAGGGGGTGGAGCGCTGTCCGCGCTGGGCGGGGGGAGCGGCGCCAGAGGCAGGGTGCAGTACAGTGGGGAGGGGCCCAAAGCGCAGGGGTTGCGGTGCACAAACCACGCACTGCTGCGGGTCCCTTTTCATTTTCGCAGCCGCGCGATGCCGTGGCAGAGAATGTTAGGACATCGCGGGGGCTTTCCCCCCATTTCATTATCGCGTTTCGATTTTTCTTCTGTCGTTTTCAATTACACTTTTAAGGCCCCTTTGTCGTAGTTTTTGTTGTTTATTTCCGTATGTAGCAAATCGGAAAGACTTGTTAAATGTTCTACGCCGCACTATTTGTTGGTGAGCGTCGCCGCCGTCGCGACGGGCGGCTGCTGCGGCTGAAGAGCATCCGCGCAGCGTCCTGGGGAAAGGGGGGAGGGGGTTAACTGGTAGGTAGCAGCGCAGACAGACCAGGCCACGTGCGCTGTGTGTGCGTGTGTGAATGCGTGTGTGTGTGTCAGCACTCGGTGCAGCAGAGGCCGTTCGTTGCTCGGGGCCGAGGGAGAGGGCCGATGGCGGTGGGGGAGACTAGAGGGGAGGAGGGGAGACCAGAGGGGAAAAGTACCTTTCATTTCGGTCCCTCTCGGTCTGTATCTCCCCCACCCGGGGGCCCCCGCTCGGGGGGGCTGCTCTGCTGCTGAACCGACTGCAAACATCCGCATTGCGCGTTATACAGAAAGACGACGCGACGCGGTCGACATAGAGAGATATAGATTGATAGACTTGTATGCCGCGACGCACCTCGTGGGGGCGTGGAGGGGCCGCCGCCGCTGCTGTGGCGGTCTCTCACGATGGCGAGCCGCTCTTTTTCACCCTCGAGTTCTGTTCGGCAGTGGAAGTGTACCGTTGACAGGCCGAGCTGGGCGGGGAGGGGCGGTACGTCTTGCTCTGGTGGCTTCCGGTGGTGTGGTGCGGCTGCCGTGCCGCCGCCGCCTCACCTCGGCTGGTGGCGGGGCTGCTGTGTGGTGATGGTACCCAAGTGTGCTCGTGTGTGTGTGTGTGTGTGTGTGCTCGTGTGTGTGCTCGTGTGTGTGTGTGTGTGTGCGTGTAAAGGGGGGGGGGGCGCCTACTGCCGCCCTGCCAGCCCGAGCGTAGTGCCCCAGGCCGTACACAGGATGAGCAACCCCAACTAGTATAGGGAAAAGAGGATCACCTGAGCGGGCAGGTTCTCGAGCAGAGACTGCAGGGACGTGCGTGTGGAGAGAGCGTGTCTTGCTCCCTGCACAGCTATACCAAGTGGCTGATTCACCCCGCGCACTTCTATGTAAGTCATGCTGTACCGCATCCCTACGTGAGGGAGGGTTGCCTACTCACACCGCCCGACGCCGTGGTCAGGGCCGATAGGCAAACCCGCCCGCACTCCTGCGTGCGGTACAGCATGACTGCAGGAGTGCCCAGGGTTTATCAGCCACCTGGTATACCGGGGGCGGTTCTTTGCCTACTACTCAAGGCTCCCATATCTGAAGGCAAACCCCACTGGCATCGGCGCGTGCAAGTAGGAAACACCCGGTACACCGGCTGTGGAAAATGTTTCTCTGACGATAGGGAAGAACGAGAGAGAAAGGATGGTGGCGTCCGGGTGGGCCTGGCTGTGCCCTATGCGCAGTGTTCGCGGGCGCGCCAGGAGTACCAGCAGCCTACCCCGGGAGGGGAGAGGCCCGGGGCGGCGCGGGGCGGGATGCGGGGAGCGCGCTGGGGGCCGCGCGCCTGCGCCTACCCGTTCGGCTGGTAGGCCCGGTAGGCCTGGTAGGCCTGGTGGCCGGGTGGGGCCTCTCCCGCGCGGGTCGATACAGAGTACTGCCAACGCGCCGCCCTTGCCCCTGCCAGCCGCGGTGGGGCCCCGCGCCCCGCACCGCGCTCCGCACCGCGCCCCGCACCGCCGAACAGAACCCGCCCGCCCGGGCCCAGGAGGGGAG
>NW_026267180.1:416785-420339 GCF_000697945.3 Frankliniella occidentalis
CCGCCCGCGCCGCGCTCCCGCCCCCCCCTCTCCTCCCTCTTCCTCCTCTACTACCAATTTTCGGTCCCGCCCGGGTCGCCGGGGGTAGGGCTGGCGAGCGGACGGGCGGACCCGGCCGACTGGCATGGTTCTGCGTCGCGCGCGGAAAAGGAAGACGAGGGCCAGGAGCGCCCCCCAGCCCCCCTACTGTACAGTACAGTCGCGCCACGCCCCCGCCGCGCAGGCCGCGCATAGGGGTTGGTGTATACAAACACACACTTGGTGCTCGGGCTGTACAGTGCTGTACCTGGTGTCGCTGCGGCGCGTACAGCCAGCCCTCAGGGGCGGTTACGTTCCCGGCGCCGCGGGCGGATGTTGGCAGGTGGACCAAGGGCCGCGGGGGCGCGGATGAGTTTACCCACTCAGCGGCGGGGATTGGACGACGGGGGCGGAGGCGAACCGAGATTTGAAAACGAGAGCCTGTTGGGCTGTGCATAAATTATGTAAGTTTTAGAGGGTTAAGTTAATTTCTTTCACACCATAGGCCTCCCCTCCATCTAAGTGTAACGGGTTGATGTACACGTTTTACATTGATAATCATATCTTCTAAAAACTTACCGGAGGAGAGAAAATTTAGTTTCTCCTTAAAAGAAAATCTTGAAAAATAATACCCTGCCCTCCGAATTGCGGAATTTACTTGCGGCTTTGAGGCCGTGAGAGAGGGGTGGGGCGGGCAGAGCTCGGCGCTCTGGTCACACTGGTGTTAACCCCGCGGTGTGCGGGCGGTGGGGGGTCTTGACGGCCGCGGGCTGTCACTCTCAGGCTGGCGCCAGAGCGCCACGCGGCCACGCCAGCATCCCCGCCAGCATCCCCGCGGCCGCCGCGCCAAGGGGTGGGGTACTTCCCTCACGGCCACGGCCTCGGGGTCGTGTCGTGTGGATTCTACCCGCCGACACACTGGCGTACTTGTCATTCAGATTGGAAGGCCGGAGCGACCGAGGAGGAGCTGCTTATCAGTCGCTGCGGAATTACCGCTGGGGATCAATGCTGTGACTCTGATCAATGACGCAGTGCTCGGCGCTGATCGTGTTGTCTTTTGGAAGGGTATGCGTTGGAGGATAAGAGGAGGAACGGCAAGGGGGCGAGCGAGAGCCATGGTGGCGAGAGCCGAGAGAGACGGCGGAGAGTACTCTATACGTGGCGCAGTGGCCGCGCTCTCTCTCCCTCCCTGTCCCCTAAGGGAGCGTGCTCGGGCGGGGCGGGAGGGGTGCGGGGTGCGCGCAGTACCCACGGGGAGCCTCGCCTCGCCTCGCCCGCTCGCCCGCCACCCTCTACCCCCTCTCTAGGCCCACCAAGGGGTAGCTCGCTGGCGCCGCCGAGATGGTCGGTGGGGTAGCTCGCTCGCTGGCCCCAGCCTAGCGGCCCGGCCGGGCGGGGCGGGGCGGGGCGGGGAAAAAAGAAGAGGAGAAGAACGGCAGAGGGTGGCTCTGTGCGGAGGCTGCCGTCGGCTGGAGGCGGCGCGGGGGAGGGGCATTGGGGTCGTTACGACGTTTGTGTCGTTTGCCACAACTGCGTAGCCGCCGCCGAGCGGTGCGACGAGTCAGGCTACAGCGACATGGTGACATGGTCAACCCCGACGACGACGTCGCATCAAATGAAAGAAGAAAACTAAACACGAACAGTGAAAAAGATGGCCCTTAATCTGAAGATTGCACCTTCTGAGGTGCGGTGCGCACCCCCTCCTCCCCCAGCAAGGTCGTTCAGGTGCAGATGTGCGTGTTGGCAGGTCGCGTGGTGCCGGACGGGCTGAGGCAACACCCCTACGGCGGGGCATTGGAGTTGTTGAACACTTCTGGATCGGCGGCCCTCAATCGCCAGGGGGCAGGCAGCGTGCGCTTTGACGACTTCAACTTGACGTCCTTCTTCAGATTGTCGCAATTATTTTGTCTCGAAGGAGACTTGCGCGGGGCAAAGCGATATGTGAGCGTCCACTCTTCTCGCGGGTTCTTTTTGCGGCTGGAGGGGGGCGTATACATAATCTAACGGAGCTTAACTGGTTCGGCCCCTTAGGCGCATACTTCGATCTTTTCGCCGTTGCCATCGACCCGCCCCGCCCCGGCGTGGCGCGGGGGAGCGACCTGAGCGTCTGCGTCCAAACGCCCCGCCCAGCCGCGCGCTTGTTTACAAGGCTTGGACTCCATTGTGCGCCGTATCCGTGCTCAAACACGGGGCTGCTGGAGGAGGCGAGGGCCGCGTCCGGGACACGGGAGTACGGGAGTGGAGCGCCGCCGCACCACCGAGCGCCTTTTCGGGCGCGGCCGACGCCCGCGATCGCGTCGCAGCGGCGCCTGGCCCGGCGGGCTGAATGTTTGATGCTGCGCCACGCTAGGCCAGAAAAGGAGAAGAAACGTCAGCCAAAATGTACCCCTCGCTGCTGTGCGCGCCGCCCCGCCCCGCCCCGCCCCGCTGCCGCGCCCCACCCCCGCGTACCGGGTTGAGTTGGCAAGAAGGGGAGGCGGGGCGGCCGGGCCCGGGCCGCCTGCGAGGAAGAGGGTGGGTAGGGGTGGAATGGAACACAGCAGAGTATAAAGCGTGATGCCGAATCCGAAACGACGCTAACTGCGGGGGCTGCGGGGGCTGCTCCGCGCCGCGGATGGTTTTTGCCACCCCCTCCCCCTGCTTCGCCTGCTTCTGCCTGGTGTGCGTGCGGGACGCGTTCGCGAGGCACGTCGCGAGGCGGATCTCCCGGGTGGCGCCGGGCTGCTTTTTATTTGGCTCTCCGTTGTGTTTGTCGCGGAGCAGGCCGAACCGAGGACCGAGGTGGAAATGTCTCAGACACTCCCGGTTATTTCACGCCCATTTCGCATGTATCTCTCACTATTTCTCGTACAGCAGGTGTGCGACACTTTCGACGAGTGGACCCCCCCCCCCCTCTAGGTCAAACGCTCAGAAGGTCGCTGCGTTAATTCAGTACCGTTGGGTACGTAGCCATCGAGTACCACGATACTCGATGAAACTTCTCTGGGAATCGCTTCCGCTGTGTGGCCTATGCTGCGGGTTCGATTGTCGGCCTCAGGGTTTGCTTCTCGTGAGGGTGGGCAGGCCCTTGGCAGGCAGGCAGTATAAACGAAAACAAAGAGTTGGGGCCTGTGCGGGACACCCTGTATATTCGCCCCGCGCCTGCTCCAGGGTGATGTCCCGGACGGAATGGGTGCTGCCCGGCGGTGGGGGAGGCTGCTGCTGGACCGAGGGGACGGCCGAGAGGGACGGAAAGAGGATGAAAAGAGATTGGCGCATCGTCTCGGCCCGCTGCCGCACTGCTGCCGCCGTCTCTCTCTGCGCTGTGCTCGGAGCACTGCTCGGCCTACGGCTCTAGCCCACGGCCTATGGGGGTAGCGGTCCCCTCCGCCCACTACCGGGTTCGGCAGTACAGTACGGTATCGATCGGAACCAAAAGAGAGCCGGCCCATCCCGGCGGCACCCGCCCCGCCCTCGCGCCGCCCCGCACCCCCCGGCCCGCACGCCTCCTACCGAGCCCCGAGCCCTACTCCTACTCCTCCACCGCGACGCGCGGC
>NW_026267180.1:423189-426228 GCF_000697945.3 Frankliniella occidentalis
CCGCCCCGCCACCGCGCCGCCGCCACCCCCAGGGGCCTCCCCGGCCCGGCAAGCAGGCCTCCGCGTGTCGGCGCGGCACTCGCGGGACGGGACGGCAGTACCACGACGGCACCGAACAGCGCAGCGCGACCGGGCACTGAGCGAGTCCAGCAGCACCGCGCCCCCCGCCGGGCCCCCCGCGCGCACCCCTAACCGTCGTCCTGGACTGCAGGCACGACGACGTTGACGACGACGTGCACGTCGAGCGCGCGCCCCCCCCGCCCCGAGCCGAGTGTGCCGAGTGTGCTGCAGTGTTGTGGCACCGGTGCGGCGGCCCGCCCTACCCGTGTGGAGTGCGGCGCGCGGCGGCAGCAGCAGTACATCAGTGCAGGCCGAGCCGGGCGGACGCTTTAGCCAGGACGGGAGGGACAGGACGGAGCCACACAGCGAGCGAGAGAGCGCTCGGCCGCCACGCCCCGCCACGCCCCGCCGCTACCCGCTGCTTCGCCTCCGCTCGTGTCGCTCGCCTCCGCCCGTACCGTCTTCCCAATGCTTCCCGCGGAGTAGGACTCGGGCTGCGGGCCGCGCCGCGTCGTGCCGACGAGTGAAGTGACCGCCCGGGACAGTCCGGCCGCACCGCGACCGCTCGCGACAAGCTCCAGGACCCGCAAGAACTTGCTCCGGGACCGCGCCCCGCGCGCGGTTTGTGAACGCCGGCAGCATGGTGTCCGACGTGTGGAGGTTCTGCTCGCGCCTCGCCGACAACCTCGTCCGCTGCAACTACTGCGGCCGCGTCATGACGTACCACGGCACGACCAACCTGCGCGTCCACGTCGGCCGCCACTTCGGCATGAAGCCCATGAGAAACTTTCAGACAGGAGGGTTCATACGGAAAATATCATGTATGTGTGAAAACCCGATAGTGTTGTGATTGTGATGTGATCAGTGCGTGCGAGTGTTTGTGTGCGTGTGGATGTAGTGCTGTGCCCCAGTGATGTGATAGCGCCCCCCGCGGCCGCCCCGCCCCGCCCCCCGGGACCGCCTTTTAAACCTCGACACCGGAAGTGTTTGGTCATCTGTGTCGTCTGCTTGCGCGCTTATCTAGGCGCACTATGATGAGTGACGTAACAGAGCCGCTGTTGCCGAGGATACCAGTGCTGTTGTGATTTTTCCGCCCTCTCTTGTTCCTAGTGCTGTCATTGTCTAGCGGTGTTGGCGTGTCAACCCCCACGGGACGGGACTCGCATCGCGCCCGCACCAGACGGCGCGGACCGTCTGATGGCTCTTGCACGTCTTGTGGGCGTTGCGTGGGGTAGCTAACGCTTGGCTAACGCTTGGCTAACGCTTGGCTAACGCTTGGCTAACGCTTGGCTAACGCTTGGCTAACGCTTGGCTAACGCCTGGCTAACGCCCTGCACGGGCCGCTGTGGGAGCTAGACGGACCCATTCACGGTTCGGGCACTGCCTCATTTGCATTCAAATCTGAGGGAATCGTTCACCCCGCTCCACCTCTCCTCTGACGTGAGAAGGTGGACGTCTTGGGTGGGGCGGCGTGTAACCCTTGTTGAAGGAGAGGAGCGAGGGAAAAACCACCCCGCCATCGCCGTGCTCGTCGTGTGCGTGAGCCCTGGCCGCCCTGGCCCGGCGGGGCGGGCCGAGCTGGCAGCACCCCACGGGTCGCAGGGCAGGCAGAGCTGGCAGGCACCCGCGGGTAGCTAAGCTGCTGAGGCCGATGTCCTGACCCCGAGGCGAGGAGGGTCCCCCTCGTTGGTTCTCTTTCTCTGCGAACTGAGGCCGGGGGGTACCCAGCAGCACACGTGCAACTGGAAGTTGGCTCGTATGGCGAGTCGGTGGTGCAAGAGCAACATTTGGGCGGGGCGAGCGCGCCGCTGCACCGCGATGCACCCGTGGCCGAAAACCACCACCGCGCACGGAGCGAAACAGTACGGCCAGAGGAGAGGAGGGCAAAATAGGGGGGTAGGGGAGGAAAAATTGGAGTAGGGAAGACAGCGAGAAAGAAAGCAAGGAAGGTGAGGAGAAAGGGGGGGAGGGGTACTGAGCTTGTAGCGGGTTGTATTGAGAAGCAAGGCAAGGCGGTCCACCCGGGCCGGGCCGAGCCGAGCCGAGCCAAACCACCCAACCTTCATCCCCTTTTTGACGAAGCCGGGCGTGCGAACTCCTTGCCCCTCCTTCCCCGCCCGCCTTCGGCCTACCCGAGTCCCCTCCCCTCCCCTACAAGCCCTAGCCCTAGGGAGGGAGAGGAGCGGACCCGACCCACCCGGGCCGGGACGCCGCCGGGCCGGGCCGGGTCGCACAAGCGAAAAGGATCTGTAATGCGGATGGTTCAATTTTTTGGCCCGAAGCGCACGGCGGCCCAGCCCGGTCGGAGGACTAGGCGGGGGGAGGAGGGGGTGCTCTGCTCGGCTGCCTGCCGTCGCTGGCAAACTTTACCTACCTCCCTTTTCCGGCAAAGGTTCCGGGCGGGGCTGTCGGGTCGGGTCGACCCGGCAGGCAGACAGAGTTGAGCGAGCGCCGAGCCCTCTCCTTCGGGCAGACAGCAGGCGACCAGAGTGAGCTTTTGGGCCAGTCGGCACCGGCAATCGGCAAGGACCGGCAGGGCAGTTGGCCCGCGCGTTTGGGTATTACGGTTCCGAGGAGGCGAAGGTCTCGTTCCCAGTTGATTTCGCTTTATGACAAACACAATGGAGCACGGCTGGGTACCGGTGCCAGACGGGTACCAGTTTGCTCCCGGTGCGGGCGCACTAGACGGTCGTATCGCGTCCAACAGCAGAAGGTGAGGAGTGTTGACTAGTTTTGTCCAGGCCCATCGTTAGTCGTTTCTTCTCAACTCGACCAATGTGACTGCCCTGCTTTGCATTTTGTTTATTTTTGCTGTGTGCGGAACGCTATACTCTGCGGGCATTGTAATATGTTTCGCTCATGTGCAGTATTTATTGCCTTTGGTAAGAGTCACGTTGGATCTTGCTTGGGTTGAGGCAGGCGTGTCCTTTCACCTTGTTTGTTTTGATTTGTCCCCCCGCTACTTTCCCCCTTCCTCCC
>NW_026267180.1:426278-427647 GCF_000697945.3 Frankliniella occidentalis
CGCCCCCGCCCCCTCCACCCTCCGCTCCGTTTCCCTCCGTCCCTCCCTCTTTCGTTTCCTTTTCGTCTGGAATCCTGTGGCCTGCGGGCGGCTGCGCGGCTGCTCCTGCGCGCTTCTGCGTTGGGCCCCCCGGGGGCCCGCCGGCCCCTGCCGGCCCCGGCCGCGAAATTCTTTTCCCGCCGCGTGCGATTCCTGGCGAATATCTCACTCCTCCCCTTCTATCCATCCATACCCCCTCCCTTTTGCCTCTCTCTCATCACTCCCCCTCCCGGACTCCTCGGATGGCTGGTCACGCTGACGATGTGGCGACACTCCGGCCCCACCTCCCCCGCAGGTGCGAAAGCGCGAAAGCCACCACGTCGCCTGGCGTCGCGTGCCGCCGTCACACCCCCGCCCCGCCCCGCCGCGCCACGCGCGTGCCGGGCACGTTCCCTGCTAATTCCTCGTAATTTATTCGCATCCGCTAGAGAAAGAGAGAGAGAGAGAGAGGGATTGTTGGGGGCGTGGCGTGGCCGGAGACGTATGCGTGTGAGAGAGGGAGCGAGACACCGCCGCAGCCTGCAAATAATGAGTGGGTTGCGGGCACAATCCTCTAGCACGCTCTCTGTCTCTCTTCTCCTCTCCCTCACTCACACGCACGCGCCCCCATTCTGGCGCCAGCATAACCCACCTGATTTCGCCCATCTGGACTCCACCTGGCCGCCGGGGGGATCAGGGCGAGAAGCAGAGAGCGCGCGGGCTGGGCGCGGCCAGGGCGCGGCAGGCGGGACAGGGGGAGAAAGAGATGTCAGGCCCTCCCGGCCTACGTACGAGCGGAGAAGAGCAGTTTGGCGTCCCCAAATATCGGAAGCGGGGCGTGGCGGGGCGCGGCAGGGCGGCGGGGGCCTCGGCGAGGCTGGCAGCGGTAGTGGTAGGGGTAGGGAGCGCCAGTAGCAGTAGGCCTACAGCGCGGCGCGCGCCGGCAGGGTGGGTAGGGCGCCAGGGCGCAGGCCCGGTTAGTACGGAGCAGGGAGTACGGCCTGGCAGGCAGGCCCTTGAAGGGCGGGGCGGGGCAGGGCGGGGCGGAGAGTCCTTCTCGTTCTCTTTCTGTCGTGGGGCCAGGCGGGGCGGACCCGCCTCGCAGCCAGGCAAAGTGAAGCTACCCGAGTTATGTAACGCCCCTCTCGCCCGCGCCCCCGCCCCACCCGCCTCGCCCTCGCGCCCGCTGCGTATTGATCTGTCGACCCGAAGAAGAAGAAATTCATCCCAGAAATGAGTCGCGAGCGGCGATCTGGGAGGGGCGCGCGGTGGGCCGACGGTGTGTGGCGGAGGAGGCGATGGTGGCCGTGCGCGAGGCGGCGCGGGTCCTGCCGGCGGCGGGGGCCGCGGG
>NW_026267180.1:432202-435582 GCF_000697945.3 Frankliniella occidentalis
ACCCCTTCTTTCTCACCTCATCCCCGTTTCCATTTCCTCCCCCCCACCCACCGTTCATCTGTGCCCCAGTGCTCCATTCTTTGAATAATCATATTTTAACTTTGTCAATGAACAACTTTAAAACGGTGTTGTATCAATCAGGTTCAAACGCGGCTGCTATGGGCAGTATTCTAAGGAGCAGATGTTGGCGGCCATCCAGGCATATCAAACTGGTCTCATGGGACTGAACGCAGCTGCAAAGCTTTACAACATTCCTCGCGCCACACTTAGGCGAAAAGTTGAAGGGCTTGCCGTTATGCCAGAGGGGCTGGGGGTTGATTTGTCTGCTAAAGGTATGCCGAAATGTTGCCCTCCAAAATAAATGTTTGAATTGTTACTGCTAGTACATGTACAGCACCAGTTGTGAATGAATTGTGATTGAGAAAGCATGTTGACGATCGAAGCCCCTATATGCCCTGTGATTTGTATCTGACTGTAGATGCAGGTACTGTTCAAATGATGACTGTATGAATGAACGTGTGTATGAGTGTGAATGACTGAGTGACTTTGTTTCTTAATGCCACCCAGGTTACGCCACCCTCTAACTGGACCTCTCTTTTGCCTTGCAGTACCTCCCCAACCGGGGACCAATGCCGTGGACGGCGCGCCGCAGCCCTCGGCCTCGGCGGGCCGGCCGCCAGCGCAGCCCAAGCAGCAGCTGGACGTGAAGCGGGAGCCGTTGTCGGCGTCGCCCCGCGAGCGGCCGTCGCCCAGCGGCCACCCGCAGCCCGCCATGCCGTCCCCCGCGAGCCACCCCGCGTCCATGTCGACGCCTCCCGGCCACCCCGCGGGGCTCCCGTCGGGTCACCCTGCCGCGCACCCCGGCCCCCCGCCCCCGCGCCGCTCCGCCCCCGCGCAGATGCGGCCGCCGGGGCCGGGGCCCCAGGGTCCGCCCTCGCCGAGCCTGCCCCCGCAGACCGCCGCGCCGCCCCCGGAGGTGTGCCTCCGCTGGAACAGCTACCACTCAAACATGCAGGCCACCTTCCCCTCGCTCCTCAACAACGAGCAGTTTGTGGACGTGACGCTCGCCTGCGAGGGCCACAGCATCAAGTGCCACAAGGTGAGTAAGGCAGACCAGAACACGTGGCACGCACCTTTCTTTTAACTTGGGATTAGTCCTGATAGGCGTGCAGCTGTTGGTGTATTGACAGCTGGTGTCCGTTAACAGTGTACGATACTCTTTGTAATATTTTCTCACGTGTTTGTCTCTCTGTTGACAGGTCATGCTTTCAGCATGCAGTTCATATTTTGAAGAGCTTCTAAGTCAGAACCCTTGTCAACACCCTATTGTCTTAATGAAAGATCTCCGCTTTTGGGAGGTCCAGGCGTTAGTTGACTTTATGTATAGGGGGGAGGTAAACGTCACTCAAGACAAGTTGCCTTCCCTTCTAGCTGCTGCAGAAGCTCTTCAAATTAAAGGTAATACTCTCTCTTTTCTTGTTTTATTCATGCATATTTAAATTTTATCATTGAGAAATTTTTATTAGGGTGATTCTTAATTCCCTATTTTTCAATTTCAGGCTTGGCTGGCCCAGCTACAAATTCTAATGATGGAGGGTCAAACTATGATGAAACTGTTAGAAACAATGCTGCCCCACGAAGAAAACGACCAAGGCAGATGACAGACGTGAGTTTTAGTCATTTTTTACCTTAACAATATTCAACTTCTATCCAGTAAATCCTATTTTACACATTCTTTTATGTCCAGCCCGCTGAACTACTTCCTCGGAATCCTGTTGGGCGTCCAAGAATTCATCCTAAAGCCCCTCAGCGCCCTCAAGGACCTCCATCAGCACAGCCTGGCATGCCACCTCGAATTCAAGTGAGACCAGAGCAACTTCTACAGAGACCAATTCAGTTAGATGATGGACCCCCAGCACAGAGAATTAAACATTCTCCACCAGCTAGCCCAGCAGTAAGTAGTCTCTGATGCAAAACATGCATATGTGATAAAACGTAAATGCCTTCAGACTCAACAATTAATTTTTTCATAAGGTTAAACCTGAACCCTTGGAAACCGACCTAAGCAATGACTCAATGGACAAGATGCGTTATGATGTTGGCGATTCTGGACGATATGATGGTGCAGACTCTGGAGGCAGTGGTGATGGCAGCAACCATGGCGATGCTCTTGTTGACCTCAGTCAAGGTAAGCAAACAACTGACATCTTCCTCCTGAAAAGCTTAGGTCATCCAAAGAAAATGTGGGAAGACATTGTTTGGAGATCCATGTAATAGTTTTGAAATGTATTTGTTGTGCAGGACGCTTCAGTATAAACAATGGCCTACAAGCTGATCGAAATCGAGACCATTCGGACAATGAACATGATGACGACAGGCATATGGATGATGAAGAAGATCGCGACTTGGACCGTGGCCAGGAAAACGATCGGAACCAACATCAGCTTAGAGACCACCATGACATTGAACAAGAGAACGACCACGACGATGACCACGAGATGGACCAGGATCATGACAACGACCAGGAACGTGACAATGACCAAGGATTGAACATGGGAGGCAGTGAAGATGACCAAGACATTCATTCGTCGGATGAAGACCAATATGACAATGAACCTCAGCATCCTCAGCATCCTCACCCCCAGGACTCCAGACAACAGGGTGAACATTTGCCAGATCACTTATTGGGACGATTGTAACTGTCTCAGCAGATTGGTAGTCTATAGAATTTATACTTTTGTCTCGGAAGATGACATTGTGTTGTATACCATTTCATGTTATAAGCCTGTTTATTTCAGGCCCTTAATTTCTTTATCTATGACTGCTCTGGGAACCAAGTCCGGCATTTGCCGTGGCACATTGTTTTAGTGTATAGTGTATGTTGAAGTGTTGAACCAGTTTTAGTTAGTGCAAACTGTCATATTCCACTTAAGGATTGTTAATTTCTTGAACTTTAACTTATTTGTTCTGTTGACCCAGCAAACCTAGCAAGGTTGTGCGTTGTACTTGTCTGTGTGTTCTGTGTACTGTAGTCAGATGTTTACCATAGCACCTTCAAGTTAAAACTTGGTATGTGTTATTTTAATGTTTAGTGCAGCATACCAACAAAATGCTGGGTGTATTTGGATTGTTTGTATGTAAAATGTATACAATTCCAACTGTATCATATTCCACTAAGGTAGAATAAGTTAATGCAGTATATATGTTATTTTTTCTTTCAAAATGCCATTGTTGATGGGATCCATAGATTACTCTGGATCAGCACTGCCAAAGAGCAGCTGACGGATAGGCAACCTTGTTGGTTGCTTTTAATCCGCTGCACCTTGTCCCAACTGAGTTCATAGTGATTTTATTTCATGTTTTTATTTTATATATTTTTG
>NW_026267180.1:435632-436337 GCF_000697945.3 Frankliniella occidentalis
GCCGCGCCCGCGCCCCGCGCGCCCCGCTCCGGGCCGCCCCCGCCCCGGCCCCCGCCAAGGGCTGCCTGCCCGCCCGTCTGCCTGGCTGATCCTCTCTGTCGTTTCCTCGTTCGCTTTCGCTTGCCCTTGCTTTCGCTTTCGGCGGGCGGGCCGCGCCCTGCCTCCCCCGGCACCCCCTCTCTCCGGTCCAACCCTGGACGGCCCTGGCCCTTTCCCTCCCCCCGTCCTCCCCGCGCACCGCTCGCTCGCGGGACCCGCACCTTCTTTGCGCCATCAACACGGACGGCAGGAGCCAGGACCGCGCGGTGTGTTGTCATCCCTTCCCCCGCCCTGGTCCAGCGCTGCTGGGCAGAGATGCTGTGCCGAGATACCAGCCCGCATGCTCGCTCGCTGCTACCCCTACCCCCCGCGGCCTGGTCCTGGTGCCGCCCCTGGCCGCCGGTACCTCCCCTCTTGTGCTCCCCCTCCCGTCGCTCTCTCGCCGAGCCTACTCCCCTCGCACTCCGAGCCCGCCGCCTCCCCTCCCCGCCGAGCCAGCCAGACCCAATTTAGACCCAGTTTTTGTGTACGGCTCATGGCGTTCCGTTCCGTTCCCCTCCCGGACGGGCCGTGCAGGCCGGGCCGTGCAAGCGGGCTGGCCCAGGACGGGTATTGATCGGGTGGACGCCACGCCGTGAGCGCTGGTACCCCCAAGTACCTCTGCCC
>NW_026267180.1:445332-452539 GCF_000697945.3 Frankliniella occidentalis
AAATAATGTACCTAAGAATTTCTTGCATTATGATACCGAGTATTAGTGTTCTGGCACTCAGTATCAACACTTTGTTTGGTTGTCGTTGCTTCCAGTGTACTCAGGATAGTGATTGTTTAAGCTGTGTTTACAGCAGATTGAATGTACAGTTCATTGCATCATTAAGTATTTTTTCTTGTAATTCATTGTTATGTATGTTTTTTGTTTTATTACATTTTGATAAGTCTGAATGTCCCAACTTCATCTAAGTTGATCTTTTTTTTTTTTTGTTGTGTGTGGTTTCATGACATGTGCATACCTTGTTATTTAATGTTGAACTTCATATAAAAAATCTACAACTACAAATATTTTTAATACTAAAATTGCAAAAATGCTGTCCCAAGGAGAAAAAGAATTTCTCAAATCCATTCATTTAATTGGAAAATTTCCTCCAATGCTTTGCACATGACATTGTAGAGAAATTCATATAGTTCTAAATTGGTTCAAGAGTAACAATGTGACTTCTTGATCTGTGCTTTAGTATTATTTCATTACATTACCAAGATTGTGTAAATATTGTGCATGAGGGACATGCGTTGGTTGAATAAAAAAAATCTTGTATTTCTACAGATGTTGATATCATTGGCCTCGCAATCTGTCACAGGAATGTCTGAGGATGTAATGAACCTTGTAATCTGGCCTGCCTGGAATTTAAGTGTAGGCAACAACAAAGTACATCATGGATTAGTAAATTTATTTCAAACATCAAACACACTACTGATTAGGATATTTTTTAAATCTATAAAGGAAGAAAACAATGGACACAATCGAGGCGTACAGACTGCCAATATGAGCCGTGGTATGTGCACAGTAGTCCCTCATCAGGAAATATATACATCTTGAATGATGTTCACCTTAAGGAGAAATATGCTGTTGCGGAGTTGCAGTCTAACTGAAAAGTTTGAATTTGTTGTCCTAGTTTTTGTATCTCACAACTACATAAGTAACCAAGTAGCCTCACATCAATTTTCACATGAAAGGAAACAAGAAATCAATCTATGGTTGTAACAAACCAATTAACATAGAAACTAAAGTTCGGTTTGTTGACCCGGTATATCAACAATATCAGCCTTTTAGATATAAACAAGCCCACCCCTCCAAAAGAATCTCATTCAGTCGTTGTAGGGTAGTAGGGTTACCAAGGAATGCTAGGGGTTCACATGAAAGATTTTAGGGGATGAATTTCACCCATTTGTCAACTGTGGATTGATTTTTCTGTATGAGATAGCCCCACAATCTCGCTTGCAACACCTAGTCTTGTCATGTTTCTTAAACGAATGATAGCATCACATATTGTGCTTCTTGAGTAAGAATTATGTGTTTTCTCACTTATAGCCTGTTTCTGTTGAGTATCTTTCACCACCACCTCAGCCACTTCACCTGGTGAGGTCGCAATAACAGCCAGGACCACCATTTCCACTTCTGAGGTCTAGGCACTAGAATCTTAATGTTCTTAGGGTTCTTGTTTTTCGAGAGTGAAAGCCACTGAACTGCGCTTTTTTGTAATGTGACAATCCAACAAAAACTTACAACTGAAGGTGGTGTCCAAACAAGAAGCCACTGCATCCTATCCTTTGACACTTAAGAAGGATTCTGAACTAAGAAACTTTCTCAGATAGACCTGGAAAGTATTATTACATAAGCAATTTCTAAGAAATAACAGCATCAGACAGCTTCAGAGGCAAGGCAATACTTACCAGCATGAGCATGGTCAACCCGGGTCTGACAATACAAGTAATTTTGTTCTTAAATACGATCTTTCACAATGTTCACAGTGAAATCTCTCCAAGTCTTCCTCATCAGCCTTTTTCTTGTTATCGCAAACAATAAAATCAACGTTCCTTAGGTGCATTGTGCGACATATTTTTTTTGTCTTCTTATTGTAGAGGTAAGGAAAACCTAACGTACACCACAACTTTCATTTATAGGGTCACTCACCAGAATGTGCATTCCAAATACCTCTTTAAATCTCTCAATAGATGGTAAGACCCACGTGAATACACACAATAATGACACCTCACCTATGTGACTTTTTATGATAACGGCATACTGATTGCACAGTAAGAATTTTAAGTCTTGCCGCACTTCTCACGAATTGTCGTCCTCTGTTTGTCGCACATTTTGAACTTGCCATCTCTTGATCCCAAGGCAAATAAAAGTTGTTGACAGATTTTCGTACTGCTAGTGCTGTCATACGTGACATACCCACAACATAAATAGTCTCCACTATCTGCCTGGTAACTTCAATATGAATGTGGCTGCGCCACTGCCTCGCCCTCAAATGAATGAAAATGGATTGCGGTTGCGGGCTCTTTCATTCAGCTGCAGCTGAGCGCTGAGTTGTTGTGTTCTAAACTTTGGTTAAATCTGTAACGACCTTAGTACGAATTTTCTGCTTAACATCGTTGTACTTCAGGCTTACTTACGGGCTTCTGAACAATATTGATGTAAATAATGGGTCTCCTTCCCTTAACTATGGTCATTTATGGAAACTAATTCAGGTATAAGCTAGGTTATATTTACTTTGTCACTTTCTCAATCGTTTTTTTTTTTACAGCCATAATGTGAAGATATCAAGTTAGCACCTAGATTGTTCAAAACTTGTTGATATGAAATATTTTCACGCTGAACTCTTGTCGAAATTTTGCTAAATGCTCAACACATGTTGTTGACAGGTCATTATTGTCACTCTGACAGTTCCTTTTCTGTTTACAAACTTACCAATTTTAAAAGTTTTTGTGTAAGCTTTTCTTTTCTCTCACTGTTAAGGTGGGAGATGATGGTCTCTGAACTTTCTATTACT
Source organism: Frankliniella occidentalis (assembly GCF_000697945.3). Classification (NCBI taxonomy): domain Eukaryota; kingdom Metazoa; phylum Arthropoda; class Insecta; order Thysanoptera; family Thripidae; genus Frankliniella; species Frankliniella occidentalis. The sequence continues at coordinate 448,175 of NW_026267180.1, forward strand.
GTTACTACAACTATCACTAACTATGAATTTATGTTTCCAGCTTGACTGCAGTTTACTCACAGGATGGATCGGAAAACAGTAGACTTTGAAGCCAGTCGTTCTAAGGATGCAAGCTCAGATTCTTTGGGTTCTGATTCCAAATCTAGTTCCCTAAATTCTAAACTGGGGCAGGAATCGGTATGTGTTCTTGCCATGTAACCAATCTTGTAATGAATTTTTTTTTTGAAATTTTACTGTCTAAATAAAGGTCTTCAATCAATGTCTTTTGCAGGCTAGCTCTGGCAAAGTATCATATACCTCTGCTAGTACCACTTCAATTGGAAACATGATGACTGCAGCAGACAAGTTACGTTCTAAAGTACGTTAGATTAATGTTACATGTATGAACTTCTGTATGTTAAATATCAACACTCTTTGATAGTACATTTTTACTGATTTGACATCTAGCAACCTAGTATAGTTGAACCAGGCCAGCCCGCAAGCAGACCTGATGACCCTCCATTGCTCCCTGGTGAAAAAGTTATGGGTGTGGCAAGAGAAGTCACATATCTTTGTCCATACAGCGGACCCGCTCGAGGTGTACTGTCGGTCACAAATTACAAGCTACATTTCCGAAGCATGGATAGAGACACCCCTTATGTGGTGGAAGTACCTCTTGGTGTTGTGAGTATTTCTATTACCCGGCAAATTTCTTATTTCCTAATATTTCAACCATTGGTATTAAGAAATTTTTATTAAATAAACCATCTGTGATTTTTAGGTCAGCCGTGTTGAAAAGGTGGGAGGACAATCAAGTCGAGGTGAAAACTCCTACGGCATTGAACTATTTTGTAAGGATATGAGAAATTTAAGATTTGGCCACAAACAGGTAACATTGGAATACTGTCACACTCTTCTCAAACTTTGGTACAAATAGTTTGTATTATCTCTTCTTTTTCCTTCTGTTTGTAGGAAAACCACTCAAGAAGAAATGTGTTTGAGAAATTACAGCAGTATGCTTTTCCACTATCACACAAGTTGCCCCTTTTCGCTTTCGACTATTCTGAAACATTCCCTGAAAATGGATGGAATGCTTTGGAACCCATTGCAGAATTTAAACGAATGGTAATTATAAAATATTATTATCAAAACTTTGTCGGGTAGTATAGAAAATCCCAGAATTTTTAATGTATGTGTATTGCAGGGAGTTCCTAATGACATGTGGAAAATAACCAAAATCAATGAGCATTATGAGATATGTGACAGTTACCCAGCTGTGTGGGCGATACCAGCTGCTGCTACAGATGATGATGTTAGAGCTGTGGCTGGGTTTAGATCACGTGCTCGTATTCCTGTACTCTCTTGGATTCATCCTGAAAGTCAGGCTACCATTTGTCGGTCAGTGAAGCTTTGATACATCTACCTATGTTTTGATGTGCATACCATATATCTAATTGCTGCTTTTTATACTTTACAGCTGCTCCCAACCACTTGTTGGTGTGGGAGGTAAACGCTGTCGAGAAGATGAACGCTACATTCAGCTAATAATGGATGCTAATGCACAGTCTCACAAGCTGTACATAATGGATGCCCGGCCAAGGTTTGTAGCTCTCATTGATCAGAATAAAGTTTAAATTAAAAGTGATTTTGGAAGTTTAATCCCATTCACATCTTTGTTTCAGTGCGAATGCCATTGCTAACAAAGCAAAAGGTGGAGGATATGAGTCTGAAGATGCATATCAAAATGCTGAACTAGTGTTTCTAGATATCCACAACATTCATGTAATGAGAGAATCTCTAAGAAAGTTAAAAGGTTTCGTCAAAGCATCTTTTTTGTGTGTTATGAAACACTCTTATCATTAGTTTATTATTGTAATTTTACTAACGTTTCAATTTCAGAATTGTGTTTTCCTAATATTGAAGAATCACGCTGGCTCTCTGGCATAGAGGCAACATATTGGTTAAAACATATCAAATACATACTTGCTGGTGCCTGTCGTATCGCCAATAGAGTTGAAACTCATAAAACCTCAGTACTTGTGCATTGCTCTGATGGATGGGATCGTACTGCTCAGGTCTGTATTTTATTTGATCCTATCATGGTCAAGTTTATTCCATCTACCATTTAAAAAAATCAAATCTTAACTACTTCTTTTGGTTTGATTAGCTGACTGCACTAGCAATGTTACTATTGGATCCATATTATCGGACAATTAAGGGATTTGAAGTCCTTATTGAAAAAGAATGGCTGAGCTTTGGACACAAATTTCAACAGGTAATCTAATCTAATCTGTGTCTGATTTATTTTAGTTTCCATTCAATGAATACCTCCTAAAAGGAACTTTCTTATATCTGTAACTCTAGCGAATTGGTCATGGAGACGACCATCACTCTGATGCAGATAGATCACCAGTGTTCCTTCAGTTTATGGACTGTGTGTGGCAGCTGACTCAAATGTTCCCAAATGCTTTCCAATTCAATGAAACCTTTTTGATCACTATTCTTGATCATTTGTATTCTTGCCGATTTGGCACTTTCCTATATAATAGGTGAGTGAAAGTTTGTTTTCTTTTTTTTTATAAACATCTATTGCTATTTCAATTAACTAGTGTTAATTTTTTACCTTGTGATACTTTTGCAGTGACAGAGAGCGAGTCCAAGAGAATGTGAAGCAGAGAACTGTATCTCTATGGTCTTACATTAACAGCAGTATTGACAACTACCGTAACCCACTTTACCTACCACGACCTGGTGTGTTGGAACCTGTTGGCAGTATACGCTTGATTTCTCTCTGGAAGGGTCTTTACTGCCGGTGGAATCCAGGAATGCGACCTCAGGTATGATGCAGTACGATTCGTGTTCTCTTATGGTCTTGAGGAAAAAATACTGAGTTTTAAATAACAAATCATTGATTCTTTTCCATCATAAGGATCCCATTTACCAGAGAATTCGTGAGCTTCTGGTGCTCAAGGAACAACTGGAAAAGCAGGTGGATGAGTGCAAACAAGAACAAAAAGCTCGTGTCTCCCGCAACATGCCTACACCCCCGCGCCTAGCCTCTCCAGTCCACAGCTAGACTAGTGCAAGGATATGACTTTAAGTTTTCAAAGATTATAAGGAAACTACTGAGTTGCTAAGAAGTCTTTACTCCCATTCTTATACTGCCAGTACTGACCTGCAGTTTTGATTTTGGGGTATTGTCTTTTATTTCAAGACAAATTCAGCACCAAAGAGATGCCCTGCAGTGCTTGCTGGGTGTTATTGTTGAAGCTTTTATAATATTATATATTTTTTGCATATTTATCAAATCAAAATGATTCTGGAAAAATACTAGGTATTCTTTATTTTCATGCTCTGTTGATCAATAAGTTGAGAAAAGTTGTGTATATAAGTATATTTTAAGAGTGTTTCTTTCTTGTATATGTATATTCTTCATAGGATATGCCAGTATTTGACTCCATCTATTTTATAAATCTTATGCTTGTAATTTCACATAGTTATAACTTGTTAATTATGAGTCAAAAAATAAAAACGCTTCTGACCTGATAAATTTTTTTCTGTCTTACTTCCAATGCCCATTCTCTCAAACTTCCATGCGCATTTATCAAGAGAAAACTCTCATTTTAATAGATTCGCATCATTAATAACAAGAAGACAAACAGGGCATCAAACATGTTTGATACATTAGGAGAAACCTCGCGCATGCGCTTGATTGTTGTTGTTTTTTGTGTCAGAAGAAATTCATTCATGGTTTTAATCATTATGAGTACCAAAAACTGTTGTAAAACAATTGTTTTAATCACTAACATTAATAGCTAGCGTATTTTTAGTCGTTCAGTAAATTTTTTTCAGGAAAAACTTATCTCTATTGAGATATTTGTCCGTGTAGAAAAACCCTCCAAAACGCACGCTCGACTGGCCGATTTTGTTGACTTTATTTCTGAAATTTCTTTAAATTTTGTGTAATAAACCGCAAAAAACCTCTATTATCGACTGGTGAGGCCGCCAAGACCTGCAGTTTGATACAATTGGTCGACTGAAATTTCGTGGTCGGGGATTTTCTTGCACGCTGAGTCCAAATCTGGTAGTGCCGAGGTCGTCCGGGCCAGGCCCCCCGGGGACGTCATTGCGGACCTCCCGAGCACGCCGCCGATGACACTCCCACGACAAATACGATTCGGCTCCAAACGTCGTGTACCTGGGCTGGTGCATATTTCTTAAAAGTCGCCAAATATAATTATTATTAATAGCAAATCGCCCATAATAGTTTATATTTATCCTGATCATTTCACTATTGTCACATATGGCACTTCCCTGGCGTTGCTGCCTGGAGCCACACAACGATGCACGGGACGGGAAGCATCCCCAAAGGATCACATCCTGGAC
>NW_026267180.1:459229-463106 GCF_000697945.3 Frankliniella occidentalis
GTCCAGGATGTGATCCTTTGGGGATGCTTCCCGTCCCGTGCATCGTTGTGTGGCTCCAGGCAGCAACGCCAGGGAAGTGCCATATGTGACAATAGTGAAATGATCAGGATAAATATAAACTATTATGGGCGATTTGCTATTAATAATAATTATATTTGGCGACTTTTAAGAAATATGCACCAGCCCAGGTACACGACGTTTGGAGCCGAATCGTATTTGTCGTGGGAGTGTCATCGGCGGCGTGCTCGGGAGGTCCGCAATGACGTCCCCGGGGGGCCTGGCCCGGACGACCTCGGCACTACCAGATTTGGACTCAGCGTGCAAGAAAATCCCCGACCACGAAATTTCAGTCGTCCGAGGTTGATGGTCGGTCGGTCGGTCGGCCTGACCGTAACTTATTTTGACAGCCCCTATAACATATCCTATGCAGCAACTCCAGGTCAGTTCTCATTCAACCAACTTTGTTCAAAATTACAGTTGCCACAGTTAAGACAGTCTAGAGAGAAACATATTGCATTTAAGTTTCATATACCTGTGATTTTCATTATTTCACTTGAGATAAGACCAAAGGAAATATTCACCACACCAGAAAAACAAAACAAAAAATTATTGTTACTTCAAAAACATTTTTACTGTATTTACCAATTATTGAACATGTCGAATCAAAACACTATCTTGGGCCCCTCTGCATGTTTGTCTTATTTGTCATTGCCCTCTTATCTTGGTTTATTTCATGTCATAACTCCCCCTCTTCTTTTTTTCGCGGCATTTCGCACCGCCAAATACCGGCTGCTTGTTGGCTGTCAGCTCGGTTGTGCCGGTGCCCCATAGCGATCACATCCCCCTCCCCTTCCCTCTCTTCCCTTCCCCAGCACGTATATTTGCGATAAAGCTTGACGCATTTGGCCTAGTGTGCCCACGCATTGACAGCGGGGGGCAAGAGCTGACGGGTTACACGTTTCGGACGCGACCCCACCCAGGAGGGAAGTCACAGTCACAACTATCTGCAGGCCGGGGATACGAATGCAGGCCCTGGTATGGAAACTGGTTGACAAAAGTATCTCGTTTCTCGTGTCCTATAGAGGGGTACAAAAACTATTATGCACCCTCAGAGGGAGGGCTCTGGACCACCACATGAACTCATAGAGACCTATGGTGTTTGCACCCCAGGAATGTCAGGGCCCCCTATTAATTCCTGTTGTAGTCTCTGCACCTTTGGAGGGAGTCTTGCTATGTGTGCCCTTCAAGCCCTTACTTACTCCCGACCGAGCGTGAGCCTCCTGACCGGACCGGCCGGCGATAAGCCCCCGGGTCACGGGGTCACGGGGTGGTCAGCCTGGTCACCCGTCCCTCTCGCCTGGGCTCGGCTCCTCAAGTAACACGTCACGGGGACAACATCAGTCGACGTTTTCGGCAGTTTGTCAAAGTTTGTCAAGTTTTGCGGCTAAAGGAAGGGAGGAGGAGGGGGGAGTCTATACAATACGGCTAGCATTAGCGAGCGAGCTAGGCACGCACTTCAAACGCCGTGGCCGTTTAGCTTGCCGAAATTGATTCAGTTTTCACTGCCAAATTTTGGCAGTCTACTATGGAGACTTCCAATTTTAGGCCTCTGTTCATGGCACTTTTGAATGCCAAATTTTGTCATTCTTTTAGATGAGGCCACATTTCGGCACTCCAAAGGTGCCACAAAGAGGCTAAACATGGGCAGGGTCGAAAAGAATGGCAAAAATTTGTCGGTCTATCGAAAAGGACTGCCAAAATTTTTGCAAGAAAAGCGGCCCCGACGTTTTAGTGCGTGGCCCGTATGAGTTTCGTTGTAGACGGTGTGATGCCAGTGTAAAGGCACCATCCCTGCTTAACACGTTCAGTGTGGGCTTGGCGCTTGAAGACGCAGCAAAACCTGACCACATCGTGGTCACGCTGCCCTGGAATGTGTCTTGTCCCATAAGCAGTGCAGAGACGTCTCATCACACAGGCGGGATTCGGTAGCTTCCGAAGGGTTTTCCGAATGAAACTGTGTCTCTGTCACACACACTGCTGCTATGCCGCCGGCCCGATAGAGCGGCTATGGCTCTGACCCGAGTGTCATGGGCTTGTTTTGCTTGTGCCCCCCCCCCCCCTTCTTTCCGCACCGCTGGCTGAGCCGGGTGAGCACTCCTCATCGCCCGGCAAACACAAACCCGAGATCGGCCGACGTGAGCGGAGCAAAAGACGGAGCCGCGCACCCACGCAGCAGGCGAAGCAGGCCAGCCGGTAGGAGGACTTCCCCCGAGCACGACCGGCGAGGCGAGGCGAGACACCCCAAGCACAAAGACCGCGCCCGAGACTAGCCAACAGCCTCCAGGTGAGACTCCACGAATCCCATAGATAGCAAATCCGGCATTTTTTTGTGCATTTTTTGAGCATTTTTGGCTCATTGATGCGCAAAAAAGGCAATCTAAGGGTGGTTTTTCTACGTACCGGGGAGGTACCTTTAAAGGGTTTTTGGACATTCACTATTTTTAAAGAACAACAACTGGGGAATTTTCATTTTCTGATTTAAGTTACTATGATGTGCACCGCTGGTCACGGCCAAACTCTCCTCTCATTTGTGCTATTGCAAAATACATATCCCATTCGCGAAATTTTGAAACTGTAAAACAACGATTCCGATATTCCGATTGTAAATATCATATTTTTTTTTTGGGGGGGAGGGGTTGTACAATATGAAAGATTGGCAGCGGGATTAGCAAGGGGACGTCGCTGTAAGAAAAAAAAAAAAACAACAACATTATAATTATAAACAACAATTCGTGAGAAAAGTTCTGTTTTTCGCCGATAGATCTTCTCAGCCCAACGGTGTGTACATATGTGGACGGCTCATGCTTGTCGTTTTCTGTCTGGAGCTGGACAAATGTCAGCGAGGCACGATGGCTGTTGCTTGTTTGTCGTCGGTGGCGATCAGATCGAAAGAAAATAAAAATGACTAATGTGACAGACAGACAGACAGACAGACAGACAGACAGACAGACAGACAGACAGACAGACAGACAGACAGACAGACAGACAGACAGACAGGCAGACAGAGGAATAAAGGTTGGCGGCTGCGGCTGACTGGAGCCTAGCTGGACTGGACAGGAGAGGCTGCCGGGGAAGTCCTCCTAGTCCTCCGGATAGTCAAGGTCGCTCGCAGGTGGGTGGAGGAGAGATACACCTGGGCAGCTGCCGCTAGCTGCCGCACCTGCCGCAGGCGACACCGCCTCCGCCTCCCCTCTACCTGGCGGTTGAGACGGAGGAAACGCCTTTGGCGACAATCAATGAGCCAATATCGCCCCGGCCCGTCTTAGGCCCGCCCCGACAGACGTCTGCACCGAGGCCTCCACGTTCCTCCCGTCTCGCTATCATTCGCGAGGCTACGTGCAAAACAACACGCGGCTCTGTAAAATTTGCCGTGATTGCGTTTTTTGACGTATTGGATACGGACGGTTTCGAGGGAAAATATATGTTTAAAAAAAAACCCAATGCCGAGCCTTTTCTATCTTTTCTCCTTTTTTTACGGATTCTTCCGCGAAAGATAAGGCGGGAAGGGCTGCGGCGATTACCACTAGGAGCTGCTCTCTGCTTTCTCTGTCCACACGTCTGCCCGTCTATCTGTCTGACCGAAACTTCGGTCAAATGAATTATAAACTAATGAACGAGAAAATGAAACTAACTGAAGGACATCTCATCTTGCGGGGCAACAGCCTCGGAACGCCGCAGGCGTTCGTAACGCTGACTTCCCCGAAATGACACGACGTAATAAAAGACAGGTTGATTGATTTGGAAAAGCTGTAGCCCCGTGACCTCGCCCGTGACAGTTCATTCGCACCTCGGAATATGACGCGCAAATAGGTCGGTG
>NW_026267180.1:468311-470796 GCF_000697945.3 Frankliniella occidentalis
CAATACATAAATTACATAAAATACATTATAGTACAAGATTAATTTAAAAATTATAAACACATGCACATCACATTGGTCCTATCACATCCGTTGTTTACTCTTCGGTTCCCCGTCGATTGGTTTGTTCTATCGTTGGACAGAATACCCCAACACCTGTTTGGGAAAAGCGACAATGAAGCGTGAGGCAAGGCCAAGCCCTTCCACCCTTTTCAACAAGATGTTATGCTGCTACTTACATGCTCCACTGCACCATATTCGCGGACAGTCCTCTCCCAAACATTCCCCTTTCGACTGAAACAGATGACCCCAAAATAAGTATAGTCAGATAGACTTATTGTTCGTTTCCATATTCGTTCAAGCTGCGTAGCGTAGCTGCGTACCTTCATGAGCGCCTTGTACAGGTCCTCGCTGAACAGCAGGCACTCTAGTGACCCCAGCCCGTGGCGTCGCTGCTCCCGCGGCATGGCCTCCACCCGCGACCTGATCAGGGACCGCATGTCCAGCCACAACTAAAAGAACAGACAGGAAAATCAAGTTGGTTTGCTAAGCAAACAATGGAAAACAATATGAAAAAAACAAGGGAGACGTCGAGCAAAAAATTAATTTGGAATAAATTCGCTCTTTAACTTAAACCCTTATTGTGGTAGAATCATGCAAAAAGTGCGCCCGTGATCTGCCGTTGCCGTTACGTAATTGCTAAGATCAGCCGATGCCATGTCCCATAGCGCCTTGAGGGTAGGCAATATCTTGCCTGTAGAGCTTGCGTGTACCGCGGGGTAGTCTACCCTGAGTCTCGCAGGCGCCAAACTCTCGTAATTTGCCAATTGATCGCAAGAATTTAAGAAACCTTCTACGTTCTAGGCGATCCCTCAGAAGAAAAAGTACTTCTGTTCTCAGGCGGGGTTTGAAAAGGGGGCAGGGGGCGATAGCAATTTTCGTTTTCAAGTTGGGCAAGGACAATTTTGTATCCATCCAGCCAGGTTCTTAAGTACATCTCAATTGGAGGCAAATTTGTCTCTAAAATAGACACAAAAAACTTATGTGTACTTAAGCTAGGCCCGCACGCAAAACTTGTTAACTTATCAGACACAACTTATCAGACACAAATTTGCATCCAATTAATCATTGGAAGCAAAACATTCCTTTCTTCCCATTTAGTGTACGCTTTAGAAATAAATTAATGGTGGTCCTTTACCTTCTTCCACTCCATGACCGTCAGGCGCAGGCCCGTGTTGAGGTTGGTCAGCCTGTTGTAGCAGATGGTGTTGAGCCGGCGCGCGAGGCTGACCCACGCCGCCTCCCACCGTTCCACGCGCCTCGCCTCCAGCGAGTACCTCAGGCACAGGTCCGCGTTGTCCAGCATGGCGAGGCTGAGGCAGCGCAGCTGCGTGGGGTTGAGCCATTTGACCCACTTGTCGGCTGCGAACAGTAATATCACTATGTTAAAAACGTGTTGAAATTTCAAGACAAAATCGCACTGAAATTTCAAAACTGGTTTAAAATTTCAGTATTGTAATGAAATAGTGTGATGGAAAGATACTGAGGTAAAATAGGGAGGGGTACAATTTGAGACAACACGGCATGTCTTAGGCCTACGCGCCTAAAACCTACGTTGTTGAAAACGCCTGCGACGCGCTGGGTAGGCCAGCCCGCCGAGCAGCTGTGTGGAGCCGGTGGCCCACCCCCCGCCCGCGTGTAAGCAGGCCGGGTGGGGCCCATTCCTAGTTACCCCTGAACAAAGGACGCCTAAAACGCCGATTATCGGAATGTGAGAGTATATTGGTCGTCCTAGTGTGACTAGAAAAAATCTGCTGAAAGAATCACGGCATTCCCCCCCCCCCCTCCGGCAGCTTTAGTTCGCAGGACAAGCCGGAGGGCTTAACGAGGGTCTTGCAAGGAGTAGTAGTAAATCTGAATGCCTGGGTGATTGACTATGGGTAAGAATTTGCACAGAAATGACTCACCTGGAATCTCGTTCTGAGCCGGATCTGCAATGAGAAGCGTGGCATTAGTTGCTGGCCAGGAAGTGGAGGGTGTTGATGAGATACTCACGTCGCTCCAGGTGCTCGTCCAGCGCGGGGCAGTACTCGTACACCTTGCGGCCGCGGGTGTGGCGCTGCTTGTTGCGCTGCGCCGCCTTCTCGGCCTCCGCCGCGCTCGCCGCCCTGTCCTGCTGCGCCTGCAGCAGCTCCTCCTCGGGCTGGATGACGACGGCGATGTCGTCGGCGTTGTTGGCCGGGGAGGGGCGCCCAGCCTTGCTGGGTGACGAGGTCCTCTTGGCCGGGGAGGCGCGCTCCGCCTTGGTGGGGGAGGCGGTCTTCTTGGCCGGGGAGAGGCGCGCGGCCGTCACTTTGGCCGGGGAGGAGCGCGCCACTTTGGTGGGGGACACGGGCTTCCTGGGGGTGGCGGAGCGGAGCGTGGGCACGTCGGCCACCTCAGTCCTGGTCGGCTTCCTGGGGGTGGCGGAGCGGAGCGTGGGCACGTC
>NW_026267180.1:470846-481827 GCF_000697945.3 Frankliniella occidentalis
AGCGGAGCGTGGGCACGTCGGCCACCTCAGTCCTGGTCGGCTTCCTGGGGGTGGCGGAGCGGAGCGTGGGCACGTCGGCCACCTCAGTCCTGGTCTTGGACGCGCTGCTCGGGATCTTGGCGGGGGAGCCGCAGTCGCTCGCTCGCGTGGGTGACCGCTTGCAGAGCCTCGCCGGCGACCGGCTGGGAGACTCGGCGGCACTCTTCGATTCGCAGGGCTTGGCGGGCGCGGAGAAGTGGTTGGTTCCCCGGTCCAGCACCACTTTTTCACTGACGAATCTTCCAGTGTTGGGGTCTCGAACTCTTACCACGAGAGAGCCAGCGGAGAAATATTCAGAGGGAGGGAGATCTAGTTGCACAGGGTCAGCTGCTGGTGTTTTGTTGACAAATCTCCCTGTGTTATCCCGTATGCGGGGGGATTTCGATTCTAGTTTTACGTCCTGTTTGTCATTGAACTCCGCAGTGTGCTTTTCAGATGCATTGTCCAGGGTAATCGAGGTCAGGGCGCCCGCAACATCCCCGCGGACTGTTTCAGATGGATCTCGATCTCTTACAGGTGACTGCACCTGCGGTTTCTTTACGTCCATGGGGTTTTCACTGAGATTTCCAGCAGTTGTATCCTGGATGGAGGAGCCAGGGTCTGTCTCAATTCTTTTGTCTTTCTTGCAGCTAGTGTCACGCTGGTCACGCTCCTTGGCTGTAAAATCCACAGACTTGGATTCCATGTAAGCCTGCTTGAACAGGTAAGACAGATCACTAGGGCCAAGGATGCTCTTTTTAGAGGGCGAGCGCTTCCATTTACGGTACTTCTTGCTTAATTTTCTCGGCGAGCATTTTTTAATGTTTTCAGTGCTTGTCCAATTTGTGTCACGGGAGTCTTGTGGGGCCGGTAGCCATTTTTCTGGTGACTTTTGGACCGATCCTCTCAATGATTTATCCAAGTCTTTGACCTGCGAACTCTTTGAGGATGAACTTCTTTCACTGGAACTCTTTTTCGTAGAGGAGAAATTTTCACGGGAACTCTTTTCTGACAGCCTTTTTACGCAAGAGCTCCTTTTCGACGGACTCCTTTCACGAGAACTCGTTTTCGACGGACTTCTTTCCCGAGAACTCTTTTTCGAAGGACTTCTTTCTCGAGAACTCTTTTTCGAAGGACTTCTTTCTCGAGAACTCTTTTTCGATGGGCTTTTGTCTCGAGAACTCTTTTTCGAGGGGCTTTTGTCTCGAGAACTCTTTATTGATGGGCTTTCGTCTCGAGAACTCTTTTTTGATGGGCTACTTTCTCGGGAACTCTTTTTCGATGGGCTTTTGTCTCGAGAACTCTTTTTTGATGGGCTTTTGTCTCGAGAACTCTTTTTTGATGAGCTACTTTCTCGGGAACTCTTTTTCGACGGGCTTTGATCTCGAGAACTCTTTTTTGATGAGCTACTTTCTCGGAAACTCTTTTTCGATGGGCTTTGGTCCCGAGAACTCGTTTTTGGTGGGCTACTTCCTCGGGAACTCTTATTCGATGGGCTTTTGTTTTGAGAACTCTTTTTCGATGGGCTTCTTTCTCGAGAGCTATTTTTCGACGGACTTCCTTCTCGAGAACTCTTTTTCACCGGGCTTCTGTCTCGGGAACTCCTTTTTGACTGACTGCTTTCTCGGGAACTCTTTTTGAAGGAGGATGGACTTCTTTCTCGTGAGCTCTTTTTCAGGGATGAGAAACTTGTTTCTTGAGATCTGCTTTTATGGGAAGAGTGACTTCTTTTATGAGAACTCTTTTTTGACGGACTTCTTTCTCGATAATTATATTTCATGGAGGACGGACTTCTTTCTCGAGAGCTCTTTGTCAAGGAGAATAAACTTCTTTCTTGAGATCTGCTTTTCCGGGAGGAGGAACTTCTTTCATTAGAACTCTTTTTCAACGGACTTCCTCGAGAATTCTTTTTCGAGGAGGGACTTCTTTCCCGAGAACTCTTTGAATGACTTGTTTCTCGAGAACTCCTTTTCAAAGAAGATTGACTTCTCTCCCGAGACCGTTGGTGACTGGAGTCATGTCGATCTTTTTTACTATCTGGCGCTTCAGTTTTACTAGGGGGTTTGGAAACGCTGAATACTTTTTTGAGCGGACACGAGGGTGACACGTCTCTAACGGTGTCGTACTTCCTCGTGTCCGCGTCGACGTCTGCAGAGGATCGCCTGGAAACTTTCCTTGGTGGGCTGCTCGCGTCCTCGCACGGCCTCTTCTTGGCCGGGCTGGGGATGGGCGTTACGAGCGCTAGGCGCGCCGCGGCCGAAGAGCCAGGACGGTCTGCCAGCAGCTTGAATCTCTCCTCGACCTCCAATGGCGTCACCCGGACGACTGGCTGCTTCGGCTCCTCGTCTTGATAAATGCGGCGGACATGGCCGCTGCTCTCCTTGCAGAAGAACGAGTCCAGCGTCTTCTGCACCAGCTTGCGCGGGGGCGTGCCACTCCCAGTCTGTATGGGCGAGCTACGCCTCCTCTCGGCCTTGGCTGCTGGGGTTTTCTTTGGGTCTTTTTTCGCGCTTCTGAGGCCGGGCTTGATTATGGCTTTCGGCTTTAAGTCTCCTGAAGGGCTGGAGCGTCTCGGCAGCTTAGTAGGGTGTTCTGTCTTCTGGGCCTCTGTGCTGTTACTGCGATGAGCACTCGAAGTTCTTTCAGAACTAGCGGGAGTCCTACTGCTTTCACATCTTCCCCCAGATTTCTTTGAGCTTTTCGGGGCGCAGGACTTTGGTGTTTCTTCCATTGGTTTCTCTCTGTTGTCTCGCGCGTTAATGACTGCAACTATGCTTATGTCCGAGTCTTGACTAGATCTTCTTCGACGTGCCGCCCCAAAATTGGGTTTGTTCTGGTCATTTGAATTGATAGCTATGTCGGTGGAAGCGGTGCTGGTTTCCTGAGGCATACCACACTGTGGCCTTAGTGCATTTAATTCAATTGGTTTATTCGTTGAGACCGATTCAACACTTTGTCTTCTTGATTTATCAAGGCTTGGTGCGTCTAAATCAACACTCAGTCTTCTTGATTTATCTAGATTTGGTGCACCTAAATCAACACTCAGCCTTCTTGATTTATCTAGATTTGGTGCACCTAAATCAACACTCAGTCGTCTTGATTTATCTAGATTTGGTGCGCCTAAATCAACACTCAGTCTTCTTGATTTATCCAGAATCGTTGGTTTCAAGTCAGTACTGGGCCTCCTCGATTTGTCTTTGTTGCCAAAGAAAGTGTTTGCATCCAATGGAAAGCTGACAGGCACCGTACTACATTTTCCTTTACAGGGCGATTCAACTCTCCTTCCTCTAAGTTCCTTCACGATGACAGGGGCATCTGAAGTGGCTGATGTTTTTACTGGGCTCTTTCGTTCGTCACATTTTTCCGTTTCTGATTGGCATTTCGCGCGTCGGTAAAAAAGAGTCTCTATGTCAAGAGAGGTCGTCTTCTCTCTCGAGCCGTCAGTCCTGCCACCAGGCTGGGTCGTGAGGTCTAGAGCTGTTTCACTCCTAGACGGCAGCTGACTTCTGCAGGTATACAGCTGCTGACCCGGGTCGTATGGTGCGGACACACCGACAGGGCAGTCTTTCATCGGGGAGCCTCTCGCCATTCTCGTGCGCTGGACGAGGGCGGGACCCTGAGGCTCCGGAGGCAGCTCGGTGGCGAGCGGCTCGTCTACGCACATCAGCCGGCGCTGAGGCTTGAAGAGACGCCGTTCCAAGCGCGAGGACCACCTCCTCCTGGGATTGGATGGGACGGCAACGTCGCAGTCGTATGGTAATTGTTGGGCTGATCGGGGAAAGGACGGCGGCCCTTGGCTTCGCGCTCTCCGCCTGACGAAGTCGCGTCCTCCGCCCTCCGGCGTTCCATGGTAGGGAGTGCAGTTCGCGGACCTCGAGGGCTCGTGCCTCATGACCCAGCCGGTTCCGTTGGCGTGCTGGCCGTTCAATCGCCGGCTCCACCGCCGGAACTTTTTCTGAGCCGAATTGGAAAGTCGATCTCTGCGGGAGCCGTCGATCTCCATCACGCCACCAGTGCCGTTCCAGTTCATGGCCGGGAAGTACGGGTCCGACCTCATCGCCGTCGGCATCAGCCCGAGCTGAGCGAAGCGGGCGATCTTGTAGTCGTCATACTCGGGCGTTTGGCACTGGCGGGGGAACGCCATCGTTTCCTTTGCGGCAAGCCCTGCAGGAGAAGAGACAGATTTAATTAACCACACACCATACCAAAGAAGAACAGCGCGGGAGGAGTTATCAGAAGTCACGTAGATGAGTTGTTAAACAAGTAAAATCGGACTGAACAAAGACAGTATTTCGCTAATAACTTCCCAATCATCTATTACAACCGAAATATTAGTGTGTTTGGTCCACTTTCACATACGTTATTAACATTCTCTGAAGGCGGGTTCACGTCACGAGCCCAGCGAGCAATGATCAATTAGGGCACGTCACTTTGACGTCAACCAAACGGAATTTTGATGTAAAAATGTTCTAGTTTTGACGAAATTTTGGCCAATTCACGTCGGTGTGATGTGCCATTTTGATTGATGGTTGATCGCTGCCCAAGGAAAACGTGGTTCTCACGAAGACTTATGACTTACGAGGTCACGACTCTTGTACCGGGTGTAACTGAGAATGCGCAACAGTGTTGCGGGATTGCAGACCCGCCAGTGCTGCAGGGGCCATGGCGCCTTACGGGCTAACTGGGTAGGCAAACCCGCAACACTGTTGCGCATTCTCAGTTACACCCGGTACTTGTGACCTCACTGGTGACCTCGCAAGAGCAAGGAATCATGACCTCAGAGGTCACAATGAGGTCTTCGTGAGAAAAACGTTTTCCTTGGGTGGGGATCACCTCCTTATTTACGCTGAAAATGGTTTTCTTGCAAAACGCTACTTTCTATTACACACTATATTGTGGATGCATTCAGAAAGCTTGAGCGAACAAGTTCTTTACGCTCAACAAAACAAATGTCCATCTCCCATCCCTGCATGAGGAAAAGGCCACGGAAAATGCGCTTACGATTGGCTACACACTCTCTTTCGTGCAGATAGCTGCGGCGGTGATCACACCGAGAGTAGTGTTTCTATTTTCTTGAAGAAAAAAAAACAAAAGGCAATTGGCTTGTTTCAAAAAAATTCCATAGTTTCATTGTATACCCTGAAAACTTAACAGTGTTGATGTATGCTGATGTATCAGCAAACATCAATGATCACGTTTAGGTTTGTGGCTAATGTCTCCTTTCAGACAAATGTCATTGGAAAATGGATGGCATTTCCAGATTCCTCGTGAAAAGAACTTTTGTGTGATAGGGTTCACTGCCGAACTGGACCGCCTTCCGAAAATGTCGGGTAATGTTAACCAAGTTACACTGTTAAAAAGCCACACGGTAAAGGCCTACGGTATGCGCTGTAAATGCCTGGTCCGGCACCGTAATTTTTGGTTACGGTCCGTGTCATACAGAACAGACCGTAACTTGATGTTGGGGAAGTTAAATAAAGCTCTTAGCCAAAACAAGAAAGTGAACGGCCTGACCGAACGCTGAAAATACGGTACGGACCGTAGGCAAACCGTAACTGCCTACGGTATTTTTACAGTGTATGGTTACCCTATCACACAGTAGTAGCTCGTTTGAAAGCTCTCTTCACGAGGAATCTGTAAATTCCATCCACATTCCAATGATATCTATCTAAATAAATATTAGCCAAAATTATTAACGTAATCATTGATGAGTGCTGATATATAGTGTACGTGCCATGCACTGAAAATGCTAGTGTCAAATATCTTACTCTCATTGTCAGGAGAGCGAGATCAGTGCAGTGACACAAAAAATATCGTTCTCCTGAGAGAGATATATATGACTCTCACTCGATTTGAATCATAATTTGCGGCCCTCGCCCGATGAGACTGACGTTTCCAACTGCAACTGGGCGAGGTCAGGGAAATCTTACTCCTGCTGAGTGAGAATTCGGTGCATGTGACTCAAATAGAGCGCTCTGCAAATCAAACTGTAACTTGACAGTTTAAACTGCAAAACTAAAAGTTTCACTGTTTAAACTGCAAAACTAAAAATCTTAGTGTTTAAACAGTGAAACTGAAAAGTTCTACAGTTTAAACTGCAAAACTGTGTAGTTCAACAGTTTGGACTGTCAAACTAGCCCTATGCAGTTGTACAGTTTAAACTGTTTGACAACACAGTTTTGCAGTTTAAACAGTAGAACTTTTTAGTTTCGCAGTGTAAACTGTAAGACTTTTAGTTTTGCACTTAAAACTGTGGAACTTTTAGTTTTGCACTTTAAACTGTGGAACTTTTAGTTTTGCAGTGTAAACTGTCAAGTTATACAGCTAGATTTGCAGAGTGAGCTTTAAAGTCATCGTCTGATTGAGCGTCTTGTCTCACTCATTTTGAGCAAAACACCTTACCAAAAGGTTTTCAGTGTGTACGCTGATATTTAGCAATCATCAATGAACGCTGTTGTGTTTTCGGAGTAAAAATGTCCTCAAAGTAAAAAGTTTTCCTAGAATTTAGTCCCTTCTTTTCCTTGAGTTTCTTTTGGGCAAGTTTCTTAATTCAAGGTCAATTTCTTTAACGCCAGGCAATTTTGCCGTAAGGAAACTATTTTCTGGGTGCAGTCAGGGCGCAGAACGGACATCGTGATTTTCTTTAGCGTAAGAGAGCTTGCGTAAGGTATACCATCATGAACCCGCCTTGACCGATTGACAACTACAGTCTTCTGCCTTGCGTTCTTCGTCAGCTTGGCCGTAAAATGGCATCTTATGGCATATTTCTAGCTAGAGCTGGCACCATTCGCGAAGTCTGTCTAATGCTGTTCTTTTGTCTCATCAATTTAGTTACAAGCTGGAACCAATGTCCAATTAGACAAGCTTGGGTTTAATCAAGCACGTGTTGGGCAGCGCCGAGTTACGGACAGCCCCCCACAGGGATGCGCTGGCTAAGCTGAACCCTGAACGACAGATGTGGCTCGTGTGTTGAGCGGAGTGCGGCTGACTCAGGCAGAGAGCACGCCGCTCGGGGTTTGCGGACGGGCCCCCTCTCCCCCTTCTTGGTCGGTCCCTGCTCCCCAGTCGCCGGGCCGGGCGGCTTCCCGCGCTTGGGTCCCCGCCCCTCCCCAACCTCCCTCAACCTCCCGGCCGCCGGGCGAGGTTGCCCGCTCCCGCTCCTCCCTTCCCGTCCAGACGGGGACGGCGGCTCCATAACCGAGGGAGCGCGCGCGCTCTCTCACACACACGTACACACTCGCTCTGAACCCGAATAGATGCATGTTCCCAGATGGTCGTTGAAGAAATACCGAGGCACCCCCGAGATTTGAACCGCGGCGAAGATCGCCACGGTGGAAGCCTTGCTGAAGCTGTCTCCGCCCCGTCCTCAGATATGGGTTGTCACTTCGGCTGACACTGAGACACTGCGACCGCTGTCAGATAAAGACGTATAGGGCCGGCCTGGCCCGCGGTCGGTGGCTGCGGCTCGCCCCGCTAGACGCGGCCTGGCGCCGGCGCCGGCGCCCGCGAATACCCGAGACTTGGAACAAAGTACTCTCAATACCCCGCGCTTTCGACGCGCGCCGCCCGAGGTGCCCAGCTTTACGCCTGAGGCACAAAAACCTGCTCGCGTTCGGAAAGCCCCGCCGAGCCGCCCTTGGTTGCCAGAGGGTCGGCCGTCGGCCACGGCCTCAACCGCCGCTGAGCCGACGCTGACGCTGGCTGACGGGCTAACGCCCGGTCCTGCAGCGCTTCACCGAGGAGGCGAAGCAGGAGGCTGCCCGCACAGGCCTTGAGCACGGGCCGGGCCGGGCCCGGCAGCAGGTGATGGAACACTGTTCGGAGCCTACTTACGATGCGGGCGGTGAGCGGGTGAGCGGCACTCCCAGGAGCCGGGTGTGTTTATCCGTACATGGTGGGGTTTTCACTGGGCAATGTGACGCACAACAGACACACTCATGCACGCGCGCGTCCGGACCGCGGACGAGCTCTCCCGCGCCAACAAGGAGCAAGCGACGGTTCTCATGCCGGCCTCCTCTCGCGTCGACCACCGACATCCAACTGACACAACACCACCACACACACACGCGCGCGCGCGTGTGCCGGCACGCGGGAAGGGGAGGGGGGACCGGGGAGGACAGCGACTCGCAGACTTTGGGGAAAATTCACGCCATTCATTTTCCCGGGCTGTTGCTGCTAAAGTCGTTCGAGGTTTTGGTCGCCAACTTTTGTCCTTGCGTTCCTGGAAATGCGCGTCTGCAGTGTCGGCCTCGGGCCGGAGCCGGAGGGAGTCGATTGATCACATCACAGTGATATCGGGCGTCGTCTGCTACTTGCGAACGGGGTGGGAGAAGAGGGAGAAGGACAGACGCGCAGGATGGAGGGAGAAGGAGGGAGCCGAAGGCAGCCCGAACTGGACCCGAAGCGCACTCGAAGGACCCGCGCTCCACCGCGCACCCCCCCGCCCTCTCCACCCCTAGCACCCCACCCCTTTCACACCCCTAAGCATTCCAGCGGAAAAACAAATAACTCTCCGCGCAGTCTGCTTTCTGCTGGACGTGTTGCGGATGATACTTGTTTGAAAATTGAAGCTCTGCAACATGGTGGACTTCGACGTTGGAGTGATTCTTCCAGCAGCCGGCTCAGGAGAGAGACTGGGAGGTTCCACCCCCAAACAATACTGCAAAATATTGGTAAGTGGGAGTCATAGTTGACATTATCCAGTAGCCATTCCTCTTCATGCTGAACCTTCCGTTTAGAATCTACTTTGAACAGAAAGTCACAAGCTTTGCTGTATGATTGCAGTCTAAATCAAGTTGAATTTATTTTAGTCATGGGCACAACAGGTGTAAGAAATTAAGCGGCAGCATAATAGGACTTAACTTTTTTCCCCTCATACTTTGTCGTAAAAAATTACTTTATATCCAAACAATATTTAACAAACTCAAATTTTATTAGTTTCCAATATCATCCTCTTCCTTGTAACTATTTAGATGCCATATTTACGCAATTTTACTTGTCTTCCAGGACAAACCTCTCTTTCTTCATGCCTTGGAATCATTTGAAAATATTTCCTATGTACGCCACATTGTTTTAGTGGTTGATGATCCAGCAAATGTTGAAGCTCTTCTTCAAGAGTCCAACTGTCCCAAGGTATTGGTTGTTCAAGGAGAGACCACAAGACATCGATCCATTCGTGCTGGTCTTCAAGCACTATCAAAATTGGGTGTGTACAGTTGTTTTACCTTTATAACTGGTTTATCATAAATAATTTCCTCTTTACCTCAATTATTTTTTGCCATCTAGATTGTGAACTTCGCGTGGTCATTGTGCATGATGCTGTTCGGCCCATCGTTCCAAGTGATTTGGTTGAGCAGTTGGTAAAGGCAGCCAATGAAAATGGCGCAGCAGGCTCTGTATGTCCCTTAATATCAACAGTCCTTAGTGCAGAGAGTGACGGATCACTTCAGACTGCTCTTGACAGGAAGTCTCATCTAGCCAGTGAAACTCCACAAGCTTTCCAAATGAATGTTCTTCTGTCTTCTTACAACAAGGTAAGTTGATTGTTTTATCACTTGGATAACAGGGCTACTTTTTGGAAGTGTGCTTCATGCCATTATATAATTTCAGTGCACTGAAGAAGATTTGGATTGTGGTACAGAATGTCTTCAACTCGCACTTCTATATGCTGGTGTGCATGCCCGTCTGATTAAGGGCTCCCCAAATGATCTTTGGAAGGTTACCCTGCACCGTGACCTGCACATGGCAACTGAATGTCTAAGAGGTATGCCTTATTTCCCATCTTGAAGTTATCATTGTATTAATCCAATTATCTTAGAAGAAAGAAATCTTATTTTTTTATTTTAGAGCGCAGTAATTCAGTTTGTATAATGGCTACAGAGGATAGCGAACCAGCAAAGTTGCTTTCTGAAAGCCTTGCTTCACATGTCCAGAGAGTAGAAAGAGTTTTGACAAGCAATGAGGACAGTGTCAGTCGCTCCTCTGGACAGATATTCAATAACATTATATTTTTTCATGCAAGTCAAATAGACATGGAAAGCCCTCTATTAAATTTTTCCTCACTTTTTGACCTTGATAATCAGGTTTGTATTCACTAGACCTTTCTACCTACCCTAGTTTTAGAATTTAGATATGCACATTCTTCTACAAGAATATTTTTTTTATGATGAACATGCACTTCCAAGGAGGAAGGCAACGTCAGCATGATATCAAAATAACCTTGAAGGTCGATATTGATGAACATTTTGAGGTCTATGTGATGTCAAAATGGTCCCCAATATTGACCTTAAAGATCATTTTGACATTATTTTGATGTAATGCTGACTTTGCCTTCCTCCTTTAAATTTGGTTAACTTAAGATACAAGGTAAATTATTTTAAAGAATATAAACTTGTAAGCCACTCAAATTTCAATGTGTACATACAAAGATCAAAATAAAAGGGGTAAGGTAGAAAGGTTGATTTCACTTTGTTACAATTTATTTTTAAAATAAAAATAACTACAAAATTTTTACTGTGGTTTCTATTTTTGCGGCAGGGTCTCATTATCCACGTTCTAGAACAGGGTAATGCTGAGGAGCTTCAAACCATGAACGTATATGACCTACAGTTATCAGGACAACGAATGGCCCGTCAGTATCAAAAACTGAAGAAAGGAGTTGTTGTCATTCATTGTCTTGATAATGACACAGATTCTACCAATTTGGTGCGCCTTGTGACTTCACTTTTAAAAGCACATCCTTTTTCACTATCAGGACAAACGCTGTTCCTGTAAATGACTTACTTAAATCAATGTACTGTAGCAGATGAGTGAGATTAGTTGATTGAAGTAGTCTATGAAATTCAGTTTGGCAGCATTGGTGAATGTAGTGTGGAGCATTGCAGAATTTAAGACTCTAGTCTTCAGTTTATGTTTACAATCCTTGACCTTTTACAGTACTTTGGCCTTCTTTCTTTTCTTTTTC
>NW_026267180.1:482312-493473 GCF_000697945.3 Frankliniella occidentalis
CTATATGCAATGTAATTTACTCTAGAGAGAAATCAGTGTCCTGATAAAAAGTGATGTACTTGATTGCACACTCCAGTCTTCACTCACTCAACAAAAATTTTAATCTAACAATTTTAATTAATCACAGTTCTCTCATAGACTACAACAAAATCAAGGTTATGATAAGAGTCAAATTGATTTCGTAGTACATACAATTGATGCCTTTAATGCTTTAGAAATTGAGCTAGGTAGATGGAAATTTAAGAAATGCTTCCAGTGCAACGCTGACAGTGTCATCAATACACTAATCTATTGAATGGAGGAACTACGATTTAGTAGGTATGGGATAGCAACAAACATCTGCTGTTTTGTCTTGTCAAACTTATGTGCAATAAAT
This sequence comes from Frankliniella occidentalis, assembly GCF_000697945.3. Taxonomy (NCBI): domain Eukaryota; kingdom Metazoa; phylum Arthropoda; class Insecta; order Thysanoptera; family Thripidae; genus Frankliniella; species Frankliniella occidentalis. The sequence goes on from NW_026267180.1 coordinate 482,689, forward strand.
AGAAAGCTTCTCTTAAACACTTGACAAACTTGTTTGGACAGTGAATACTTGAGAATTGTAACAATCAAATAGCCCAGTTCAGGCTTTGTCTTTCTTCTACATCACAATCAGATGTTGTCAACTCAGTCAAAAGGAAACCTGAAAGCTTAATAAGTCCAATTTATGTTGCTTCTTTCTTGTGCTTCTCCAATTTGTTAAATAGTTCATCTGCATCATCACTTGTCTTCACTCTAATAAGAACAGTAACTGGAGGTGGCTGAGAATCTGGGGTAGGTATACAAACAACTGCTACATTGTTGGTTCCAATCCTTTGGACAGGTAAACTTGAGCTCACAAGGGTATTCAGTAGCACGTTGCCAAGACTTGTATCAGCCCGCACAATGAGCTGAGTTTTTCCACCATCAACTGGTTTTAGGAACAAATTTCCAATTCCTCGGTCAGAGTAGTCTTTACCTTGTTTGATAAAGACTTTACACCTGGGGGTAAAAATAATACTGTGAGTAAATAATAGGGACAATCAGAATGCTTTAAAAAAATGAATAACAGCAGACCTTTTAGTATACGTGGCTCCTTCTTCATTTACTGGCTTATGATCTGGCTTAGGTGGGGTGTCCTCATCAGCCTCTTCCTCATCATCCTTTTTCTCGTCAGCATTTGAAGCAACATTTGAAAATGTGAAAGGTTTACCACTTCCAAAAGAAAATCCTGCAGATGGAGATGTTGAGCTGGCAGATCCAAAGCTGAAAGTTGGAGTACTGCCAGTTGTGCTAGAAGTTGTAGGTGAACCAAAATGAAACTGTGGTTGTGCTTGAGGAGCTGTGCCGGAGCCAAAGCTAAATGTTGAAGTGGCGGTTGACATTGCAGTCGGTGCACTGCTGGCAGCAGAACCAAATATACTAGAGCTAAAGGTTTTTTTCTCTTCACTTGGCTTATTAGTAGTGTCTTCTGTTTTGCTATTGCCAGCTACTGCACTTGAGTCAGAGACCTTATTGACATTAAAAGTGCCTGTTGGCTCTTGCTGGACAGATGAATTTTCTGGTTTACTTTCCCCTAAAAGCAAAACAACTAAATCAGCATCTTTAGATCAACAGATGAAAGTCAAAAGCATTTTGTAATGACAGCTGCATTTTTATAGCAAAGAACAGCTATATTAAAGATTTACCTTTGCCCTGAATATTAGCAAGATGTTTTTCATAGTCACGAAAGATAGGGGTTAGTAAAATTAACGGATTACTAGACACATGAGAACTTATCCATTTTGATACACTTTCATTGAGCCCCTTTAATTTTCTGTAGTATTCTTTATCTGCAGTAAATAAAAAAAATACAATTTAGGACTATAATCTACTCCAAAATTAATAGTCACATTGGGTCAAAATGATTCTAAAAATTGAGTTTCGCTTACCACTATTGGTTTTAACAGAGGGATCTGACACACTATCAATCCCATTAACAGACTTCTTCTCAATTTCAGATGTCACAGCTGGCTGAGATGGAATGGCTTTGACAGTCGATCCAGAGTCCTCTTTAGGGCTACTTCCATTAGGAGTTGCGGCAAGGAAACTGAACAGACCCTTTGAAGGGGCTGGGTCTGCCTTTTTATTAAATCCAGTAAATCCAGCAAACACACTCTTCGATACAGACTGGTGAAACATAAGATGTGGGTGAAGATATGGGCTAAAACTCACAAAACTATACAAATGTTGATAGTATGCGAAACACAGTACCTGGGCCTCAGGAGCATCAGAATCGGTTCCGGCCGATGCAACACCTCTGCGTCTAGCTGTCCTGATTTGCCGTCCCTTTATTGCATCGTCTGATGCTCGTTTAAATACTCCTGCTGCCTCCGGTTCGTCTTCTTCACACCAATTGTCATGGTTCAGTTCTGTTGTTGCAGTTCTCTTCGCCATTACTACGGTAAGGTCACGAGGATGTCCTAACACAAATACGACAAAACGCGAGTTGAGAAGAAATATCACCCGTCACTAGTGACGCACTGAGGAGTATAAGAAATGGCACGAGAAGTATTATCAAGGAATGTATGTAGGGGGTAAAACTAACCTACAAAATATGGGTCAAATTTGACCCTGAACAGATGTGCACTCAAAACACTTTCTCACTGAACTACGTGAAAAGTTCGACAACTTAGGAAACCGAAGTTGCCCTCTTGCAGATCCTACAAGCAGGAATAAAAATCATAAATCACTATTTACGCAGTAGTTCCTTTGAAATGCTGACAACCAGTGCCGTGCTTTCGCTGTTGGGTGAGTGTGTGTGCGGGCGGCTGCGGCGTGCGGCGGGAAAACAAAAAAAGAAGAAGGAAGGATTTCAAATTGGCCAAAATTGCCAACATACAGGTTTGAAAATTGAACTTGTTGAAGTGAGCGGGAAGAACCAAATGAGTGCGTCTGCCCTGCCCAAAGATAGCCCTTTTCTCAAGGATAGACGGGAACGAAAAAACACTTTCTTTTGACAGAACGACCATTTTCACACTTTCACCATGCTTTCTCGAAACTATTAAGGATTTTAAACTTGACTGAGAAAGACGATGGAATTAGAGCCATGATTACAGTTCATCACTTTATTGAAGCTGTTACAAAAATGATATAACAAAAACTGCTACAGAAAGAGACTAATAAAGCTGAGTGTACCTTATCATTGGTATGAGATTTTATCTCATTTAGGACAAATCACAGACAATAATAATAATAAAAATAATTTAGGAACTTGATTCTGCAGATTGATCATTTTCCCTAAATCTAGAGTGTAATAGGACTGTTCTTTGCATGTTGGCTCAGTCTTGATGGCATGTGATACTTTGGTCTCATATTTTAGTAAACTGACCAACAAGGTCCTTAAAAAGCTCATTTCCTTTTGCTTTTTTGTTGTAGACCTTTGTAACTACATCTTTTTGAAAAATAGCGTCAACTTGGTTTCATTTTCATGGAAATAAGACATACATAAAAATCCCTCAAATAAATGCCTTGGAATACAAAACGCTTCTCACAGTAGGAAATTGAAAATCACGATAGGTAGCAAGTTTGTCTTATCAAAATTAAATAACTAGGTTTTAAAAATAGATATGACCAGATAAATAGCTTGGCAGATTCATTAAACACTTATTGTTTAAGGCACCAGATGGAGAAACAAAGGTAATAGTATACTTCAAATAAGTTTAAAAAGAATGTGACTGATTATAAGTGAGTACTTCTACTTGTCAATTTGAAGCCTTCAAAGACAGAAAAAGGGAGATAAAATAAAAATCAGTTAACAGTACCAGTCAGAACAAAACTTAGAAGTGGTAATAATTATCACATTTAACATTGCGCAAGCAGTGCCTCAGCAAAATAAAATAAAGCAGGAACTAGCAATTACAACTACACATAAAATACCAACTTCGATCTGAAAAATTAATGTAAAGCATACAGGATCAATCAATGTCTAAAAAAACAACTTTAAAACTCATAGACATTTTGTTTCCATTTTAAATCAATGGCCCACTCTAAAGATAAAAGCTAATAACAGGATATATTCACTAGAGACCTAGTGGTCACTGTGGTGGGGTACAATCTAATGAGTAGGAGTGGTAGGACATCATTACAATAAAAATGCTACCCATACAAAGCTTATTAGAACAATAATGAGCTTTGTTTGCCAGACAGGAGTATGAGCAAAAATACATGAAAGAACATAACTTTGCATGTCACAGTAATTATGGCAACTACTTAGATTACAAAAATAAAACTAAACTAAATCTTTAAGATTTGAATTATGTATTAAATGCACCTGATAGTTTTACTGCTCCCCTTTTTTGATATAATCAATAAAGTTTCTATAACAATCAACGACAAAAAAATACAATAATCACTGTAAGGATGGCACAACAACTCAAAGGTATGACACTTCTAGGTACAGTAGTACAAAACACAATATAGAAAAACTTATCTGGCTAATTCATTCGTACTAGTACTAGTATTCAAGAAAGATCTGGTGTGAAGTGAAACCATTACTTAAGAAATACATTATCACAATGTTTCAACAAATACATATGTAAAAGTCAGCCAACACAAAATAAATTTTGGAAATTTTATACACCTATTCAGCAAAATTCATCTTTTTTGGCTTATACAAAGGGTTCAGTGTCACAGCAGAAAATAAGACTTCACAAAAGGGAATGATCACAATGATAACACAATATTTGATGTCATACTGAGCGAGTGCTACTTGAGCCACGTACTGGGCTGCGGCTTTTGCCTCTTATTCTACTCGGTCTTCGCCGTTGATAACAAAATGCCAGCTCAAAAATTCTGCGTCCGTAATGACGAACCTTAAGGAATATCAAACAGATTAAAATCAAAAACAACTTAAAATATGATAATGTCAAGAAACATGTGTAAGAGACAATACATAAAATTTCTCTCCTTACCTCCTCTGGACATACAACAGCAAAAGTTAGAAGACACAAAGTAATAACAGCAAGAATGGCTGCAATACGTAGCTGAGCTCTACTTTTTTTCCAGTCCTCTAGCTCAGTTACATGAAGAAATCTATTGCGCATATCAAGGGGTAGCTCAAATTTTGAGGGGAGAGGGAAAAAAGAATGATAAAAGTCCCTCAAAACAGCTCGAACCATAGCATTTTCAGTCTCTTGCTTTGGGTCCAAGTTATCATTTAGACACACAAACTTCCTGTAGAAATCAAACAGCACAACAATAAAGATGGATAAAAAAAATGAGTCTTAAATTTGTGTAGGAAAGCAATTTGTAAATTTTAAAAACAACATACTTGGGATTCCGACGGATGTCATCTAAGTGCCCAACAAGATGTGAAACATTTGAGTGAAGCATTTTGAATATAACATCTTTGCTCCACTCCTTCACAATTTCATACGGGTATTTTTTTTCCTTGCCCAGATTGGTTAACATTAATTTTTTTAATGCTGGGCAATTATTTACTAAATTCCAGGTGACAGTAGGCTGTAAAAAAAAAATAAAAAAATAAAAAAATGGAATGCAAACACATTTTAAAAATTATATTTCATATTTGTGCTGATAAAACAAATTACTGTAGCTTACCAATGGGGAATCCTGATATCTTTCATACATAGGTGTGGACATTTGTATTGCTGGAGCCTCTGATGAAGGAGCGTTTTTCGCACAAGTTAAAACAAACTCTTCGAATTGAAGCAGGTGATGTGGATTCAATGGAGCTGGGTACAACCTTGTCATCAATGTGCGAATCTCCCTATCAGACCAAGTTCTGTAAGATTCAAAAGAATATTTAAAATGTATGAACCTTTAAAAATTACAGGAAGTTAGAATTGGAGTAATACCTGGAATGATCAGTATCATATAAATTAAAGAGTTCTTCAACACTCATATCTTTTTCCTCACTCATCAAAAAATAAAAATAAGAGAAAGCAAACTGCATGTCTTTAGGACTTCTCAGCTTATGAGATGATGTCTCCTCCCACTCTTTTGGAAACCTGTACAAATATGAGAAACACTTTGAGAGATGTTCTTTGTAAACCAATTAATTTTCACTGAAGATTTAGTGATTTACTTTTCTTGTAGTTCACCCATTATATGTTTCTCAATCAGATGGGGAGCATGAGCAGGGACACGTCTAGTCTCAAATCCATAAACACGGTTATATAACATGTTGACATGCAATAGACTTTCTGCGAAGGAGTCCAATATTCTATGTTTTGACTTTCCGTACCATATTTGCCTATGATTTTCTGTAACAAAATACAGTTATGTATGTGTGAAAATAGTAAGCAGTTCAGAATGATGAATTGATAACTCCAACAATCTAATCTAATTAAATAGTACCTTTCTCCATCAACGTCTGATCAATTGACTCATTTAGCTCATTTTCCATAAGATTATGTAGACGTTTTTCTTTGGTAGAATTTAATAATCTCAAGAAATTCTTTACATTTCTATTTCTCACAGATGTCAGTACATGAGTGCTTCTCAAACTGTTGTTGATCATGGTAATGCTTCGTAAATTATTTGTTGTATTGTTGACACTTAATGTAATGCTTTGATTTGGATGTGAGTTTGCATGTTGAGGAAACTGGCCATGATTCTGCTGTCTATCATTAATTGAACCATAAAGGGAACCATTTAATTTTGATGTTCCACCAGTTCTTACAATCCTTTTGCTATTCATTTCAACAGATGTATTATTCACATCTGTTTGTGGGAACGGTGATCTATGCCTTGGTCGTTCAGCCCCTTTGAGTTGATCTGCAGCAAGTAGAGCCCGTCTTATACCACTGTCTGAATTTGTTACACTTCCAGGGAAATCAGCAGACTGGCCTGCTACCATGCTACTTTCAAAGTAGCTCTTGCTAGCCAAGTTCTTCTTCACAGCAGCTCGTTTGTGCCGCTTTGTACTGTCTCTTCCTCCATAGTCTCTGTTTGGTTCTTGAAGTCTTATAAGGTCATCATCTTCTTCCCCAGGAATTAGAGCTACTTTTTTAATTCGACTGTGGAGATTGTTTTCAGCAAGACCTGCAGCTGGTGCTTGCAAGTAATTGAAATTGATATCAGGTGCATTCTTCATAAAGTTGTCGGCTTTCTCCAGGGCTAGATCGTAAAATTCATCATAGACAGAAAATTCTTCCCTTGGCAGGCGAATCTAAAGCGTAGAAGTACATATTAGGTCATAGGTCAAACAATAATACAATTATTTATGGCTCCGTAAAAGTAATGTCATTGAACACTACCTTCAATGAATTTGGGAAGCTGTCTGTTCCATTACAATCACCTCCATCAAATCCACACTCAACTACATTACATTCAGAATCACATGAGCCATCTGCAACCCATGACCATAGACATGTGGGACTGCAATCCGGAACAGGCCAGGAGAGGTAGATCTAAAACAAGTTTGAGATAGAGAAAAATTATTTGAGATCCAAAAATGATGTATCAGATAAATATAGATAATTTAATTTATTTTATTACTAAAACAAGAATATACCTTAAATCCTTTTGAATTTGTAAAGAAATCCTCAGGCCATACATTTTGAGTAAACATGATATCATCATTCAGGTATAAAAATTTATTAGAAAGTCCTTTTATCCTGATGAACATAGATTGAAAGTCATTGTCACTTGATAATTTTTACTGACACTTTAGTAGGATTTAAAGAAAGGACATACTTATGCAGATGGGATTCAATAGCAGGACTGCTAAATGTTGGTAAGTGACTCTGATTTGGAAATATATCTTTGTGAGTGACCAATGTGATACGTTGGTTATCTAAATCAAGCCAGTGGGGAATTTGTCCATTAGTCACAAGATAGACACGACGGATCCATGGTGCATGCTTTTCAAGTGACCGTAAGGAATATCGAAGTTCCTGTTGTTTGAGAAACATTGATTGAGTAATTTTAAACATATTCTAAAAAATATACTTTCACTCATCTGCTATCTTTACCTCTTTATCCTCAAATCTTGATGGTGCGAAGTGATCAAAGCGGTTTCTTACAGGGTAATTAAAAACTAAAGCAATTTTGGTAACAACTACTAAGTCTCCAGCTAGATTGAGTACTCTTGATTTCTGTAGAAAGAGATAAACACATTTAAAAAATTTAAATGCGAGATTTTCTCCGAAAGGTTGAATGAATTCTCACCAAAAAGATTTGATCAACAGCCTGTGGGGTTAATAGCTTCAAGATTACAAAGCTATGCTCGGCATTGGGCCAAATTTCTAAAATATCAGAGTGAATTTGCTTGGAAAGCATTTTCTTCATAGAATCAGCCGGAATTGAAAAAAATTTTGACACCAAACCGGAGAGTCGAATCCATTGAGGTGTTGGATAACTCTCAGGAAGTCCATGGTCTGCAAAATATTAATTAGAGTAAGAAGATTGTTGGTTGTTGAGATTTAGAAAGAAATATCAAAATAAATTTTACCTGTGGTCCAAAATCCTTGTGAGAGGGATCCATTAACTTTTGTTAGAATAGCTTTTGCAGCATGATCAATGCTGGAGAAGTATATCAGACTCGACGTCTCATTTTGACAATATGAGGAGGTGACTAGACTAGTGACTGAATTGGGACCAGCTTCTAATCTTTCAATAGGTGGAAGCTGGTCTCTTAGTAGCTTAGAAAATTTTCCACATCCTCTGAAATAATATTAGAATTTAAGCAAATATAATTTCATCATCAAAGTAAGAACAAGGTATGCGAATTTGAGTGCAAATTTGAGTCAAAACTGTACTGTACCTGTACAAAACAATATGCGAGGGTTCACAATCTGGGTAAGGACATTCAGCCCACCTATCAATTATTTCATTTTTCTCCCTATGATACTTCAGATCTTTTAAAAGAGTAGGATCAGAACCATTTACCCATGTATAGACAGCATCAATTTCAATATCAGCGGAACATGGACTATAAATAAAACAAATAATTTATAATGGTTTAAGCAGTACAATAGCTTTAAGATTCCCAAAAGATGTTGCACATTTACATACCTCCCGGGATTTGACACGTAATTTCCATGTTGGCCTCTCTCGAACCAGATGGTCCAAACCTGTTATGGTTATAGAAGTCATCAAGATATCATACATGTATATTTAATTATTGTTGATATGATCAACTGGCAACAATAACACTGCTTGTGTTTGAAATATTCAAAAAGCAGTTCAGTTATGGTGAATATAATGACTCTAATTCGTACTAAAAAGCACTTCAAAGCGAACAAGGTCATTAAAATGTCATGTCCTTCTTATCGTTTCAATAAAATAAAATTTAACTTCTGACTAACCTCTCCAACTTGAATTATAGACAAAAGCAGAAGAGTCAATATTAGACATGGAAATAACACTATAAGAAAATATTTGTGAGACAAAACGTCGTATATTTTCCGTTGTAAAACCTTCCATGTGTTCATATTACAACTTTGGCTGCGGTAGAGCGAATATTAAAGCTGATTTCAGCAAAACATTATCAACAACTCCCCTCATTGATCAACGAAATTGTGTGCTTGTTTTGATCCTGAGAAGAGAGAGAGGGATGTGGGAGTATCTACTGCTCGCTCACATCCTCCCCGCAGTTAGTCTGCGAATAGCGGGGAAGAGGGTAAATGACAGGGAGGACTTTGGGCGGGAACGCTTGCCATGCTCAATGCAGGGCGCTCTCGTGCGAAACGAAACCCTCCGCAGAGAACACAATTGTTCCACTTATTAAATTACAGTATAAAATTGTATTCCATTAATTTATTGGTTAGATAAATGCATAAAATTTATTGATTAAAATGAACAATACCCCAAAGACGACAAAAGCCGTTTGAACCCCTTAGAGTGACCACACGGAGGCCATCGTGTACGATGTCTGAGCTTTGTGACCGAGCATGGTGTCGACGAGCACGGGGAAAGTCTTCTTAAACTCGAGCCATTGCGGGGTGTCGGCGAGGACCTTGTGGTTGTCCACCACGATGGCCGTGAGCCGCTGGCGCAGCGGGCCGCAGATGATCTCGCTCAGGCCGACGGCGTGCAGCACCTCCAGGGCGCCAGGAGGGTCGCAGCTCCAGAGCCTCAGCGAGCACTCGGTGCCCAGCTCCGGCACCATATACTTGTGCGCGAGCTGCAGCAGCTCCAGCTCGCTGTCTTGCCACTCCTCTATCAGGTCCGTGTAGAGGAACTCGAGAAACTTCTCTACAACCACCCTGGAGGCGTCCACCAGCTCGACGCGACCCTCGCGGGCTTCCCTGAAGTCCCCCGTCAGCATGTTGCTCAACACCGGGCTGCGGGCGGCCAGCACCAGGCGGTGCGCGAGAAGCTCCACGCCCTCCACCACCAGCTTCAGGTCGCAAAGGTTGCCCTGCAGACGGGCCTGGTTGAGGTGGTGCCCCACGCCGACTGCGGCCCGCGGGCTGGCGACGTCGTACACGTGGAACAGGACGGTCACCTGGTCAAACGGGTGGTCCGGTTGAAGACTGATAACCTCGTCCATATCAAATGCTCGACGCGTTTCTCCATCATCCTCGTCACAGTTGATAATAAAACGCCTTTCCACAACTTGAGGTGCTCTGGCTGGAGCCTCCTGTGACTGCCCCCGCGCGTAGAATCCCCCAGTCATCCTGCAGAGAACCAGGAGTCGGTCGCTGCCCTCGCAGTTCCTTAAATACAAAGACACTGTACATCTGCTGTCATCCTCCTTGACCTGGTGTGCTAAGAGGGAAGGTTTGAACGACAGCAGCCCCCCCTTGATCCTGAGCGGGGTGAGTGGAAATCGCTCAAGCTCAAGCTTGAGCTTCTCGACGGTCCTGCGGCGGACCGTCTGCTCCGAGACTTGCAGAAGGCGCATGCCGGGATACTGGGAAGTCCTGGGAGTCGTACACTGAGTCAAATATAAAATGAAGTAAACAGTTTCAAAGGGGGAATTTCAATCGAGCTCGAAAAGCAAGCAAGAAGAACAAAACCGGATCAAGAGAGCTGTGGTCGGGGTGGGCATAGACGAGGGAGGGTGGCGGGTATGCGCGCCCCACCACAGCGCTCTGGATATGGTTTTGTTCTTCTTACTTCCTTTTCGAGCTCCATTGAAATACCCTATTTAGAACTCGTCGTGACCTACCTTTGCATTCACTCGTCAGAACATACAATTTCGACAATGTCGCTGTTGATACTAACAGAAAGTCGGATGACTTTATTCGATTCCCTCAGCTGCCAAAACATTTATCGTAAGCGAGGTCGTGAGTTCAGCAAGCTCAGCTCGTTGCCCCAGCTGCGATGAGGTGATAACTTAGGGACTATAGCCGCCCCC
>NW_026267180.1:494103-502292 GCF_000697945.3 Frankliniella occidentalis
CGGGGTGGGGCGCGGGGGAGGCACGAGCCGAGCGACGGCGGAAGATGCCGAGTGCAACCCGACGTACACCAAATCGCAGGTAGTCGAGTTTGAATGAAAGGGCTAACGGTGGATCTCCCAGGATGATAGTGAACCCCACATTCAAGCCAGATGATCGCGCGATGAGAGGGGTAGGGGTATGGAGGTGGGGGGTATATTGCTTGAACGTCAGACAATTCAGAGATTTGGGATGTCAGACACGTATAGTGTAACACATTATTTTAATACACGCGCGATAGAACATAGTCAAAACTCACATTTTAAGTCACACACAGAGGTTGAAGAAACGCGCGCTACGGCTGTGGCGGTACCAAACATGATGTCGACAAGGACCGGGTTAGCTGCTTTGAACTCGGCCCACTCGCTGGTCTCCTCTAAGACCTGCTCCATGTTGTCCACCACGATGGTCGTGAGCCGACGGCGCAGAGCACTGCTGATTTTCTCAGTGGCGCCCGCGGCGGTGGACTGCAGCAGCCTCGGCAGCGCCTTCAGGGCGCGGAGAGGGTCGCAGGTCCACAGCCTCCGCGCGCACTCGGCGCGCAGCTCCGGCACCATGAACTGGTCGGCGAGCTGCAGCAGCTCCAGCTCGCAGTCCCCCCAGTCCTCTATGTGGTCCGTGTAGAGGAAGTCGAGAAACTTCTCCACGGCGGCCCTGGACGAGTCCACGAGCTCGGCGCGGCCCTCGCGGGCCTCCTTGAAGTCCCCCGCCAGCATCCTCTCCAGCACGGGGCTGCGGACGGCCAGCACATTGCGGTGCGCGGGCAGCTCCACGCCCTCCACCACCAGCGTCACGTCGCAGAGGTTGCCCTGCAGGCGGGCGCGGTTGAGGTGGAGGCCTGCGCCCGGCGGCGATGCGAGGCCGAAGTCGTATACCATGAACAGGATCGTCACCTTCTCGGAGAAGTCAAACTGAATCGATGCCACGTTAAGCACGTCGCGATTACCATGCAGGAAGACGTGTGCTTCGACAGCAGGGGTACAAGGTTTACGAACAAAATCAAATGGACGCGGCCCTGGGCGCAAGTAGCCCCGACGGTTCATCTTGCAGTGGACCATAGACGGGCCTTCCGACGCGCAGGTCAACAAGCTTAGCGACAAGTTCGTGCTTCCCGCGGGCAAGACCTGAAGATAGACTAGGAATGAAACCCGCCCATCCTCTGTTCGGAGATGACTGGCCCCTAATAACCCTGGCTTCTGCTTGATGGTCTCGATGTCGGCAGTCTTCTCCGCGAGCAGCACCAGGCGTGCGCCGGGGAGTGGCGGAGCAGGTGGGGCAGCCATGGAGGAGCTTTCTGGAGTCCGACGGTGGGATCTAAATGAAACATTAAATAAATAAGCGTCAAGAGGATTTCAGTTAATCAGTCGAGAGGGGAAAACGGGGAGAGGGGGGGGGGACGAAGAGGTGAGAGGTCAAACGGTCTTAAAGCTCTCAGTGACAAACCTTAGACGTAGAAAATCAGCCATTGATTAATGTAGGCATATTTGACGTCAAAATTTCTCACTGCCGTAAAGTAAACTACACTAAGAAATTCAGACATAACATTGGCAAAAACCAGGACTCAAACTTCTAAAAAGAGGCTAGCAAAAAACAGAATGTGTGTTAATGCTTAAAATTATAGGCTGAATTTAACATAATATGTTCCACATTATCATTATAATGTTAAGTAAATCAGTAAAACCTGCTAGACGATAACAAGTTAAATTACCTAGTTTGCATAGGGAATTAAGTTATGTAAGCTCTCTAATAAATTTCTCTGTGTGCACAGAAGTCATATCGTACCTCACACTCAAATACTCAGTCGGTGCATTCTTAAACACACATTTCATTTTCATTTTATCATCCATTAAAATCTATATGCTTTTCAAAAACAATTAAATCATTGAAACAAAAAGTTGTTGTTGTTATTGTTTTTAGTTACTAACTCTTCCGTAACTACAAAAACAAAACAAAACAAAATCCAAAAATACAAGACACCATAGTACATGGAACTTATGAATTCAATATACAACATGACTTGTGGTATTTGACATGCATGGCATTACCAAAAATTATTCAAGTCATTTAAATAGTGATTACTTTTGAGAGTTTGAATCAAAAGTTCAAGATCAATAAAAATCTGAATTGATGCTCTTCACCTTTCGATCTATGGAACATCAAGTGTTAAAATCTATGATTACTACTTCTCACAAGAGAAGCAGTAGCTATTATCATGCAAAGAAAAGCGAAGTTCTTTACCAACGATTTGAAGTATTGTGATAGGGGTTGGGTTTAGTTCTCGTCATCCGCTGGGGTTGCTTGTTGCTTTTCTGCTTGTTTGTTTGAAGGGCGTCAAATGTCCAACCAGTCTTGACCGAAGCAGTTCTGTTGTTACAGGCTGCGCTGCTGGCTTCCTCCCCTCCCCTCCCACTCGGCGCAGCTAAAGTGGCGGAGCGTAGGCGCCACAGGCAGCCCAGCTCGCACGCGTGCGCGACGGCACTGCCTACCAGCCACCAGCCAGGAGCCCACAGCTCACCCCTCTGAGCCGCAGGTGGGAAAAAAAGGAGAATTCCATACACCGGAAATCCAGCACAAACACTTAGTGTAAAAGGAAAATCAAGTTCCGCAAATGAATAAAAACTGCTTTTATTTTCCAACAAACAGTCTAAATATGCAAAGAAAACAAAAAGTTAAAGGTTAATAAGGGGGGAATTAAAAAACATGCGTATTACTACACGGTAGTCTCTAGGCCTCAAATTTTAAACCCATACTCTACGGAGACCATACCGATGATGTCGATTTGTGCTTCTGGGCTCCGGAGCCGAGCATGATGTCGACTATAACTGGGTACGTCGATTTGAACACGGCCCATAGGGCGGTGTCGGACAACTCCTCCGCATTGTCCACGACTATGGCCGTGAGCCGCTGGCGCAGTGGGCCGCTGATGGCCTCGCTCAGGCCGACGGCGTGCAGCACCTCCAGGGCGCGGGCAGGCTCGCAGCTCCACAGCCTCAGCGCGCACTCGGCGCGCAGCTCCGGCACCATGTACTGGTCGGCGAGCTGCAGCAGCTCCAGCTCGCTGTCTCCCCAGTCGCCAATCTGGTCCGTGTAGAGGAACTCGAGAAACTTCTCTACAACCACCCTGGAGGCGTCCACCAGCTCGGCGCGGCCCTCGCGGGCCTCCTTGAAGTCCCCCGTGAGCATGCTGCTCAGCACGGGGCTGCGGACGGCCAGCACGGCGCGGTGCGCGGCCAGCTCCACGCCCTCCACCACCAGCTTCACGTCGCAGTGGCTGCCCTGCAGGCGGGCGCGGTTGAGGTGAAGGCCGGCGCCCGGCGGCGATCCGAGGTCGTACACCATGAACAGGATCGTCACCTTCTCGAACGACTGCTCGCACGACAGAGACAGCACATACGGCAACGTCCTTTTCGTTAGTAGAATATGACTCTCGTCCTCTAGTGATTTAGTGGTTGTTTTCTTTTTGGTCTTTTTGGTGGGCCCGCCGATCATCTTCAGGTGGGCGAGTGACACACCGGCAGACACGCACCTCTTCAGCTTGAGCGTCACGAAGTCCTCGTTGTCCTCGTCGTTGGTGATGGAGAGGACCGGCTGGAAGGAGACGCGGCCGTCCTCCGTCTTGAGCGGGGCGAGGTACAGCGTGGACTTGTTGAGGATAGCGTCCCGCCAGACCGTCTGCTCGGCGAGGAGCAGCAGCCGCATGCCGGGATGTCGCTGAGGGCGCTGAGCATCCATGGGAAGGTCCAGAATCTCTCTGGTAGATGAACCGAACGCGTGTGGGCTTTATGGTCCGCGAGAAACAGAGGTTAGGAAGGGGCCTCTTCTTGGGGCTATCCACTAAAAGAAGAGACAAAATCCAAGCGGGCATGAGGGCAGTGTTTTTGCTAAGGCTGATTACCGGCGCTGAATTCAAACTTAAGACTCACGTGAACTTCAAACTCCTTCTCGTTTGTTAGGAAATCATGCGTTTTGTTGATGGCAACTCGAAAACTCGAACAAGAACAAACAGGAGGAAGACAAGTGAAAGAATCAACGCTTTCCATAAGTGTTGTGGAACTATCCTTTCCAAAAACAAAACAAAATTAAAATAGCTGAAGTTAAGAGTACATATGATGGGACCATGATCACCACGCTTATGACTTTCGCTCTTCACACGTCAGGTACTGTGCATGGGTAACAAGCACTCCTGGATCTCGAATTCAAAGGTTCAAACAGAGACCGGCAGAGATCGAAAACCTCCGAACGCGAGGCATTGCAACTCAACAGTCATTGTTCACACCACCCCTTCTCTGCCGGCAGGTCCGGCAGGCGGGTAGGCGCAGAGGGGGCGCAGGACAGGCAGGGCCAGGTCGCAGTGCGGCCGCACGGGAAAATTTCCCAGGCATTTAAAATCTTAAAAGGTTCTATTGTTTTCAATTTTTTTACTGGAAATATTTAAAATTGTTCCTTTTTTTACTGGAAAACTTTCCAATTCTACCGGAAAATTATCCGGATTCAAAATCTCTATAGCTAACTTACGTTGGAGCGTGCGCCGTGGGCCCGCCCCGCTGCTCTGCTGAGCAGAGCTGAGCGGGCCAGCGCCTGGCGGTGGCGGGGTAGGCCGCACGCTGCGGCAGCTGAGCGCGGCGGGCCTGCCCACGGCACAGGGGCCCCGGCACACACATTGGCGTGAGATGTACTACATGCGCCCCTCTGGCCCCTCTAAAAGTAAATCAAGATGAAATGCGCAAGTGTTTTGTGGTATTGGCGGAATACCATAAAGGTTGGCATTTGTTATTTATTCTGAGGATTCCACCAACGCCGGCCAAGTGGATGAACGACGAGAGGGAAAAGAAGGGGAGAGAGGGAAGGCCATAAAAGATCGGGGGAGTCTTCACATGTCAAACGGCGAGAGAAGTGTGAACAGTTATTCGCTCACCTGCATGAAGGTATAAAATTTAAGAAAAATCCCCCAGCGACGACAAACCGTATCGCCAACTTAAACAAACAACGACGATCGTGGGGCACAGTTCTTTAGGCCGCCGGGACGAGAGCAGGAGTACACTCTAGGGGAGGTAATGGACGAGTAAAAACAATGAAATATTGGGAGAGCGACAAGTTTGATGAGCAATTAAGTAATTAAGATTTGCTCAAAAACACTTTTTTAATAACTGTCTGATACAACCGCAAAAAGAAATCACATTTTAAAACAACATCATGCAGGACGAACGTATGGAATCGTTAGCGCCCACTGGGTTGGCAACAAGATTGTTTCAAGTCACTACCACCGTGGTCACTAAACACATCTATTGGCGCGTGTAAAAAGAAAAGGCTAAGGCAGGTGTGACAAATATGCAACCCAGCTACCTTGAAAGCCTTTGATTAAACACGCAAAGTGTACACTGAATACCTAATAAACAAATCAAAGGTCTAAAAAATAGAAGTAGTACTGACTGATAAATACTGATAAAAACTGACTGATACTTAACAATAAATCAGGTCCTCAATCAGTGATATTATACAAGGTAGGTAGATGGCTAGCGCCATCTTCATTAATTTTTCCTTTTGAGTGTGCTGCACCGCATGCAAGATACAGGCTGTGGGTGGGTTTGCCTATCATTCCGCCTTATGGCCCCTCGCGAAGGCAAACCCGCCCGCAAGTCTGCATGCGATAAAGCATACCCAAATGAAAGAAACGACACAGGTTGCATGGTTTAGGACAGCACAGAAAAAGAACTCAACTTACAGGACAACACTCACACAGAGAACATACAGCAAGGTAAGTCCACAAAGTTTACGCATGGGGAATGACCAGGAGGTCTCGTCGAGTCCATCATCACTGCGGTGTCCACACGCAGGAGGTCGTACTGGGTGCTCGAGTGGCGGCAGCCGAACCGAGGATGATGTCAGCGAGAAACGGATGGGTGGCTCTGAACTCGATCCACGTCCACGAGTTATCCAGGTCTTTCAAATTGTCAACCACGGTTGTCGTTAGACGCTGCCGCAGTGCACCGTCGATAACCTGGCAGTGGGCGTCCGCCTCGGCCCACAGCACTCTCAGGGCCTGGAGGGCCCCGGACTTCCATAACCTCTGGGAGCACTCGGTCACCAGGTCGGGCACCTCATATTTGTCAGCGAGCTGCAATATTTCCAGCTCATCATCGTCCCAGTCATTAACTTCGTTCGTGTAAACGTACTCAAGGAACTTTTTCACCGCTCCGATGGAAAAGTCGACGAGGTCGACTCGGCCCTCGCGGGCCTCCTTGAAGTTGTCGCCCGAGAGCATCGCGTCCAGCACGGGGCTGCGCGCGGCCAGCACCGCGCGGTGGGCGTCCAGCCCCACGCCCTCCACCACCAGCTTCACGTCGCAGTGGCTGCCCTGCAGGCGGGCGCGGTTCAGGTGGAGGCCGGCACCCGCCGCTGGCGGCGTCCAGAGGGCGTACACCGTGAATGTGAGGGTCACCTTGGCGAAGGCTCTGCGCAGGGGGAGTCGTGACACCACATCGGGGAAGTACTTGCTCGCCAGGACGAGGACGTGAGCCTCTGTCGCTAGAGGTGGCGTGGGCTGGTCAGGCTGCGTGGGCTGAGCAGGCTCTGGGAGTTGGCTGGACCCATAGTTGCCGCAGGTCATCTTGACGTGGACTATGAGCGGGCACGTAGCCACGTAGACTTTCAACAAAAGCCCCACTGCTGGAGTATTGCTGTTGCTGCTGGTGGTAGTTAGGTGGAGGAGTCCCCGGAACGCAAGTCGCTCGTCCGCCGTTTGGAGCAGATCGAGATGGAGCGCCCTCTCCCTCTCGAAGACCGTCCGGGGGACAGTCTGCTCGGACATGAGGAGCAAGTGCATGCCGGACTGTTGCTGAGCGTGAGCCGCCATGAGGAAGTCCTGCTGGATGCGAGGGGTATGCGGATGCAGATACTGTATCGAACACGCCCAAGACGAATTGTGGGATTTAGAATGGGAGTCCAAGGAGAGAGGGTTGATTACTGCGAATAGAGTATGATTCACTAAGCATGTAGGGAATCAGAAGAATCCCAGTTCATAGCAACTCAAGCGGCTCATAAGTTTTCATGTAAGACCTTTTAGTCTTTACCAGAAGACTAAAATTCCTCCATATCTTAAGCATTTTATGACAATCAGTTTAACACACTATATGGAC
This sequence comes from Frankliniella occidentalis, assembly GCF_000697945.3. NCBI lineage: Eukaryota > Metazoa > Arthropoda > Insecta > Thysanoptera > Thripidae > Frankliniella > Frankliniella occidentalis. The sequence continues at coordinate 501,277 of NW_026267180.1, forward strand.
CAACTTGAAATGAACACTTAAAATGTCAAGTTATTGTGTAATTTGAAGTGATGTAATTTAAAATATGTTAATATGGAAGCTCAAACTAATATTCAAAGTATACAAAAGGCACTTGTTGCTAAAAATTGTGTGACTTCGGGGCCTGTTTAGATTTACACGATATATGAACATTCCAATGTTTTGTTACGTTTTAATTGTCTGATTGTCAACAAACACATTCACTTTCATGAGAAAAGAAAAAAGTCTGCAGTGTTGCAACAAGCTAAGAATAATAATGTTTCACAAATTTTGATACGTTTAAATTGTGCTGATGACATGTTACAAAAGGTCAACCATAATTGTGTTACGCACTGAAACTCGCAAAAAAACTCATGGATGAGACTATATTAGTGTATTGGGTGTACCTCTAACCTACACTCTGGTCCTCAATGCATGTGTTAAGTTTCGTTTTAAAGGTTAAGAAGCAGTAATAAATCATAAACAAAATTACTGGTCAAGCCAAAAAGCTAGATTTAAAGTGGGGAAGACTATACATGGGTACAATGGCCTTCATTTTCGCTTGCCTCAACTATAGTTTTCGTTTTCACCCTTGCCACTCTAAATCCACCGATCTAGCTTACTCGCGAAATGAGACATTAAGGTTAGTGCTGTCGTAAACTCACCTGCTGTGTTCTGTACTCAGTGATTAAGACGAAGACGTCGAATGTCCTCCACTACTGCAACTGCACTGTCAAACTGCCAAATTAACTTAAGTTTGTCACGTCTCGTCATGCAGTCAAGCCATATTATTCTCAGGTCATCCTGCGACAGCAACAGGCGACGAAACGGAAGAAGAGACGCAATGGAATCTTTGTTACCCCCTCCACTTTCGGTTCACCGCGACGATCCGCAAAGTTCCTTCTCCTACGTGGGTTTGCCTTTTTCCAATTTGATGAAAGGGGAATCGTTCTATTCTTGGAGATGAGACTACTTTTCAATATTATTATTTATTACAAAAACACATGTCCGACAAAAGC
>NW_026267180.1:506908-509570 GCF_000697945.3 Frankliniella occidentalis
GGCGGCACCATACCCAGCCCGAGGGCGCCCGTGAGGTAGCCCGTCCCGCCGCACACAGCTGCAGCACGGGCCGGCCTACCCGAACCCCTGGCGGCACCATGACCATACCCAGACCAAGCACGAGGCATCAGGACAGGTTTCAATTGCTTACCGCATTAACGCCGAAGTACTCGACGTAGCTAGCGAAGCCCTCGTTGAGCCAGAGGTCGGACCACCAGGACGGCGTGACCAGGTTGCCGAACCACTGGTGCGCTAGCTCGTGCGCCACCACGGTCGCCACCTGCTGCTTGTTGCTGGTCATGGACACGCCCTCCTGGTACAGCATGGCGATCTCCCGGTACGTGATGAGCCCCCAGTTCTCCATGGCGCCCGCCGCGAAGTCCGGCAGAGCCATCATGTCCATCTTGGGCAGCGGGTACCTGATGTTGAAGTACTTCTCGAAGTACTCGAGCACGCGGGGGCCGATCTCCAGGGCGTACTTGGCCTGGTCCACCGCCTCGCTCCGCGTCCACACGGCGAACGTGCCGTTCCGCATGCTGCTCCGCCTGCTCTCGAAGTCCGTCACCGCAAAGGCCACCAGGTACGTGGACATGGGCACGGACTCCTCGTAGTGGTCCCAGACGTAGCCGGGTACGCCATCCCTGTCGGACAAAAAAGCACACGTTCAACTTTATTCGTTCCACTTTTCGCGACGGTGAAAATCATTAAGTGCTATCATGCCTGTGGAGCAATACTCACACCCTGGTGGAGTTCCTTTGCTGTGGCATGTTGGAGACGGTGGTCATGTCCACGGGCCGCGCCAGGTGCAGCTTGAAGCGGGCCTTGAGGGCCGGCTCGTCGAAGCAGGGGAAGGCGCGCCGGGCGTCCGTTGACTGGAACTGCGTCACGGCCACCCAGCTGAGGGCAGGGCGAGGACGGCGATGAGGAGGGTGGCCCGGGGCGCGAGGACGGGCGCGGGGGCAATACGTACCGGGTCACGTTACGCTCGATGTACGAGCTGCGGTAGAAGCCCTGTAGGTCGTCGCTGAGAATCCCGGTGAATTTGAGCTTGATCCGGTAAGTGCCCGGCTTCAGCGGCATCTTGGTCTTGATCACGTAGAACTGGCGCTTGGGGTCACGGCTTTGCCGCCCCAGGGGAACGCCCGTGGACGCATCAACGTCCTGGAGCGTCAGCGCCACCGAGCTTTCGTCCACGGCCAACTCGTGCGCATGGAGCGTCACGTTGTTGGTGGCCTCCGTCACGTTCAGGATGATGGCCACCTCGCCCCTGAAGGAGAAGTTTCCCTGCGAGCACAAAAACGATTAGACGGTGTCATCGCACAGGGCGGTTGGTGGCCTCCCGCGTGGCGCTTGTGCATCCTCCTCACCTTGATGAAGGGCAGCAGGCTGATCTCGTAGGAGACGGGCCGCACGCTGCGCGGCAGCCGCACGTCGATCTTGTCCTTGGCGCCGCCCGGCCCCGCCGCGTCCAGAGCCCCCGACGCCCGCGCCGCCTCGTCCGGGGAGGCGGGGGCGGGCGGGCAGGAGGTGAGCGAGTACACCACCAGCCCGGTCACGACCAGGCTCACCACGAACACGGCGGCGGCCAGGAGCGCCGCCCACCGCGGCACGGCCAGGGTGCCCGCCTTGCTGAAGGTTGGACCCGACTCCGCCATGATGGTCAGCGCCTCTCGGGACTGGGTCATTCTAGGCCTCGCGCGCCGGCGTCTGCGGCAGGAGGTGACAACCAGGGGGTGAGAACAGCTGCGCTGGCGTGGTCAAGTCAAGTAGCCGCTGTCGGGGCACTCCTCCGGGGGGATCGGGTGTCGTGCAGCTGAAGGCCCGAGGTCCCCCACCCCCTCCGCGTGGCACAGACACGTGCTGGAGCCAGCTGCGAACGCCTTGGAGGGGCGTGTCTCGTCTTGATTCACGGGTCACAGACCATAAAATTGTATATGTACTTACTTTTCTAAAATAAAACTGAACTGAACAGACACAGGAAAAGGCGCGTTTCGTACTTGTAGTATGCGCTTCCACCCATCAGGGGAGAAATTATTGATCCTCGCTCGAAGCCAGATAATTGCCAATTGGCGGATCGAGGATGGGCTACGGGTCTCGTTAGTGCACGCGCTCTCCGCGCGTGAGGGATGGGAAAAGAGGAAAGGGGGGGGGGGCGTGGCACCCTCCACCTGACGTCGCTCCGCCTCAGTGACCCCGGAGGGAAGCCATTTGCCGCTCCAGTGAAGCTAACGAGAACGTGTTGATCCTCGGCGTTCACCTGTCTTCATCTCCTCGCTTCGCGCTTGCTTCGAGCGCCCCCTCGGCCCAGCCCCGTCCTCGCTGTGCGTCGCTGCCCCCCCCCCCCTCTCCACCCCGTGTCGGTGAGGGTGCTCTGCAACAGCAGGCAACAGGTCAGTCAGTGGCACGAGAGGCGCAACGGCGGGGTGACGGGGAAGGGGGGGTGGTGATGACGCCGTTAAGACTAACCCGGCCTGCTGCGGGGCGAAGGGAAAGGGTGTACCCTTTCTGGAGCAGGGGGTAGTGGGCGCAGCGCAGACCCGATCAACACCTCCCCCCCACCCTTCTCCCCCGCCGTGCACCACTCTCAAGGTCTCTCGGGGCGTTCGGACATGAAATTAAGTGTCTGAGTCGCGAGGGAGGGGGAGGAGAGGGGAGGGGGGAG
>NW_026267180.1:509620-509921 GCF_000697945.3 Frankliniella occidentalis
CCCTCCCCGTCTCCCGCCCGCCAGAACGCGCAGGGACGCCCGGCCTCTTCGCCGCAACACCCCTTCCTGGAGCAGGCCGAGAGCGGTCAAGGGTGGTCAGGGAAAGGACGCAAATTTAAACTACCCGTTCACGTACTCACTGGCTGCTAATAAACAGAACAAGTCGCATGTTCTTTTGCTGGAGATTTCCGGGTTTTTACACAACACGCTTTAAGTTATTGATTGTGACATGACACGTGGTGGTTTATTTTCGACATCACACAAACACGGGCAAAAAATGCACAGAGGGGGAGGGAGGGAG
>NW_026267180.1:511196-513858 GCF_000697945.3 Frankliniella occidentalis
GGGAGAGGGGGGGGGGCGAAGAGACGCCCGGCTTACTGCGCGCCTCCCGCCGTGCGGGAGAGCAGCCGGGCAAAGCCCGTCCAGTCCAGTCAGCTGTGCCGGCCCGGGTCATTCCCCCAACAGTTCTATCATCTCTGTCTGTCTGTCTGTCTGTCTGTCTGTCTGTCTGTCTGGTGTCTGTCACTCACACCTGACCAGACCAGTTGGGCCCCTGCAGGTCGTGGGATAGGCCACCCGCCCAGGAGGAGTGCAGCCAGTTTGCCTATGCACCAGGCGGTACCGCGGTACCAACTAACTTTGTTTCGGAACCAAAACCTCTCTTGTCACTCTGCTTCTGGAGCGGTACAGTATGCTCTAGGACGACAAGTGATGTGTGTGCTCTGTGCACCCTCTCTGCGTGTACGGACGCCCGTATGGTTTGATGTACAGCTCAGCAGCGGGGGCGAACACGATAACTCGAAAGCGCGCCAGTTTTCCCCTGCTCGTGTCCACATCAGCGATCACGGGTCTGATGATGCAGGTCCTGTGCCTGTACAGTAGGACCTGTCCAGGTCCCGAGCCCGGGCCGGCACGGGTCGGCGGCCTGCAGCAGAACCTGTGCCATGCGGGGATCCGCTTTCTCCCACAGGCCACAAGGACGGGCCGAATCAGAATCAGGTAGCAAACGCGGCCGGGGGCGAACGCCCCGCTGGGCTTAAAAAATACATTTAAAAAGAAAACCTTTGATCGAAGGTAAAGCTACTAAGTTTTATGAAGCTGGCCGTCTGAGGTTTTTTATCTTTACTTTTAGCCAGTCGCACACGGGTGCTCAAGTAAGTTTGTTTTAAATGCATACAGAAAATCGTTTCCTTGAAACTAGGGAATTTCCTTGAAATTGGCCTTGAATTAACGAAACAAAGAATTCTTTGCCTTTCTGTAAGGAAAAATTCTCCTCAATTTGAGGAATCAAGGAATTTTCTGGGCGTGAATTCTATCGTTTATTTTACACAAATAGGCGATATCTGCTGAACCGGCAACGGCCGCAGAGCACTCCTGCTAAGGCAAGAAGGATGCTGCCCACGTCGGCGTCATCGTCTCCCCCCCCCCCCTTCCTTTTCGCGCTGGCGCACTCAAGGGCAATGCGCGACCCTGTCGCATAACGCACACTGAGCGAGCGTCCGTCCACTACCCTCCCCCTTCCCACCTCGTCGCAAAAGGTTAACCAACGCAGAATCCGAAGAATCTCGACGGCATGCTTGGCGGCGCCCTCCAGAGGAGAACAACTATTGTAACTAAACTGGTTGACACAAAAGCCAAGAATTGTGTAGTGGCTCAACCCGTCAACCGTGGGGCCACAACGACCCACCCAGCGTAAAATACGACATCCACGCGATATCGGAACTAACGCCGAAAATACAAGACCGACGAGTTACGATATATCGGCTCGACGGCCCAGCCTCCGATCGGCACGTTTTCTCCCGCAAGTGTTGGTCTTCTCGTTTGTCCCCTCCTCCGTCTTGCATAAGTTTGGCAAGGTTGGCAAATTTAAAACTGTCATTTTTAGTTGTGCCGGTCTCGCGTCGCGACGGACCCTTGTACAAAGGCGGGGGCAGGCGGGAGGGGGAGGGGGGCCACCCACTCGGGTGCAATACTTCTGTCAGCAGGTCGTGTAATAGTGATCGCGGTAGGGCCTAAGTGTCACCACAGCGCAGCGCGCCGCGCAGCCGCAGCGCAGCGCAGCGCCAGATGACATCTTAAACAGCTCGGCGGCCGCTACCCAGGATATTACGACCAAACTGCCCCCGATTTTATTTTTTTTCGGAAGGAAGGGGGAGAGAGGGACAGTAGACAGAGATATTGCGAGGGACACGAGAACGAGGACGACACCCATAAATATTGTTTCCCTCTTTTTCAGCAGCGGGAGAAAATGACAGCGTAGGCGAGGGAAATTGTTTGCGTCTCCCTGGAGATGATGCTCACCTGTGGAATCATGCCCCGTGGAATTCCCCGATCGTCCTCAGAGTCGTGACGGCAGGGGGCGTGCGTCGTGGCAGCCACCTCCTCGGGACGAGATGCACGATGCGCCCCGCGCTGCTGGAGCTCTCGCCCGCTGTCACTCGCACCGACCGTCACTCCAGCGTACTGTCACTCGCACCGCACCGGCCGTCACTTCACATCTTCCTCACAGTCACACGCGCCGGCCATCACTCATCCGTCACTCGCACCGATCGTCACCCCACTCTTCAACAGTCACTCCGTGCCGTGCGGGCCGTCACACCACTCTTGTCACCCGTCCGTCCGCCGCGCTACGCTGCGCTAGGCTTTGCTGCCGCCTCTGCGACGGCTGGTCTTGACGGCGCCGGCGCAGCACATGAGCAGACACAGCCGCTCGTCCTTGCTGAGGACGCTGAGGAGCAGCTTGAGCAGCGCGCGCCGGTCGCACGGCCCCGCGCCTCGCTGCATCGCTGCATCACGGCTACGACGCCATGGCCTCGGGCTCGGGGGGCTGCACCTCCGCGACGGCGCGGCGCCACGCGGCCGGACGCGCACCAGGCCGACGACCAGGCCTCCGTAAACACTCGGCGGCGTCCCGGCGGCGTCCTCGGCCCGGCCCGGGCACACCGGCTGCCGCACGGCTTTCTCCCGTCGCGACGCGGCGACCCGGCGGTGGGGGCGGGGCGGG
>NW_026267180.1:517850-519857 GCF_000697945.3 Frankliniella occidentalis
CTCTTAGAAAAACGGGCGTGATGGATGGATGGATGGATGGATGGATGGATGGATGGATGGATGGATGGATGGATGGATGGATGGATGGATGGATTGATGGATTGATGGATTGATGGATTGATGGATGGATGGATGGATGGATGGATGGATGGATGGATGGATGGATGGATGGATGGATGGATGGATGGATGATGGATGGATGGATGGATGGATGGATGGATGGATGGATGGATGGATGGATGGATGGATGGATGGATGGATGGATGACGGTGATCACTAAGCCCTCTCCCGTACTGCTAATGCTAGATCTCGGGTAGATCGGACTATATGCTCCCGCCGGCCGCATGCAGGGAGGGAGGAGGAGAAGAGAGGATGTCGAGGAGCAGGGTGGGGTGGGGGTAGAAGCGTTTACAGCAACCGACGCCACGCCGCACCCTCCGCGCCTCTGCTACACGACGATACGTATAGCCAGAGGGGGGAAAGAGGGGAGGGGGGAGAGAGAAAATAACCGAACGGAGAGAAAAAAAGAGTGAAGGAATCGTCATTCCCAGTACGTTCCCGCAATCGTGATGCCGATTTCCCGCGCCGCCGCGAGGAAGGAGGGACAGGGGGACAGGGGAGGGGGTAGAGCGGCAGCAGCGACGAAATGAAGCGATCCGAAGGAGCGGCCCCGCGTGAGGGGACGCGGCTCGGCTGCAGCCGCGCGGAAGGACACATCCCACGCGTGACCGACCATCCCGCCGCACGGCGACCGGCGATATATCGGATCCCTGTCGACTCCAATCAATCGTGCAGAGATGAGCAGGGGAAGGGGGATCGAATCCCAGTCGGTCTCCCTTGAAATATCAGGACGGCCTGGATGCTCTGACCCTAGAAGACGCACGTAGGTTCGCATAGCCGCCGTTTAATAGAACCTCGGTCGACTTGGTTTGACAGCATCAGACAGCTGGGCGCCGTACGCGTAGGCAACCAGCACACGAGTCTGCATGGCGGGTCTGCCTACGCTGAGGGCGGACAGCAGGGCGCCGTACGCGTAGGCAACCAGCACACGAGTCTGCATGGCGGGTCTGCCTACGCTGTGGGCGGACAGCTGGCTCAGGGTGGCGGTGGCGGCGCTCCTGCCCGGCGCACATCCGGGGGCTGCAGCCCGCCGCCGGGGCCTCGGTTGGTTCGAGCATCATGTTGATGACGGTGATGAGCACCGAATGCGCGCAGCCGGGCGAGGAGCCCATCTCGCTGGCGCCTGGGGAGGCATCAGCCAACGCCAGCCGTTGCGCTGCTCTCCCGCTCGGCGACGCTCCGTCTCTGTCACACTCATTGCGCCGGCGCCCCCGGGCCGCAGCGGTAAACAGGGGCGTGCTTTACCCCCGGGTCCAGAGACACGACATCCACACATACACGCACGCACGCACACACACCCCCTACCTTGCTCGGACCCGTACATTCACCACTCGCCATGAGCGCCGCGCCAGGTAGCCGAACTGCAGCGACAGGAGTTGCGGCGGCGAGTCCGAGGAGGATGCAATCTTCGTTCCTTACAAATGGTAGTGTTCGTAATACGAAGAATTCAGTTTGTAACGTTCAAAGGATCTAAAGCAGTCATTTTACAACCATTTTCCTTCATACGTATTACGAACAGCCCCCGTTCGTAATTCGAAAAGCCTCGTTTTTCATACAAACCAGGCTCTTCGTAATACAAAGACTTTGTTTAACAAATGCTCCAAATCCTTTATACGTTACGAAGAGCATTTGTTCGTGAGAAACTTGAGTGTGAGCCCATGTGGCTCGGGGACGCCAGGCAGTGGGTCTCGCGAGGGGTGCCCAACTGAGGTAATCAGGTGTACACAGAGTAGGTAATCCCTGGTAATCCCTGGTAATCACCGGTAATCATTGGTAATCGCCAGTAATCCTTGGTAATCGCCGGTAATCCTTGGTAATCGCCGGTAATCCTTGGTAATCACCGGTAATCCCTAGTAATCGCCGGTAATCCTTGGTAATCACCGGTAA
>NW_026267180.1:519907-522684 GCF_000697945.3 Frankliniella occidentalis
ACTAGTTCCAGCCGGACTAGTCCGGCAAATAGGTCGGTTTTTGGTCGATCTGGCTTTTTTCGCGGACTAGTCCGCTCGCTTTTGCGGACTGATGACGGACTGTCCAGCCGGACTCTTTGCGGACCGAAAACGGACTGATGCCGGACTAAACTTTTTCGTACGGGTAGTTCGCATTAGACCAGTCCGTGGACTCGCAGTCACTTCTTTGAATACCAACAGCAAGAAATCCGGCAAAAGTTTTTAACGACTTCTTAGCTACAGCCACCAGTCACACCCAGACGACGAATACACCCAGACATCTGGATTTATTCCTACTGTTAGAGGCTAGTTAAAAAATGTGACATCGGGCCCTCAGGCTGGTCCTGTGAACTGTCCTGTGACTTTGACATGGCAGGGGGTACAATTCAATTTCAAATTTCAACGACTCCGCGCAACCACAGAGAAATCTTGGCCGACGCAAACGAATGCAGGCCGAGGAGCACTGCCGGGGTCCAGAGAAGAGGATGGGGGAGAGAGGAAGCACGCAAGAGACGTCGTCAGTGACGGGCATACATAATACGTACCCAGCGCTCATTGGCACCTCACCTCGGGAGGAGGAAAGGAAGGGGCGGGGGGGCTTACCCTGCGGGGGGTACCTTGCCGACTGAGTGTGTGTGTGTGATTGTGTGGTGTGTGTGAGTGTATACGACGCGCACGCCGCGTGCCTGCACGACGCAGCCTGTGCGATATACTTCCCCGTCGTCCTCTTCCTCCCCTTTGCTCCTCCTACCCGCCCCCCTGTGAGGGAGAACCGATGGGGGAAGCAGCAGAACACCGACCGCGGGGGCCCAGCCCAGCACTATTGGCAGTGTCACTCACGCGGCCCTTTGGCTGCTGCTGCTGCTGCTGCCGCCGCTGCTGCTAGGAAGTCTGCGAATAATAACGAGCCGTTAACGAGCTGCGAATAGCGCGCTAGCCCGGGCTGCTGCTGCTGCTGCTGCCGCCGCTGCTGCTAGGAAGTCTGCGAATAATAACGAGCCGTTAACGAGCTGCGAATAGCGCGCTAGCCCGGGCTGCTGCTGCTGCTGCTGCTGTGGATATAATTGGCGGTGGCGCCATGAGCAGCCCCTGCAGGCCCCGGCCCAGGCCCCGGCCCGGGGCACCACATACCAGATGTGGCCCGCGGATAACGGCGATAGCGATAGGGCGGAACGGGGTGCATGGCGTCCTTGGCGGGGCGGGGCGGGGCGAGCTGGGGCGGCTCAACAAACATTAGGGGCGGCGCCAGGCGCCAGCGACGGAATGATGGCCAGTAATGTGTAAATGTAATGTGGCCCACCTTTGCGGTCATCATGTCCCACCAAAACTGGCACAAAAGGCAACACCATAACCGACGCCAACGAACGGGACAGTAACGCGGGGTGTTGCTGGATGCAACGCGCTGCCCTATACTAAATTATATACAGCATACGTAGTTTTCATAAAATTTGGCAGAGGTTGGCCGTGAGTCGAGATACACACACACACACATACACACACACTCACTTACATACATAGTGCTGTAAAATAAACAACTTGGTTGATGTTTGCTTAGCGTGATAGCACATGTGAAGGCGAGCAGTCTGAATAAGAGTTGTTTTAAAGAATGGAGAGAGAGAGAGATAGAGAGAGAGGTTTTACTGTAACGGATAAATAATGCGTGAAAGGTGTGAAAGCAAGCAGCGATTGGCTCGCGCGTCGCCTCCGGGGGTACGAGAGGAGGGAGGGGCAAGGCGTGCGTGCAAAAGATGCATCGCGCAGCATCTCGAAGCGCAGTCATGTCACGTGGTAGGCGACACGCGCGTTCTGCACGCACCACGAAGGCGCCGCCGCTCGACAGGAAGAGCGAGGGAGGGAGAGAGAAGAGAAAAAAACAACAGAGAAACTACTGAAAAACAAAACAAAAAACAGACTAAACGGGACCTTCTTGCAACGGTGCGAACGTGTGAGGGAGGCAGCGCCGGCCTGTAAAGGCGTACCCGCCTAAACCACTTAGCATGCGTTTGTCGCATCCCATATACCTTTTCTACTCAAACCTACAGCCAACAGCAGCAGCAGCAGCGACCGACGCAAAACACCAAAAGTTCCCGAATGTCAACCGTATACTGCTTTTCTTCCGACTCGAGGCGAAAGGAAAGAGATGCGCTTTCGGCAGCAATAAAAGAATCACATACGGCAGCGAACCGTCCCGGAGAGAAGCACGACGACACGCTGAGCCAAAGCCAGCCCGGCGAGCAACGCGCCGGCTCGCAGAGGCTCACCGTACTGACCGGAGATAACGAACCGTGTGGGAGTACGTGCACACCGATGGGTGCCAGCAGGTGCTAAACGGCGTGCGGTGTGCTACACCACGAGCTTCCAGAGGTGTGCTACTGCAGGTGCTTCCAGACGTGTTACCAGCAGGGGGTGCTACTGGACGTGAATCCAAAGAGGTAGAGATACTGGAGGTGCTACACGAGGAGCTACGCAAACAGGACAATAAGGGCTTGTAATTGCCACATGCAAACAAAAACCTTTTTATTTCAAAGCCAGAGCGCGATATTTCTATACTTTGCTTTTCGCCCGATACGGGTCGGCGGCACGCACACGCACGGTTCTTCTTCCTTTCCATTGTCGCTGCTGCACCGCACTGCTCTCTGCGGAGGGCAGTGCATGACCTCGACGCGGGCACACCACGGCGACGTATGCGCCACCCAAGTCGCGCGCGCGCGCGCGCACACAGGTGGACCGGGCGGGAGAAGAGGGGAGTGGGGGGTGGG
>NW_026267180.1:522734-526761 GCF_000697945.3 Frankliniella occidentalis
GCCGTACGGGCCGTACTCCGGGGGGGCGGGGCGGGAGTCCGGGCCGCTCTCTTCCTCTCTCCTTCTCTGTCACTCTCTCACTCTACCACTCTCTCTCTCTCTCTGCCGCCCGCGTCGGCACCGTGTGCTGCTCACGGCGCGGCTCTGGACCGACTGAGCGAGCGCGCGGAGCGGGCCGCCAGGACGAGAGCGGCGCTAGCGCCACGCCGCCGAGCCGGCCCGGCCCGGCGCGGACCTCTCTCCCTCGCTCTCCCTTTCGCTCCCTCCCTCCCGCTCGCCGCACACCTTTCTCCCCTGGCGCGGGGCGGCGCCGGCGCCAACGGGGGAGACGGCAGGGTCGCGGGAGGGAAGAGAGACAAGGGAGATTACGGGCGTGATATTGAGAACGTTTTAGTTTAACGCGTTGAACGAACGCTTACCCCCACTACAGGCGTGACGGAGAGGCGGGAAGCTCTCGGCCAATCGGTAACGTTTATTTTCTACCCGCTTTTCTTCTTCCTCCGTCCGTTAGTCGAAATACACTATTTGTACCGGAGCGGTGGGGGGGTAGGCGGCGCAGCAGGACCTCGTCTCATGGGGCACACGAGGCTGCCCCCGCGAAGGGAGGAGGGGCGAACAGCCCCGCCGGGTAGTCGCGCCCCGAGGGGAGCCCCGCGGCCCGGCGCGACCGGCTCTTCCTCAAACACAACACACTTCCCGCGTCGCTCTGACCGCGCCATCTCTCATACCTCATACGCCACAGTGGAGCGGGCCGCGAGCTGTTCCTCGGGCCAGGCCCGGGCGGGGCGATCGGGCGAGATGCCAGCGCAAAAGCGATTGGGAGTGACTGGTTCGACAGAGGGCAAGGTTACGGCCCAGCCCAGCGGGGCGCGGGACGGGCACTCAGCAGAGATGAGTCTCCTACTTGGAAGACCACTTCCTGAGTGTTTAAGATGCAACGACATTGCAGAGAAAAATAAATAGAAACGATTTGCAAACCTCTAGGCGATGATATGGGAATCCTGGAATTATCATCGGCCGCGGTTGGGTCACTGTGACAGACCGCTTTTCGGTGGCATAGCTCAGTGCCGACAAGCACTCAGCAAACACTTTGCGACAACCACACCCAAACTACGCAACAGTTACAACGGTCGCCAACGCCGCCATGCAAGGTACTTTGTCCTGCCACGCACAAGGTACTTTTTGCTGCCACGCGCCGGGCCCAACCAGTCACATTTTTATGCGGAACAGCTAGAAAACCCTGATAACGAGGTCTAGGCGCCCCTCACTGGGCGCCGGCCGCCGACTCGACGACGTGCTAACCCTACCTACACTGTGTAACAGGGCCGCTCGCGTCGCTCTTGTCCTTGTCCCCTGACCAATCAGGAACTCCCTGCCGATATGACAGGGACAGGGACGGAGGGGGCTCCCTCCCCCCCCCCAACCTCCTTGGCGGCCCCGTCAACATATTTGAGAAGAGAACGAAACACGCCGCAAAGCCGAGTTACATTTCTCAAAAAGAAACAGTTGTTTCCCGCCTGCACGTTTGCTCTCGTGCGGACGTGAACACGCAGGACTAGCGTTGGTTCACCCGTTCAGACGCACGCGCCGCGGCCTGATGGTCGCGCATAGTCACGCCGCGCTGGGACCTGAACTGGTTACGGTTGTCGTCGAAGCCTCCCGCACGAGATCTTCTACGGGGTCCTCGTCTGGTCGTGGTCGCTGTCTCCCTGCCCGGCGCGACAGAGGGGTGGAGGGTGAACGTTTAAGATCGCCGTTGACGGCCACTCTGCTATCCCCGAGGCTCCCTGAAGCCCACGACGACGCGGACCTCCCGGAGGCCAGACGTGATCGCCGATGTCCGTTATCACTTGGATTCGCGTGTGCCGGTTCGTTCGTACTCACTACGCTGGCCAGGGACGGCGGCCACTCCGAGTCCATGGCGCGCGGGTCACTGCGGCGAGGCTGTCCCGAGCTGGCGGAGCTGCTCGCGGAGCTGGCCCTGGACAGCGCCGCTCTCAATCAGTGGGCTGGGCGGGTCCTGGACCGACACTTGGCTTGACCGGGGGGGCCGAGCCGACACTTCCCCCTCCCTCAACCTCCCTTCCTCCCCCCACCCGCGCACTGTCTCGCGCGCAGCGGCGGCGGTGGCAGCGGCGGCAGCGCGGAGCGTCAGCTGGCGAGAGGGCGGAAATCAATTGCATGTCAGCGAATCAGTTGTCCGCTCTGATCCTCAGCACGCGAAGCCGCTCATACCGAGAAGTTTGAAATGTTTGGCGGGTAAGTTTACAGATGTTTAAAATGGATTTAGCGAAAGTGCACGTTCGCAGTTTATCTCAACGAATCATCATAACATTTCCACATTACTTCATTATTTTAAATTTTAAGTCCTATCTGATGTCGTGCAGCCATCCCCGCCCGTGCTGCACCCCACCCCCCAACCCTTCCGCTGCCGCTGGGGGGTTCAGGAACACACACTAAGAAAATAAGATTGTCCCCTAGAACAAGACAGTTGTCTATTGCGTCGTATTTTGATCCAAGCACTAAACATTTAGTTCCTGCAATCAGAAACTTTGGTGAGAGGCAATGAACATGTGAGGCCAGGTAAAAAACGTTAACACTTCGTGTAAACTGCGAAACGAACCCCTAATGATGAAAACTAAATTATACATCCTAATGTTAACAAAGAAGTTAACATTTTCAGTTGTACGGGATGTAACAGCGTTGTAAGTTAGCCTATGCTCTCAGCCCATGTCTTGCGTCATGGCCCCTGCAGCATGAAATGGTATGCCGACCCGCAACACTGAACATAGAGGTGTTCGCTCTGACCAAGGCACTGACCACGACCACCTGGAACGTTTATTGAAACTATATTGTCGGTGTGGTAGCATGAATGTGTGCACCGCAAAAACATGGAAGAAAGTTCGGTTGACACCAGAAAGCTTGGTCGCTGGAACATTTCTAGAAATTTACTTCATTTCGCTCTCTGTTTTGGGTACACTCAACAAAGGGGCAGTGGACGGTGGGCGGGGCCTTGAGCACAGTGTCGATTGTTGGCGGTACTGAGGTAATGTGGAATTGCACTCCAACAGGTGGTCGCGGCGACATGACGCTCTGGCCCCCCGCGCGCGGCGCGTGTGGTAGAAACGGGTTCGTTTAAAAAAAACTTTTGTCCTTAGAGCAATTTGTTTAGTGCGTCAAAAACTTTTGGTCTGGGGACTAAAAGTCCAGTAGCCATAGGACTAAAAAAAATTCTTAGTTCAAGTTCTTCACAAACTTCCCCAAGAAGACAGTTGGCGAGGGGGTACAGTAGTACAGCAACAACTCACGCAATATAAGTTACCTGGTCGAAGTATTGTGCGTGATAAATGTAATACCAAACAATCCGAAAAATTCAAAACATGCTCGAAAATTGTGAGATTTTATCGTAATTACCGGCGTGATGATACATCGTAGTAGTAGTAGTCCCTAGACCTAAATTCGGAGTCGTTACCCCCTCGACAGGTGGTGTCGGAAATCTTTCATCGCGAGCGAAGGTCGTCCAATTTCAGACAATGGCTCGGCTGCTGACGCTTTGCTGCGACCACCCGCCACGGGCCCGGGCCGGGCAGCCATAGGCAGTAAAACCAATCGTTTTAGCCTCGCCTTGAGGCGGCGCGAGCCCCAGCGCGAGCGGCGGCGCCCAGGGTGCGGGGGAAACAACACCATTTCTAAAAACGCCTTCCATTTTATGGGGGGGAGCAGCTTCATAGCGCCGGGCTGCTTTTCAGTTCAGCCGAAGCCGTTGCAGCCACCCTCCTCCCCACCGTTTCCCATTCCCCCGCTGCTTCCGCGTCGAGCATGAAGAGATGTCGATGAGTTTGAATCGCTGCTAAACGCGACAGACAGTGAGACAGACAGAGAGACAGAGAGACAGATAGATAGATAGACAGACAGACAGACAATGGATGGATGGGATGGATGGATGGATGGATGGATGGATGGATGGATGGATGGATGGATGGATGGATGGATGGATGGATGGATGGATGGATGGATGGATGGATGG
>NW_026267180.1:534061-535209 GCF_000697945.3 Frankliniella occidentalis
GGGGGGGGGTTGGTTCCTCACTGCTATCCATGGATCGCCATGAATGATAATGGATGCTAAACTTACACTACTACACCAAGAAAATGGTTTCTTTGATTCAACAAAATTTCGACCGAAATCGAGTAGAAGGGAAACTTTTCCCCTTAATTTGAGGAAAACTTTATAAAAAATAAGGAAGTTTTTCCTCGAGTGAACGAAAATTTCTATGAATATGAGTACTTTCTGTATCCACAAATTTAAAAGAAACCCTTTTCAGGATGTACTAGGACAACTGTCTGCCTCCCCCTTATGCAAACACTTGGCCCGCAGATTCTACCCACGGACGGACTCACATATTTCGGTTTCCTCCTGGTGAGCAGGATGGCGATAGGCTTGCCCAGCAGCATGACGGGGATGCAGGCGAGCGCGGCCAGCACCAGGATCCGCTGCACGCTCTTCTGGTCCGGGAACATGTACGGGTCGCACGTGAACGCCTCGGGGTTGTCGCCGAAGAGCATCATGTTGATGAACGTGATGAGCACGGAGGGCGCGCACGTCGGCGACGATTTGAACTCGCTGGGGTCTGTAGGGGAGAAGAAGAGAGCGCTTGAAGTACATAGAGCGGAAGAAGCTCAGCTGTGCGGTTGCGGTGGTGTGGGCGACGGACTTACCTTGTGTCGGCCAGTACAGGATCCACTTCATGAGCATCATCACGGCCATGTATCCGAAGAGAAGCAGCAAAAACAACATTTGGGGAACAAACTCGGTGATAATGGATATGTACTTGCGGTTCTGGCTGGAACATGGATCGTCTCAAATTTCGATGCAAAAAGCTTCTTTTTCGTATTATTTCAACCCTTTCTTTCTCAAACGAAAACTCCCCGAAAAGAACAATTTGAAAGATCCCCGCCAATGCCGAGCACACTCACACGTGGTTGATGAGGCTCATCATGACGCCGAACACCATGTGCACCACCCCGATGATGATGGAGATCTTCATCTTGAAAGAGTTTAGGAAGATGATCTTGTTTGTCGCCGTCTGCAACGTTCGAAACAGAAATCTGTTGATTCACTCGCAAGCACAAATTATAAAGTATTTGTTTTTGTTATTTTTTGTTATTTTTTTGTGGGGGCCTTCTCATGTCATTGGTTTTAGATCTGACGGAACC
>NW_026267180.1:535259-535795 GCF_000697945.3 Frankliniella occidentalis
CTTTCACTCCCTTCTCTCTCTCCTTCCCTCCATTCGCTTGCCGTCATGGGCCGTGACGTGGTCCTCGAGGTCGGCCTGGCACGGGAACACGTCGCCCGGGGGTATCCGCCACAACATGGTCTCGAAGGCCGAGATCCTCTTGCGGGGGCTAACGCCCGCGATCACACTGCGAAACAGCGAGGGGCTGCCGACAGACACAGCAGAAACGGAACAGAAGGGCAAGGCAGAACAACCAGGCGCGGTTTTATGGCAAACGGGCATTCGCCCCCCCCCCCCCCGGCCGCCTCCTAGGGTAGGTAGGCAATTTGTCCTACCGACTTAAAACTGCGCCGAACAACCGGGACAGCACAGAAAAGCATAGCTCTTTAAACTAGGCGCCCACATCCACGAATACCAACAAAAATCAAAACAAACACAAAATAAACAACACAGAAAACAAAACGGATACCTCGGTGTGAGCGTGAAAGAGATATTTGGGAATTCTTGCACCATACGGGCCCTCAGGGCCGGCCGCGCCGGCTCCACGCAGGTGCTTG
>NW_026267180.1:535845-537000 GCF_000697945.3 Frankliniella occidentalis
GGGGGGGGTCGCGCATCTGATGATGCGATTGCAAGAGGACTGATATTGATCGGGGTGCAGCTTGTCCCCGCCGGCCGACCGGCCGTGCTACGCTATGCGACGCTATGTGCTCTGTACCGCACTCGGGTCTCTGAGCGCCTTCCTCCCCGCATCCGCCGCGCGTCCGCGACGACACCGCGCACCCGGCCCCGTTCACAGCCTTGCGGCCCGCGGGATCGCATGCGTCAAGGTAAGGGCGGATAGGGAAACACGGCCATCTCCCACTATAATAATTGTGCCCCACCGAGATTCCATCAGAAACGCGAAAATAATTGTGCAGATGTAGGATGACCGAGAATGACCGAATTACTCGACTTAATGGGATGAATAATTGAGCGCGGGTCAAATCACCACGTTTGTACACTTTTTTATATTTTCGGCTTTTCCTGCAGGCGATGCCCAAGGCGTTCACCCTTTCTCTGCCCCTGCCCCAGGGCCCTGCCTCGCATTGTCCAGGACCGCGACCCCCTGCAGAGCTGCCGCATGCGTTTTCATTTCCGGAGGAAGCTTGTATCTCATGGTGGGGTCGGGGGATAGAGGGTGAGAGTGAGGGCGAGGCAGGGGGGGGGGGGGGGGGGGCACACAAACGGACCACGTCGGACATAAGGCAAAAACCCCACAAGAAAACAAGGCTTCCGATAAGTCTGTCTTCCGAGGTGGGTGTGGGGTGGGCATCTTTCCTCTATAGGCGATAACCTGAAAGAACGCGAAAAGGTGGTGGTGGTAAGGAGCGGGGGTAGGTCACTGGGGTGTCGTTTGCGCGCTTCTTACTGGTAGGCGGGGGAAGTAGGAAGAGGGAGAGGGAGGGCGGTACATGCACTATGCACCCCCCACAGAGGGTGACAGGGGAAGGAGTTAGGGCCTTTAAAGGGGTGGGGCGGGGGAGAGAGCAAAGCAGTGCCAACCCGTAACAGTTGACGTCAACGTCCCCCGCGTGGCTGTAACATCACCCCTCCTCCCAACGGCTCCCTGCAGCCCACCGCGGTCGGCATCCCCCGACCTGCCCCACCCAGCGGCTTGGAAACAGTCAGGCAAAACGATTTCTAAGAATTTTAAAGTCCAGAATTTTTTCTAAAAACATTAAATAATTCCAGAAAAAATGAAACAATTGTAACT
>NW_026267180.1:537050-537577 GCF_000697945.3 Frankliniella occidentalis
TCGGGGCGTTCGGACATGAAATTAAGTGTCTGAGTCGCGAGGGAGGGGGAGGAGAGGGGAGGGGGGAGGGGTGCACGGGATCTGATCAGCGCTCGGGGGTGGCGTTGGCGACAAGTCGGCTCCGCAGCAGCTGGTAGCGACGGGCTCCAGAGCGCGCGCTGCCGCAGGCCGGGCCGGAGCGTACCAGGCGGAAGCGGTCCACTTCAAGCTCCACTTTCCAAATGGGCCCGCAGTTTTAATTTCTTTGAAGGGCTGCAAGCTGCTCGTTTGCTCCTCCTCATCGGTTTGCTTGAGTCACGAAGATACACCACAAACTGTGGGGGGTGTAGCTAAAATGCAAAGTGATGTCTTCCTTCATTGACACTTTGGTTGTGGTATGACGAATTCTCTTTTCCCACGAGTGGCCAGGAGAAGCCCTTCTGCCTCAACTGGACTGGAGTAGAGAGCGGGAGGAGCCTCAAAAGAAAGAGCGGGTCGTCGTCAAAAACAGACAATTGGTGAGCGCGCGCGGAGCCAGCCCCCCCCCC
>NW_026267180.1:538410-539530 GCF_000697945.3 Frankliniella occidentalis
GCTCAAGGTGGATATTGCAGGGCAGTTTCAAGCTTTTGACAGGAAAAAACACGAGAAACGCAGTCTTATTCGCAAAGTTTTTGCGGGTCTCTGTTAATAAGCAGCATAAGGGTCTCATGGTTTGTTTACGAGCACGCCACGCAGGTAGGTAGGGGTCGCGCCCGGCTGCGGTGGTGCTGTGGTTATGGTGCGACTCCGGGCCGAGGTGCGGCGAGGCGTGGCGTGGCGGTCTCAAGTTCCGCCCGTCCCGCCTCTCACCCAGCTCGTCGTTAACGCACTTAATAATCGTTTTATGGGTCCACACCCAATCGGGCCGCGAGGCGAGAGACGGACGGGGCGAGAGACAGAAGGGAAGCACTGTACTGGTCCAGTGCGATCTGCACTGCGGCAGCCAGACGGCAGTGTGTGTGTGTGTGTGTGTGTGTGTGTGTGTGTTTCTACAAGACGAAAACCCATACCACATAGGAGAAGAAAACAAACAACCTTGACAAAAAAAAGCCGCAAACTTTTACAGAAAACAGAATGCTGCCATGTATACGTGTATACAGGGAAACAGCAACTATAGGCTAAACAATTTTTCAAAAAAACTATCATGGTAGTGATGGTAACTCTTATAACTATTATAATCGTTATATCATGCGGGGCCATGAGGGGCCACGGAGAGTGACGGTGGGCAAGCGGTACAGTATAACCAAAATAAAGTACTGGTTCTACGGAACACCCTGTCTTTCAATTTCAGCTCGACTAGAATGATTGTGATTGTGTAAGGTGGGCCCGAGCGGTTCCCCGCCCCGTGTAAGCGCGCCTTTGCGCCCGCGCCGGCCCGCGCTCATGGACCGGCCGCGCGTGGTCTCGACGGCGTGCTGGTGAACGCGGCAGATTCTTTTCCCTCTTGACTCGGGCGGCGCGCGGGTCGAGGAGTCTGGCGCGTACGAAGGGCGGGGTGTGCGGGGCGATCGGAGGGGCAGGGCAGGGCAGGCCGCAATCGAGGCTGGGAATCAACAGCTGATGGGACAAACGGGCGCCGAAACTGAATAGGACCTTGCCGACGACGACTTGGTGGTGAGGCCGTGGGTCGCGCAGCCAGACTATGCTATCCCCTCCCCTTGCCACCCAATAT
>NW_026267180.1:539580-544318 GCF_000697945.3 Frankliniella occidentalis
TATTTAGATTACAAAGATAACAAAATAAAGAAATATATAATTTACCTGCCACACGGGGTCGAGGCCCATGACGTACGGCGCCTGCGCGTAGTCCTCGGTGGCCGGGTCCATGGTCACGTGCCTGCTGCTGTCGATGATGGGGTCGTGTGCGATACGCGTGGCGTTCCACGACGACCCGAAGATGTTCATGGACAGGGAGAAGACGTCGTTGTAGATGAGGCCGGTGTAGATGGAGAAGACACCCATCATGAGGATGATGTAGCGACCGCCGAAGAAGATGGTCCAGATCTGCCATGGTGAATTATGTTAACATGCTAATAGGGACCCCGAGGTATTCACAACCGTGAGGTACTCTTATCCACAGGAACTCATAGAAGGTCCATGCATGTACCCACTATGGAACTCATAGTGGGTGTCCAGAACCTTCTGAGGTGGACATGATATTTGTACCCCATTCCAGCAGGACACGTAGTACGAGTACACGAACGTTCTGAACGAAGAGAGACCTACCTCGCCGCCTCCCTTGACCTGCGACAACTTCTTCTCCCAAATGCAGAGGTAGGCGGCGAACAGGGTGACGATGAGGCCGTGGCCCAGGTCGCCGAACATGACGGCGAACAGGAACGGGAAGGTGACGATGGTGTACAGGGCTGCCAAACACCAAACACAACATTTTTTCCCTTTCTCCCACCATAACTTGCACAGCACCAGAACTCACGCAAGGCCACGGTCGCCTACCTGGGTTCACCTCCCGGTAGCTGGTGACGGCGTACGCGTCGACGAGCGCCTGGAAGCCCGCCGTGAACTTGTTCGTCCTGATGAAGGTCGGCGGGTTCTCGGCCGTCTCAATGATGTTGACGAACGACTGGATCGAGCTGCCGACGGCTTTCTGTCGGACAAGTATTCTGTCGGACAACAGGGTCTCCAACCACAAGTAATACGAAATGTCACAGCAAAAGTAAAAAGTCCGCGTCGTGATAAAAAAAAACTCGTCGTTTCGTTGCATTGTGACTTTCGTGAACTTGTGCATCTTTATATGTTTCGACGTGCACTACTTACTCCACCGTCGGCCAGAGCGTCGCGAACCAGGCCCAGGTCAGCGTACGGCACCCAGCACTCGCCGATCTGACACTTCTTCGTGACGTCCATGTTGAACATGTTGAGCGTGTGGTAGATGGCCTTGGTCTTGCGCACCATCACCATCCACTTGGTGACCTCTTTGCCCACGGAGAGCAGCACGCGATGCCTGTGGTCCTGCGTCTGGTTGAGGACCATGTTGAGGTCCTCCAGCTGCGTGCGTATCTGGGCCAGCTTCTCCTTGCGTTCGGCGGCCGAGCTCGGGCAGTGGTAGGTGCTCGCGTGGAAGCCCGCGCACACCTTCTTTACCCGCGCCTGAAAAGCATAAGGGAAATAGGCTTCAACTTCGGCGAATTAATTTATGAACTTTGGTGAACTTTCAACGAATTTTTTGTGGACTAAATCATGAACTTCGGAAAACTTCACGAACTTCACGAACTTCAGTCAACTCAGTCAACTTCAACAAATTTTTGTGAACTTCAACCATGAACTTCGGCCAACTTCGGCTTCAGTGTACCCGGTGTAACTGTGTATACGCAGCAGTGCTGCGGGTTTGCCTACCCTTTACCCGTAAGGGGCCATGGCCCCTGCGGCCATACTGAGTTTGTAATTCCGCAACACGGCTGCTTCTTCACAGTTACACCCGGTACATGGTCCTATAGCGGGTGCCGCGCTCGTTCGTTAAACCGTACTGGATGCAGGCGTGCGGACAAGTTACATATTCGCACGGGGACGTAAAGCGCCTTGGTGAGGCTTGAAAGGCAAGCTCGAGCGCACGCCGCATCCGGTACAGTGTAACCCTCGGTGTATAAACAGAAGACGGGCCACCCTCAGAGCAGCCTGTGTGCCCTTCGGTCCCCTTGCCTTGAGGTTCTCGCCCTGGAAGAAGACGACGAACACCGTCTTGTGGAACTTGTTGCCCGTGGCGGGGTCCTCGATGAGCTCGTCGAGCTCGGCCTGGCGCAGGAACACGTTGCCGCGGGAGACGCGCCACAGCATGCGCTCGAAGCCGGGCACGCGCTCGCGCTGGATGACCCCGGCGATGAACCTGGCGGGGCAGAGAGGGGAGCGGCGGGGTCGGTCCAGTCCGGGGCGTGGGCGCGAGGGGCCGGCGGAGAGGAAACCGAACCGAACGAGCGACACGCGTCCGTTTCAAAACTAAAACTTTAGCAAATATTGAATAGGGCTCTTATTTGTACCCGGGTACCCGCAAAACCCGCTTACCCGGGCACCCGGGTAGGAACCGTGTCGACGGGTTTTCCCGGGTAGACGGGTTTTCGCGGGTACCCGGCGTATTACCCGGCTGCCCCGCGCCTAAAGGTAGGCAATTTGACACACGAGCATGTCAAATTGCCTACTTGCAGGCGCGGTTCCACCGGGTTTACCCGGGTACCCCGGGTACCCGGGAAAACCCGTTGACCCGGTTCCTACCCGGGTTGCCCGGGTACCCACGGGTCGGGTTTTTAAGAGCCTTAATATTGAAAAAGTGTGCGGAAAAGTTTGGTACTTCATCTAAAAAGCAATTGACATTCTTTTGCCATTTTGTGCATTGGCCATTTAGCTATCTGTCAAAACTTAACAAGGGTTGAACAAAATGTGTGGCAAATTAATTGACTCACGACATTTTTTCATTTTTTTTGAAAAGAATAAGTGTCTTTTTGTCGCTGTCAGTTTTCGTTTCCTCTGCGCGATGCGGTAGTGGTACCCACCCGAGTCGGCCTCGGTCGTCGCCGCCAATGAGCGCACGGCTCGAGTCTGACTCCTCTTGCTGAAACACAAATGGTGCAGCTGGAAAAAGACAATATTCCTGCGCTGGCTGTAGTCCGTCTGTGCTGCGGCCCCCCGGCAGCTCAGGGGGGGCCTCGACGTCATGGTGCAGGAGCGAGTCGTCGCGTCGTCGGCCCTTACCTCCGTCAGGAACACCTGCGCCTTCTCCAAGACGTGCCTCAGTTCCTGCAGCTCGACGAAGTTGGACTTGAGGTTGACGGCGTTCTGGCTGAGCTGCACGATCTCGTTCTCCGTCTTCTCCAGGTTGGCCTCGAGGTCGATGATCTCGCGCGGGTTGGGCGCCTTGGGCACGACCTGCGGATCGGGCAGGGCGATGCCGTTCTCGCGCACCGCCGCCTCGATGTAGCGCAGCTTGCGCTCCAGCTCGTCGCAGCGCCGCACCTCGCCCACGTACTTGCGGAGGAACATGTTCACGTTCGCGTTCAGCTGGAAAAACAGAAGGGGCGGCTTGATGAACGAAATATGTTCCAATGAGAGCATCATTTAAAGTCACTTATCAGAAGTCGTAGTACGTACGTCTCTGAACTGCACGATGCCCAGCTCTCCCAGCATGGAGACGGACGAGTAGGCCGCCTCGGGCTGGATGAAGAGCTGGCACAGGGCCATCTCCTCGGAGCGGAAGAGCGCCCCCATGCTGCACGACAGAAAGGTTAAAGTAGTTCACGCTCAAGATCTTGGAATCGTGTGTTCTGTGACCATACGTGTGGTCCCGTGGGACTCAACGTGTTAAACCGGGTGCATAATAATCTTTAACAAGTTAAGTTATCAAACTTTAGTTCTCCGCGAAACGCATGACGGGTTCGCGGGGGGAAGAGGACGAAGGTGGAAAGGGAGACAGGGAGGAAAGGTGGGGGAGGGGGTACTAGGTTAGGAGGGTGTGTCATGGAGGGCTTATTCGGAGTGGGGTGGTACAGGAACACACACAGGCAGGCAAACAACAGATTCATACAACCCCACCCCCCGTAGTACATGTCAATCCCAGCTCGTAGCGTAACAGAGGGGGAGGTTGGGGGGAGGGGGGTGGCACAGCCTAGAATGATGACAAACAGCGCGAGCACAGCAAAGCACGACGCACTGGGGCTGAACTACCTCGCTCGAGGAGAGAAATATATATATAACTGATGGAGAGAATAAAGAACTTGTTTTCTAATCACACCCTGCCCGCCCCAGCGCGGTGAGGTCCTGCTGACGCCCCCACGACGTCCCCGTGACGTGGCGACGCATAACGTGTGACAAGGCCGGGCCGGGCCGATGGCGCGCAGAGCGTAGCGTCGCGTAGCGCACCACGCAGAGCAAACACAGAGCCTCGCCCGGCCTAGGGGGCCTGTTGACACTGGCGCCACCGCGCCGCCCCGCGCCCCGCCCCGCACCGCCCCGCCAGCTGGGCCGAACGTGGATGGAGCATAAGCGTAGCCCTGCATGCTACTACTAACTCGACACTAACTCTGCCCTGCACCATCAGTTGATGCCTGTCTGACACACGGGCCTTTTCTATGTATTGATTTGTGCAACGAAATAATTCAGTAGCTTATTGTTTTCATACCCGTGTCGCCGGCACTCGCAGCCACTCTACATGAAAGGGAGCAGTTTTGTACCAAGCTTAAGAGTCGTTGTGCTTATTTAAATCAGATACAAATTCGTCTCTAGGATTAGATATTAGATATATTTGTTACGATCTCGGTAAAAATTGCATCTCTGACGCATCCTGTCTGATTGAAATACGTACAAGGACACATTGGTGCAGAAATTGCCCCTCTCCAGTGGAGATGAAAGGATTTAGAGGTGAGGGGGAGGGAGAGTCAGCCAGGTGTCCAGTTCTCCCCTCCTAGGCACCCCTCCCCCACTCCTCCATCCGCAGCCTCATCTCAGCGCG
>NW_026267180.1:544368-545901 GCF_000697945.3 Frankliniella occidentalis
ATCGTTGGTAATCACCAGGTAATCGTTGGTAATCATCGGGTAATCTTTGGTAATCACTAAGTAATCCAGCCAGGAAATTCCTGGAAATCTTTGGTAATCACTGGTAATCTTTGGTAATCACTGGTAATCTTTGGTAATCACTGGTAATCTTTGGTAATCACTGGTAATCTTTGAGAATCACTGGTAATCTTTGAGAATCACTGGTAATCTTTGAGAATCACTGGTAATCTTTGAGAATCAATGGTAATCTTTGGGAATCACTGGCAATCTGTGGTAATCAATGGCAACCTTTGGTAATCTCTGGTAATCTTTTGTCAGTGGTAATCTTCGGAAACCCTTGGTAATCATAGGTAATCTTCGGTAATCTTCGGTAATCTTTGGTAATCCTTGGTAATCGTCACTTTTTGGTAATCAGGTGTACACGATTTTTTAGAGTTGGGCACCCCTCGGGGTCTCGCTTATGTCGCTTGGCCCAGCGAGTGACAAATTGCACCGCCACGACGCTGGAAAGGCGTCGGCAGGAACAAACTCACACCTGTTTGACCAAGCCGAGGTCCTTGCGGAACACCGTCATAATATGGACCACGACTGAAAAAAAAAACAATCGGCAGCTTCGCATTCGTACGAATTGAGGACCGACCATGATGTTGTTCTTCGCCTTCCGCTAAAAGCGGTCAGAGGTGAGGAAATGTTCCATTGAAGAAACAAAGTTCGTGTTTAGAAAAGATTGGGCATGTCTTCGTTCTTGTCACCAGCCAGTCAGGGTCGAGCCCCAGGTGGAAAGGCGATCCGGCAGAGTAAAGCGTGCTTAGGGACCGGGGCCGAGCGGTTTGTGAACGGTGCAGGACGGCGGTCGCACTTGAACTGCAGAGGTGACGTGACTCATCTGACAAGAGTGACGGGGTTACCCATTGCTCAATTTGTATGGATTCAAAAGAAAACTGTCACACAAGTGTTTTTTTTTGTTTGTTTTTTCACGGCTGCCCTAGTCGTCAGCGCTGGAACCTAAGCAAGCACACACCTTGCACTGTTAGAGTGCGAAGTATTTTGATCCTTTGCAACTACGAAGCATTTACTTTGCAATTACGAATTGACGCTTTGCGATTGCAAAGCGATCTTTGCAGCGTGTTTCATTGCTTCGCAATTGCAAAGCATCACTTTGTAATTGCAAAGTAAATGCTTCGTAGTTACAAAGGATCAAAATACTTCGCAGTTCTCCAAAGCGAATGCGTTGTAGGAATTTAACAGTGTGCGCCGCGACCGACCAGACCCGAGGTCTTCGCCGCGGTGGAACAAGACGAACGCCGTCCCCTGGTCGAGGTAGAGCCGCGCGCGGTATGGCATGGCCACGGGGAAGAGGATGTTAGAAGAATCGAGTGATTCGCGACCGGGGAGATGGGATGTGAAGGGATGGAGGGGGAAGAGTTCCCAGGCGTCGCTCCCGGCTGGGACTGGGACACTCGTAATGGGCTGTTAGGGAGAGGAGGGGAGTCATTTGCACACAGGGCCCCCGCGCCGGGCACACACCCGCTC
>NW_026267180.1:545951-546843 GCF_000697945.3 Frankliniella occidentalis
GCAGCAGCAGCAGCAGAGGCGGCGGCGGCGGCGGCGGCGGCGGCAGCAGCAGCGGCAGCAGCAGCAGCAGCAGCAGCAGTGGCGGCGGCAGCGGCAGCCCGGCTGTACTAACGATACCTCCTTAGGGAGTGTGCCGGGCCCGGCGCGGCCCGCGGTGGCGTGGCGTGGCGCCGTATCAATCACCCGGGAGGGGGGGGGGGCGTTGCGGGTCGACAGACAGGTGATAAGACAGATAAGGCGGAGACCTGATCCTGCATCCCGTGACACAGCCTCCCCTACCTCCCTCTTTCTCTATGGCCCTCCCCACCACAAAGAGTTAGGGTAGGTGCGCATGGTCCGGCCGCGTCCGTCACCAGCTGGGTGGACGTCCTGGACCTCCTCCTCCCGGTCACTTGGTGAGGATCTTGAGGAACAAGTCCTCCCCGTCACCTGGTGGGAATTCTAGGGACGCCCCAGGAGGGACGCTGGGGCACCGGCTCGGCTGAGGAGAGCGGATCCCTTCGGCCCTCCGACCCGGCCAGCCGAGCTGCCCAGCTTATGCAAAGCCACCCCCCCCCCCTCCCCATCCCTTTTCAACTCTCCCTAATCCTTCTTATTTCCAGGACGACGGCGACGACACTATTTGCAGAGCGATAGGAGATTGAGTCGCGCCTTGAAAAGGCTAAGGCTGGCGCCCGGCGCGCCATTATTCGCCAACTCGATACCTCGAGCGACCTCTCGAGCGAGCTCGGCTCGCGCGCGCCGTTTCAAAAGAGAAATGATTTCTCCGATCGGTTGGAGGAGGGAGGAGGGAGGGAGGGGGGGGGGAGGGGCTGGAGAGGAGGTGGCCAAGGCGTGGAGGGGAGAAGAGGGTAGGTCTTATCTCTGCAAACAGCGTGGCGTCGGGGTTCCC
>NW_026267180.1:557298-558584 GCF_000697945.3 Frankliniella occidentalis
AGACTGCAAATTGATGTGCGTAAGAATTTTAAACGTAACAGTAAGAACGTGTTAAAAGTTTTAAAACAGTAAAATCTGAAAAGCGTTCAAAGCAGGCAGTACACATAAATTTTACCCTTTTTAAATTTGCAAAAAAAAATGTATTAAATCTTAGAAAACGAAATCCGTTTCAGACTTTTGAACGCTCGTCCGCACACCTTACCTTGTGGTTCCGCCGGGGTGAGCACGGGTGGAGAGGAGTGGCCGAGACTGTTCGGTCCGAGGTCCCCGGGGGCCATCAGCCCGAGGCTCGGAGCGGGCGCGGAGGTCCAGCGCGTGTCCAAGACCTGGTCCTGGACGCCATCCATGTACACCAGGCCGAGGCCGAGACCGTCCGAAAACTGGCCGGGATACGACGAGTACGCTTGCTGGGGGTACAGCTGGGGGGGCTGTCCGAGCGCAGCCTGGGACGCAACCTGGGCGGCCTGGATCCCAGGGTACGCCTGGGGGTTAGCCTGCTGGACCACGCCCTGGCACTGCACCGTGCCCCCTGCCGCACAGAAAGCACAGTACGTCCACTGGGTGGCCCAGGGCGCGGCGAGGGGGGCGTTGACGGCGGCCGCGGAGTCGGCGGAGTCCACGTCGAGCAGGAAGTTGGTGCTGTCCGCGTTGAGCACGGGCAGGTCGGGGCGTAGCGACGCCTGCAGCAGCGCGCTCATGTCGGGCTTCACGTCGGGCAGGCCGTCCAGGACGGGGTCGAGGACGCCGGTGGGCTCGAGGCTCCAGCAGCCCGCGTCCTCCCAGCACGGTGCCATGTCCACGAGTCCCGGCGACGACGTGGACGACGGTGGCGTCGGCGGGAACACGGGCGTCACGAGCACGCCGTTGACGCCGGCGTCCATGTCCGGCCGTGTGCGACTAGGCTTATCAGTGCCGGGCCCCCGGCGCCCTGGTCCAGCGCGCCCCCGCCGCCCCACGCCCCGCCGGCCCCCGGCACCGTAATGGGGTATTGTCCGGGGTTTACGACCCAACAGGCAGGTCAGATATAGCCCGGGCTGGGGCCCTGCGGCGGCCTCGGGGCTGCTGTGAGACCAGGACCAGGACCGGCCCGCGCGCACCCTGCACCCCGACTGTCGCTGCTGCTGCACATCCTCCCGGGATGGCCGCAGGGCCCGCAGCTCCAGACGGGCGGGCCGCGTGCCCTGCGCCGCTCGCGCAGTGCGTGCGCGCGGCGGTGGCATGCCGGCGTGCCTCTCTGCGGACTGTACCGAGAGCCGAGGGGGTGCAGGAGGGAACCGGGGGGGGGG
>NW_026267180.1:562820-566233 GCF_000697945.3 Frankliniella occidentalis
GACTATGCTATCCCCTCCCCTTGCCACCCAATATACCACGTAAGTATGCTAAGGAAAAGAGGTAGGCGATGTGGTACGTGTTAGAAAAAGAGATGCGCGAGGTCAGGTGGTCTGCGTCAAGCACTTGAATAGGGGTTCTCGGTTCGCGCATTAAGCGAGCCATCGGGTTTACGCAATTAAGTCACCACACTGACTAATGACACTTGGATATGGCCACTACCTGCTGTACCACGCCGTGCGCCCTCGAGGACGCCGTCCAACAGTGCGCTCGCGACAAAAAGTAAGCCTGCCCCCCCCCCCTTTTCCTCCTTAAGAGTGACCTAGTGACGACAAGCCGCCGCGTTCCCTCTCTAACTCAATTCGCCGTCCACTCCTTTCATCTTCAAGGCCAAATCTAGAGAAATTCGAAGGCAGGCACCAGGGCGCCGCACACAACGCACACACTACACGCGCCGGCCGGCGCAGCGGCCGAGCCGGGGGATGCCGTCATCGGCGAAATAAGGCGAGATTAAATAAAGGCCCCCAGGCAGCCCCCTCCCCCTCTCGCAGCCCTGGAATGCCTCACAGCGGGGCAGGCCGCACAGGGGGCCGGGTGGGCCGCGGCGACACCTGCGGAGAAGCCTGGAGGAGCCTAAAAGGTGTCGCAGCTGCCCACCCTTGGGCCGCACCTGGGTGGTATGCCACACGACAGTAGTGCAGGGTGCAGGCGAGACAACCTGCACGCCGATAAGGCCGAAAACCCAACCCGTTGAGATGAAACGTTTTCTGTCCCCGACACCTACCTGCTCGAAACAAGACATCGCCCTGGTCGGTCCTTCACCTTCACCTGCCCCACCCCACTTGCCACCCCATCCCCTACGGGAGCGAAACCTTTTTTGATATGGCGGAGATCGCCACACACGCAGACACACGTGTAACTCGAGCAGCGCCACGGTGCCTTCAGATTGAACAAGCAAGTAAGTGCCGGCTCGAGACAGTAGGAGGAGGTGAAGGAGGTGGAGGAGGGGGGAAGGGGGGTGTCCCGTACCGCGCGCGGCGCACAGCCTCGCGCCAGGATCGGCAGGTCAACGACCATGGTGGGCCGGGCCGGGCCCGGTCCATAGCGCGCCGACGCCGATGATGCCGGGGAGATCAAACGGCGCCGAACGGCAGCGGCGGAGCGGGCGGGGACGCACACGATGGCGTCGCCGGCGGCAGGGCGTCCTGCGCACGACCCTCATCAAGGCCACCGGGCAGCACACGTGCTGCTGCAGGCCGGGCTGCACGCCCCCCGAGCTAGTTTCTTCGATGACAGGGTTATGGAGTGCAAACGGGCTGCCCCCCCCCCCCCACCTCATTCTATAGAGTTTGCTGGGAGGCAGGGCTGCTACCGCCTGGACCGCCTGCCCCGGGGGGGAACACGGGAACCGCCTGCCTCCCTCCGTGCTCCACAGAGGGAAAACAGGGTGGGGGTGGACTTCCTTACACATCCTGCACTATTTTGCGATAAAGGCGAATGACGTTGCTTCCATTTTTCACTAAATGCGAACCATCGATGACGGCACCCATGACGGTGGGACGACGGCACCGGACACGGGAAGGAAGACCACCAAGCGCCCTGGATGGGAAGGGAAAGGGGTGCGGGGAGGCTCCGCGCGCGGTTTCCAAATCCGACATTTTACAAATAAGGAAATAGGGAGAACAACTTCAGGACAGATATTTATTGTACCAATGGCGGCAAATGCTTACCCGCCTCCAAGTATTTCCTCTCCGCTGAATGCAGTGCGTTGCGGGTCGTTAACCCTCCCCCCCCTTTTCTCTCCACCCCCTCATATCCACGACCGCAGCAACCATAAGGATGTCAGCGACCGTACTCTGTAGGGACATGAGGAGCATCTGAGTCGAGGATTGAAAGGGGTCGGGGATAGGAACGGAGTTGAACACACACATTCCCTTCGAGGACAGAATGTCGCTTTTCCCGGACAGCAGAATATGTCGAGTTGTTGGCAACGTCGAACCTGGCATTAGCTTCCCTGCGTCGTCGTGGTCCTGGTCCTGGAGGTAGGAGGAACCAAGAACGCCGGCGGCACTTGCACGCCGCCGACGCCTGGTTTGGGCAGCACCTCGCCGTTAATGGCACTGTTCACCTGGGTGAGGACGCTTCCCGCTACAACAACCACATAGGAGATTTAGAGCGCGCGAGAGAGAACGTACACGACGAGATGTCTGCGGGAGAGTGAGATGGAGGACCTGGTTTGAAGATCGGCGCGACCCCTAGGAGAGCGCTCGGGTTGCACGCGCTGTCGCAGGAGGCCGTGTTCGGAGCCACGCACCGGCAGTGCTGCTGGCACGGCCCGGTCCACACCACGTCGGAGCGGCACCCGGGGGCGGACACGTCGTAGGCCAGGGCCAGGACGAGGAGGCGGCCGGCCAGGATGGCGGCACAGAGGAGCCGGGTAGCCGCCATGGTCTCAGTGTCCCTGCGGAACCCCACGGCTCGAACTTATCACTGGTCCCGATGCGGAAGCAGCGCGAGCTGTGGCACTGGCACCCGATCAAGGGCACGTGCCTCCGCGATTGGTCACATCAGAGGGAAGTCCACGATAAGGACAGGCGATGGGAAAAGAAAAGTATAGAACACGGCATGATCGGTTTGTGATTTCTTTATATTATTAATGTACACAGAATCGAATACTGTAGTAAAAAAAAGTACACCGGACTGCTGCAGTAAAATAAATGTAAAACAAAACAAAACAAAGATTGATTTCTCATTCTAGTCTTACTTGCACTCTGATTATGGGAATGTCAGAAAAATAATAACACAATCAAAACAAACATTTTTTGTAACAATAAAGAGCTGGAGAAAAGTACAAATTTAACTTAATTCTTTGCAGCTATATAGTCTCGTAAATTATTTTCTAAGTACTCTACAACAATATCATATGAAATGCACGCACATTATCATATGTACTAATAGTCTTTTAAAAGTTATATTGTTCCTTGTAGACATATTATAGTTCTTTGCTTTATGTTTATATAAATATATTCACAATATTTTTGTATCAGTCAGAGTAAGATTCACACTAAACTGCGGCTAGCAGGGTGAAAATTACTTACAAAACCAGTCAAAGGCCAATAAGCTGTTTATTTTGTCCTACAATGGGTTCTTCGATGTAACATCACTGATTTCTTTACATGTACCCCTTCACTAACAGAATGAAGGTTCACAGAATGCCACAACTGATACAACTTAATTCATAAAGAACAGGTGCTAATATCAACCATAGAGGACAAGCTCAGAGCAAAGTCTGAAATTTTGGCACTTTAGGTGTTTCTGGACATGCTCCAGTACACAAAATACTGTGCTTTAGAATAGAAATGTTCTATGATATCTTTGTAAATACAAATATGTAGTAGATGCACCTAAGTGCCAC
>NW_026267180.1:566283-568976 GCF_000697945.3 Frankliniella occidentalis
GGGGGGGGGGAGGGGCTGGAGAGGAGGTGGCCAAGGCGTGGAGGGGAGAAGAGGGTAGGTCTTATCTCTGCAAACAGCGTGGCGTCGGGGTTCCCGTCCGACGCCACGGAGGCCGAGACAACGGCACACAGAGCAGGCTGCGTCTCAATTTTGGGGGGGAAAATAACGAGTCCACGGAAAAAAGCATCGGTCGTTTTGCGGGCGGTGCCAGCCGGCGGCGTGGTTCAATGTACACACAAACTTCGGTAAAATAAAGAGTCTGTAAAATGTACACACGGCAGCGATCGTTTGGGCGGCGCGGCGTGTCTGGGGCAGCTCGCGTAAGTGGGTCAAGGTTAGCAAGTGCAGGCGGGGCGGGGCGGGGCGGGCCGACTCCCTCCAGCATCCCTCCACTGGCTCGGCTGCGGCGGCGGCAGCGGGGAGCCACAAGGAGGTCCAGTCCAGGTGGGGCCGAGCCAACGCCCCTGGCCGTGGCGTCGCTCCCGCCAGGAAGTGGAGGAAGCAAAAGGAGTCGCCGCCGGCCGGACCCGATCTACGTTCCGGCGGTTTCTGCAGCGCAGCCTAAATGTATTCATTTGCTCGTCAATATTGCAGATAGAAAAAAAGTAAAAACTGCTTCATGTTTGTAAAAGATCAAAGAACAACATACTCCAAAGAAAAAATTGGGTGCTACCGCAACTAGACTGTAGTAGAGGTCTAAACTTGAGTCTCCCGCGAGCGGCGAAAAGCAGATCGAACTTTGTGTAACCGTGCCGCTGCAGATCAAACTTTGTCGTTAGGAGGCATCGACTTTTGTTCCGTTACCGAACCCTTTCGAGCTTTCGTATTAAGAAACACTTTGGGACTTGGAACACAATAGTTAGTGCCCGGCGCAAAACACTTAAAACTACTCATGTTGGTGGGTGACGGTCCAGAAAGTACGTCTGTTTTTTCTCAGACGCATTTCGACGCATCCTACGAATAATGTTTGATCTCCCGGCGCGCCGTTCAACACTGTCCGATCTCCCGGCGTGTCGCTCCAACAAAGTTCGATCTCCTTTTCAGCTGCATCTGCGCCTTAGGCTTTAAACCGGAATATCTTTGTTAAAAATCCACTTAAAAGGAAACCAATAGATTCTATGTGATCCTAAATGATGACGCAACACATTCGGCCAGTAACAAAATGCTATGATAACAACGAATGGAGGCGTTTAAACTTCCACCTCGATGCGGCCCCTAAAAGGGAGATCGAACTTTGTTGGAGCAACACGCCGGAAGATCGGACAGTGTTGAACGGCGCGCCAGGAGATCGAACTTTGTTCGTAGGATGCGTCGAAAATTTTGTGTATTACGGGAGCTCAGCGCCTGCGAGACTCAGAGTAGGCCACCCCGCCGTACGCGCGTGCTCTGCTGGCAAGATGTTGCCTACCTAGCAGGCGCTATGAGAGCCTGTAGTGGCTGAACGTGGCAGTTGCGTAACGGCTAATGAAAGACGCACCTTTTGATGGAGCCAAATACGGCAGCTGGTTCCCACTTTGTTTTTTGTTCTTTTTAGCTCCAACCCGGTTTGAACTTCAAACCGATAGAACCCCAAATGATAGGCTGAGAACCAGACCGTGTCAAGCCCACAAGAGGCGCCCACATGTGTGTCCCTCACGGAAGCGAGTTACCTCGGCGGGTACCCCCGTGCGCGGTGAGTACCCCAGCTTGGTACTACTCACGTGTCTCTCTTGGTGGAGCCGAGCCGGTGGTACCCACTCGTCCTCAGCGGGGCCGGGACTCAGCTGACGACTGCCGCCTGCCCGTGCCCCGGCACCCGGCCCAGCCCCTGAGCCCCTAACCGCCTCGCCTCGTCACATGGCGGGGCGGGGCGGGGCGCAGGGTGCGCGGCGCGCCGGGCGCGGGGTGTGGCGGGGCGGGGCGGGGCGCAGGGTGCGCGGCGCGCCGGGCGCGGGGTGTGGCGGGGCGGGGCGGGGCGCAGGGCGTGCCGCGGAGCGTCAAGACGATGTAGCGTGATACCGCATCGCTTACGTTGAATCCTTTCCCGTCTCCTCCCTCCTTGAGTCACATAGAGAACGTACCACCCGTGATCTCGTTAGGGTTCTCCCAAATGTGGGAATGTCACACACCCCTAGAATTGTAAAATTTCTTTCGCACAATATTGTACAAATATATAGGCGTGTCTTGGAATTTCACTCATCTATGGGATCTTTTCACATATACACGAGTGTGTGCGAATAGACATTTCGCGCCCCTCATGTGTGACATCCACACACTTCGCGTGGCCCGGCTGCTCCGCTGAGCCCGATAGGACCGAGCCACACTTCCTCGTTCGGTCTCCAATAAAGCGTCCTCGTTTTTCTCGGCCTGGCGCCATAGAGCAGCAGAGGGCCAGAGAGGCGCGCTGCTCTCGGACACCACTCATTATAAACGCGGGAGAGGGAGAGAGAGGGGGGGGGGGCTCAGGACGACGCACCCACGCGACGGGAGGACGGACGGACGCACGGACGGACGGACGGACGAGTACGAATTCCCCGCGCAAGGCGTCAGCACTGTCAGCACTTGCCGGCCGCGCCGCCGCCCGATGGGCAGTAAATGAAGTAGACGTTGTGATAATCACATCGTGAATGTGCAGCAGCAGCAGCGGCGGCAGCAGCGGCAGCGGCAGCAGCAGCGGCGGCAGCAGCAGCAGCAGCAGAGGCGGCGGCGGCGGC
>NW_026267180.1:569386-571464 GCF_000697945.3 Frankliniella occidentalis
GGGGGGGGCGACCGGAAGTTGTACACAGGCGGAGGCTCGCGGGCCTGGCGCTCAGCCGGAAGTTGTGCACTGCGGGCGGGTCGCGCATGGGCGGTATGGGCGCACTGCGCGCGGGTCCAGCTGGTCCAGCGCAGCCTCCGCGCCGCCCTGCCTGCCTCTCATCTGGCTCTCTTTCCCCACTCGCGCACAACCGCACCGTCAGTGTCGTGCACACGCACACAATCATTACTGTAAAGCGCAGGTAAACAACGCGTGACCTGGCCGCTGAACACTGGGACACGACCGTTTCTCTGATTTTTCTATTCTTATTCATTTTATCACCTCCATGACTCGGCTGCTCTGCTGCCCACCCCACCCCTCTTCCATCACACACACACACAGACACACATACGCACGCATAGTGCTGGGACGTTCGCGATAACATTGTCGTGAATGGCTGCCCGTGGCTGCCCTCCCCCCCTCCCCCTCAGCGTACCGCCACCCGCGACCGCGCCATACGAATTCGGCTTCCGTTTTATCAATCGTCTATTTTCAACCGTGACGTGACGAGACATGCCCATCTCGTCCTCGCGGTTCTCCCCCCCCCCCCTCTGGTCTGTCTGTCTGTCTGTCTGTCTGTCTGTCTGTCTGTCTGTCTGTCTGTCTGTCTGTCTGTCTGCATGGTCCACTCTGCATCCTCTTGGCGCCCATCTCTCTCATCAGCTGCAAGTCAGCTGGGGTCTGGTCCAGCGGCGTGGCGTGGAGTGGCGTGGAGTGGCGTGGAGTGCCGCGACGGCGCGAGGCGTTGGCGCCAAGCAGGCGGCGGCGTTGCCGGGGGGCTGCGAACGCGGACAGCTCTGCTGGACGCCCTGGAGGCCCCCTTGGCGGGAGCGCCGGGTTCTTGCTCGCTCTCTATCATTGCTCGCACCCTCTTGCTCGCTCTCCCCTGCACACTCTCCCTTGCTCGCTCTCCCTTGCTCGCTCTTCCCCCCTCTTGCTCCGCCCTGGCTGCGAGGTGCTCCCGTAGCAACAGCCATCGGCATGTGTTATCGGACACGTTCCTCCACGGAGGCGACGGGAGAACGGTGTCGGGGCTGGTGCCGCTGCTGGATCCGTTCAGTGACGTTCGGACGGGTGCACCCCGAGCAACGCAAAACGGCCACGTCAAAGTCATAACGACGTTCCATGCCATAGCATAGACGTCCACGTGGTGTTAGTGATATACAACAGGCCCTGACTAGACTAAGGGCGGCTGGAGAACTGGAGCCACTGACAGGTCACGGACGACCACGCGAACCAAAAATGAGTCAAGGCAGCTTATATCGTTAAAATCGTCGGCGAGAATCAGTTATCTGCTAAAATAACACTCGATTTCTGAAAGCCTACTGCACAAGACACAAAACGCGACACGCCGGTAGTTGGAGGCAGCCCCGTTCCTCTGGCGCTCGACGTTCTTGAAGCGGGCGATGACAGCTGGGCGGGAGCTCCGCGGGGCGCGCGCACGCTTACCTTGTGCCGGGCGGTTGGGTATCCAAAGTCGGTCACCAGTCGTCGGTATCACATTTCAATCGCAGCTCACTCATCACAGAAACACTCACTCGCCGAGTCCACGCCGCACTCTCGCCGGTTAGGTCCTCCCAGGCTGCCCCTCACGGCGGCGCTGCCGAGCACATCGTCGTCCCCGCGGCCGCGTGCGCGGTACAGTCCAGGCAAGCACAGACGGGCCGAAAATTAACTGAAAATCTCCTCCCGCCTCGTTTCCATTTCACGAGGACACGCGCGGCAGGCGACTCGTCGGCATATTTCACCGGCTCGAGTCGATCGTGAGGCCGGAGTAAGCCGAAGTAAGCAGCCGAACGCAAAAACGTGCGGCTCCGTGTGCCGTCCGCTACAGAGTCCGCGCGCCCCGCCACACTCAGCCCGGCCCCACCGCCCGCCCGCCCGCCCGCTGCCCGCGCATTACGTATAGGACGTTCGGTACAAGCTGAGCCGGGTGTGCGACGGGCGCGCGGGGCTCCGCGGCTGCCAGCGAGGCTGGCGCCGACCGTGCTCGGCCCGGGCGACCCTGGCCTTCCCTCCTTCTCCCCTCCCTCCCTCCC
>NW_026267180.1:577934-590964 GCF_000697945.3 Frankliniella occidentalis
GTCAAGAAATGTACAGTAAAAAATATATGAATTTGTGCTTGGCTGTTGAGAGAATAAAAATGGCATTCTTTGTCAAGAGAGGTGGAAAATTGTTCTAAAATTCAGGCCCGGCACATCAAAGTTGCAATTTTGTAAATCACTTATGATGTGATCTGTCTGATACAAATTTGCATTCCTCAGAACTGCATACTGAAAACATTTTTGTACAATAATAAAAACAGTTAAAGGATAGTACAGTATACTAGCTTGTACCTGCTCCTCAAAACTCTTTAAGTATAGTATCATCAGAACAGTACATACACCAAAAACGCAGTCAGCTATGTAACACAAACTTTTTGATGAATTTATGTAACAGTACGTCAACCCTCTCAGACTCTCAGATATTTCCAAACCCACAGCAAAGAGTGTGTTATCCAATAAGTTATCACAAATATTCAAATGGACTTATTTAAGAATAACATTTTCATGGGGCAAGTATTCACAGAGTATAGTTGCTCCAGACTCTTTTTTTAACTAGAAAAGGCACCTTTGGAAATCAACCGAATTCTTCGCCCACTCATCAGTCAAAAGTGACAAAAACCAACTATGAATTTTAAAATGAAGGATACAAAGTCAGTTAAGAAAATACAAGTGGAAGTTTGTATAAAAGCAGTACATGAATCGATGTGTGTGGAAATCTTACTTGAAAGGTAAGATTTATGATAGCTCCCGAAGAGGGCTGAAACATTCACTCACAATAGTCATAAATAAATCTATCCAAAAATAGTCGGACTGTGATGACTTGGATGAAAGTGGGAACAGGACTGTCACATTTATTCTCTCACATAATCAATTTTTTAAATATTTAACTGTACGTACTAATTTTTCTAAACAAATATCAACTATAAAAATTATGAGTCTAAGGTTTGAAATTTGATTGTTTCATGATAAATATCAAATTTTGGAACTAACAGGAATGCACACAAAACTGCAGAAGGCATCCAATGACTAGGAACTGGATTCCGATCTCTACATATTGTAGCATACAAAAAACATCTAGAAAAATGAAAGGCCAAAATAAATCTGTTTCATTTTTCTTGCAAATATTAGCTCTTAAGTCTTTTTAAGCCCGATGAATAACATAGGTTATGCACAACTCATAGAGATCAACACAGTGGCAGTTACACTGCAATCAGTAAGCCAATAAGAATTCATTTACATTCTTAAGCAACAGCATTAATACACAGTCTAGATCGTGAAATCAAGACTCACAATTTTCAACAAGTATTTCTTACATTGTTTTATATTGAGTTTTCTTTAATTATTAACTTCAAAACGGTTAAAATAATAAAGCCATTTAAAACATAACAAGAAACCAATCACATCTATCAAAAAAAAAGAAAGAAAAAAAACACTCCTGTATTACAGGATTTAATCCATTAGCTAAAGTGAAATAATAAAAACATTTGTCTCACAGTTCATCTAAGCTTAGACCACTGCAAAAATAAATAGAATTTTAAAGATAATAATA
The DNA here is from genome assembly GCF_000697945.3 of Frankliniella occidentalis. NCBI lineage: Eukaryota > Metazoa > Arthropoda > Insecta > Thysanoptera > Thripidae > Frankliniella > Frankliniella occidentalis. The sequence continues at coordinate 579,445 of NW_026267180.1, forward strand.
TGCTATTGACTTTGAACCCTAGGTCAAATGGAATTGACTGTTTGATACAAAGGCTTTTCAATAAAATATGTATGGTTGATGATTGACCCGGAGGTATGATTTCTTGAGCTGCATGTAAGTTATTTAGGGTTCATTACAATTGTTTTGTTAACCAGTTGGTGGGATGATTCGACGAGTTCAGTCACTGAATTAAATAAAATCATATACAATAATACTGACAGCGCTGAAAATATGTTTGAATTCTCAGAGCTGCTCCTTACCAGAAAGGCATCTCGCTTACGTGAAGCAGTATTTTATAGACAAAAAACACAAATGTAACTTTAAAAATTTCAATACTTAAAAGCATAAGGTAAAGGTAGTTAATAGGTACTACCTTTTCTTATCTTAAACACATAAAGAAACTAAAGCTGCTTCTATGAAACATTTTACATCATGCCAGATAGTTATAGTATTCTGCATTACATATGGTATGTAACATTGTAGAGTTTAGGTTTTTGATTTGAAACACAATGTACGAACACATTGCAAAATCTTGTTCACTTAAACTGTTACTCATATACAAAAAGTGAAAAATGATTGTTACAAAACTTCTAATTTAAACACTCTCAAGCACACAATTCACACTCTTAAAAAACAAAATACTAAATAATAACACGGATTCTGATGCACCACACGGCAGTGTGTAAGTCTTTTCTCAATTTCTTAGAAGTTTACTTGAATGTAAGTACATCATTATCTTACTGGGAGTAATGAGTCAGATGACTCAACCCTGCTTAGGGGATTGATTGTGATGTTTGTGGATAGGCCCCTGCTACCTCTGTGCTTTTCTGGAATACCCAGTGAATGGCAGCAAAGCAATGCTCTTTCCTATTTTTGTTTTTAAAGTTGAAAACTATCGGTACATCTCAGGGTTTGTTTCAACTTGTGAAACTTTATCAACCACCGGTTGATACTGTACTAAAGCGTATCAGATGCCAAGCATTTTGTGACTTTATATTTCATGAAAAGAGCATTGTCTCATAATCTAGTGACTGCCAAAGGTTGTAAGCTCACAATGGCAGCTTGATCCTGCTCATTGATATTTCGATGAACAGTGGCACAACCATGGCTACTACCATGAAAATGGTAACTTAACTACAGAAATCAATAAATAAAATGATAGATATTATAACATTTCACCAGCGGAAGGCGAAAAGAAGAATGCCCGCAAAGATTAAACAGGCACAAGTTGAGATAGCAGATACCAGACACCAAATGTTGGGGAAGCCCTTTCTTTGCATTAATTTGAAAAGTTGATTCAATTAATGGCAAAGATTCACAGACAAAATTGTATCTCCTAAATGTAGTAATCCAGTCTTGTAACAGTTATGAAAAACTGAATACATAAATAGAATTATATAAAGATTTCAAAAAGATAAGGCATTGTGATATGACGTTGCACATGTCACAAATTGATGGAGAAGAAGAGAGCAAGTAAATTAAATATTCTTAAAAAACTTTTAAGACTGAATAAAGCCAGAAACGTTTTACCAATGGGTTGTCAATATTTTTCATTGAAACAGATTATCATCATGAGATCAATATGATTTGACTTTATGAATACATGCATTTGCACACTCATGACATTGTAAGTCAAATAAATCTCATTTCCCCATAAACTATGGTCGGCAAGCCAAACAGCAAATCACAATTGAAGTAATGGACAGGATGAATCATATTTGACTAAAATCCATTTGTGAATATGTAAATTTTGCTATCAGTATCTCCCTTTTAGTTAATCTAAAATGTATGAACAGATCAACTTCAAGGACAAATAGACCTAAAACTTACTACAAAACATGTAAATCTGAAAATATTTTAGTCTGAAAATATGTCCCAGTCAAAATTACAGTAGTCAATTCAATACCTAAGTGTATTGGCAAGTAAACAAAAACTGCTTAATTGCTCAAAACACTTTTCTCATAAACATTCAGCAAGTTCAAACTAGATGGCACTTTGACACCCAGTGAGAAATGAACAGTACATACATGAAATTGTGTTGATTCATGAATGAATCAAGGCAGTGAGATGATAGGTCTATGAGGATCCCACTGGGGAGGCTAGAGGCAAGACCAACTGACAATGAAGGAACCTGGCAATACCCTGCTGCTTGGTTCAGAGTTTAGTTCTGTACAAATGGAAGGCACACTGAAAGCACTGAAAAAGCAAAGAGAAATGCAAATGAGTTAGAAGTCAACTAAACAAGAAAATGGGAAATGAGAAACTAAATATTTGTTCTACCTGAAACAAGATAAATGGCGGCATCATTTTAATGATCACCTCCCAGCAGCTCCATGAGAAGGTGGAAGCTTGGTCCTTCACGCTCCTCATTCATAATTGACAGAATCTCTTTGCCAACCTGCAACAAGTTACAAAAATCTACACTGATGGAGAATGAAGGGAAGTAATATTTGCACATTACTTCAAAGTCTTAACTAAAGCTAAATGAGAATCTAATGTTCATCAATTTAGGGATTAAAACGTCTCCAAGAAATTAACATAAAGTCATTGATTTAAAAGAAAAACAATGGCATATAGAAAGTTAGATTGGTTGCAGGTAAGAAAGGTAAAGAATGGCATAAAAGAAAAGACAGATTAACATGCTCAACAACACATCATTTTAACATTTTTAATGTTCAAGAGGAATATCACAAGATTAACACCACACTCTCAGGCTCTTAGAGGCCAGGGGGTAAGGAGGCTGAATTAGATACAGAAATCTCCAGTAACACCATAGATAATTCAAAATAAGGCCCAAAATCAAATTGAGAAAATCTAATATGTTAAAGAGAGGCAAATGCATAGCATCAGTATTGTTGTTGTTGTTTTTGTTTCATTTCACAAGTGTGCCACATACAACATGCTAAGTGCTTCCACGTAAAACATATTGATGCAAAACTATCTATGACACCTTGAAAACAATGCAAGAAAACAAGAGACTACAGATACTGACCATCCTTGGAGCCGCCAGCTTAGAAGGGAGAGGGACAAAAGAAGCAAACAAAGAAAGGATAAGACTTTTGAAAGAGTAAAGCACTAAATAAAGCCTACAGCTTGCAGAAAAGATACTTTCAACTGCACCAATCTGAATGTCTATAGAAGTTATAGAAAACTAAACTAAATTGAATAAGAATATAAGAAGATAAAAAGTACAAACCACCAAAAGCAATAATATTTTTTTTCAGATACAAAGCTGGCAAACTATACAAAAAAATATGAATTTATCCTAATCTAGGTAGAAAGAAATACAGGTTTGATTTGAAGCTTGTCATATAGTAAAATCAGAAATATTGAATTGGTAATATGCATTTTCAAGCTAGACTACATGAAGCTGCTTTGTCAGAAATACACACTTGCGAATAGATTGCATTATGCAAAAGCTGCACTGACCATTTTGAAAACTCACACAATCGTCATTAGAGAAAATTATAATTCAGGTTGAAAACAAAAATCTGGTCATTAGAAGTTGATGTTCCAAAAATAAGGATCAAACAGAGCTACCTTGTGACAACATTACATCGCTCTATCGCATCTCAAACGTTGCTGCAGAGAATATTTGGAAACTTAAAACACTTACATGACTTTTGGTAGCTCTGCTTGATTCTCACTGTCAGTTCTAAAATGTCTAATGACCATATTTTCATGTTAACATGATTAAAAATTTCACTTCCAACTAACAGTATTCTTTTATGCAATTTTTCAAAATAAGACCTTCAGCTTTCCTTTTTTTTTTCCTTTTTTTTTTTTTTGAGTAGTTTGTGAAATGAAAACTCTTTGACTGATTTTAGAAGATAGATAATAACTATTGGAGTAAAATTGATCATCACAAGAAAAGAAATACAAAGCAAAAACTAAATACAAAGGTAACTCAGAATTTTATATAGCAGATGGTTAATAATTCAGACAGAGAATGAGGAGAAACTAAAACATATTTGCAGCAACTCACCTGACATGTACGTTGTAAATCTGGAATACGCAATAGAAGTTCACCAAACTTGGAAGGAATGTCAGGGTAGTGTTCCGAAGTGTATTGCTGCAGTGCTTGAAGGGCCTTTTCTTGAGAAGCTCGTACCTTTTCTGGTTCAAGAAGATCACTCACATCTACATTTGAAATAAGAAATACATACACATCAATGCAAGACTCTAAACAAGAACAGTCAGAGAGTAAAGTATTGTTCTTACCAGACGTCACAAGCACAATGACTTTCATAGCTACATATTCATATTGATCAACGCGTAGACGCCTAAGATGTTCAGTGAAATTTAACATTCGCTCAATGCAAGGTCTTAATCCTAAATCTTGTGCTTGTGCTAGGCTGATTGACTTTCCGTGGCCAACTCGAATTTCACCAGGAGTGCTCATGGAGCGGAAACAGCATGATAACAGTAGTAGCTCACACCACGCATTGAGAAGTAGGGCAATCTGATCATCAACCTAAATCCCAAAACACACACCAGAAATAGGTATTAAAAACATGTCAAAAGGCACTACCTATGCATCATTAAAATATTTTCCATACGAGTATTTACAACATAAAAAATGAAATAAAAAAGTTAGAGAACTTACAGAAATATTTTTAAAAACAGGTAAATTTTTGCACCACTTGACTATCTTGTATAATCTATCATCAGCAATCTCTGTAAGATTTGATAGATTGTTGGCCTCCACACTGCTGCTGCTACTACTGCTGCTGCTACTGCTGCTGCTGTTGGTGGCTGTTGCTGCAGGGTGGGCATTTGAACTGCTAGAACTGTAAAAACAAAACAATTACATGCAGTTGTTTGTGTATATATGTTTTCAAAGGGCAAATGTCAACCAGAGAAAAATAATGCTACCTTTTTGGGGTTGATGAATATCCTTGATGATGAGAGCTTTGAGGTCCATTCCCCATTTTATGTTGCATTTCTTGATCATTACAGAGCCAGAAACGCTCCACTTCCATTATTTCCTGAATTAGTGAAAAGAAAAATCATTGTAAAGAGAAAGTGTTCAGTATGCAAACTAAATGAAGAATACTTGGTTAAAAGTGTATCAGGAAGCTTGCCTCTAATAACTGTGGAATCGCTCTTCGAGGCGAGGAGGCAACGGTTGGTCCTCCATCAGGAACTTCTAGTTTGACCTGGAGGTCCCCCGACGAGCCATATCCTTGATACTTAGGATGAGCTGCGCCGTTACTACCACTGCTACCTCCTCCGTTGGAACTGTTGCCACCTGCGCTTCCACTGGGAGGCGTACTACTGCCGTCAGGAGGAACAAGTCCCGCTGGGAGGGTGTATGAGATCTGGTAGGTGCTGCGGCCTCCCCGCGTGCGGTCTTCCCGGATGGCCTCCAGCTTCATGCCCATGCGCAAACACTTCTCAAATCTGCATGCTGGGCACTTTTTGCGAGTTGCAATGGTGACCGGGCACGTAGAGCCCCGTAAACAGACATAGTTTTTACGGTTTTGCACTGTTCTTTTGAAGAAGCCCTTACAGCTCTCACATGAAAATATTCCATAGTGGAAACCAGAAATCTTATCCCCACAAATTGGGCATGGACTAGGAAGAAAAGTACATCGTCGTTAGATTAAAACAGCAAAAAGTCAGGAATAAAAAATTCAAAGTGCACCAACAAACCTGTTGATCAGTTGTTGTCTTGAAATCCCAGGTGCATTTAATCCAGAATGATGAACAAGATCTGCAGCCAAGGCAGACATTTTTTCATCAAGCAGAGAGCCATCTCGATCATCTGGAAATTAAAATTAAATGCTTAGTGAAATTATAGAAATTGGGAAGGTCCTCTTTCGAAGAGACGGAATGTGAGTAAAAAGAACTACCAACCCGATACACCCTGCAGTGGAGAACCATTGCCATTGAAGTCATTAGCACTGCCTCTGTTTAAAACAGGAGAAGGAAATCCAACAGCATGCATATGTCTTCCTTGAATAGGTGAGTGAGTTGGGGAGAACTGGGTTGGAGAAACTGATACTGATGAATAGCTGCAAGCAATTCAAGGAACAGTGATTTTAGTTTTATAAGTACAAAGTACTTAACAACATCAATCTAGATGAATGAATGAATAAGCAAATAAACTTAATCTTTAATTTGTAAAATTTTCTCCAAACAAACCTTTGACTATAACAACTGCTATGTTGACTGCCCCCATACTGCGAGGCATCAGAATTATTTCTCGAAAGAGATGGAGTGTAGGGGGAGGATATGCCAGATGATGGTAGACCATGACTCGAACTATGTCGCGACGTGACTGGAGATTGGGTGGGGGATGAGTAGGAATACGCCGAATGTATTGCTGAATCCGGACTTGGATTTGGCGGAACTTGCTTTGCTGCCACACCCAGTGGCCGATGAGGTAGGACAGGACTATAACAACTTCCACCACCTGGAAAAACACGAAACACAATTTAACAATGACACTTTATTATCATTATATAATGTGTTGGTCGGTAAGAAGTATAATTCATACCTAATAACTTGCCAACCAAAAGAGGTAGCTCAGTTGCACCTGAATTTAACAGGGAGGTCTGTGGACGCCCAGTACTATGAGAGCTACTGTTATTGTGTCTTTTTACATAGTCCACCTACGAACATATAAATAACGCTTCAGAAAACAAAATCTCTGAGATAATTGATAAGCTCGACACACAGTGTACAGATGTCACCTACCACATTCTGCCCAAACTTCAGAGGAAGAGGTTTGTCGTCAGACATCGAGTCGGCATTGTGCACAACTGAGACCTGCACTCCTTCCATAGATGTATCCTCTTGCATCTCCGCGTCAGATAATTCACCCTCCCAAGACATAGGCCGAACAGGCTCGTCCTTTACAAGACCGTCTTGGGAATCTTCATTTGACATCAAGTCATGTTTCTTTTTGAGGCGCATGTTCACACCACTGAAGTGAATTTTACTGACTTCAACATCGGACCCAGTGACGTCATCATCATCCTCCACCATTCTCTCAGCGCTCCCCACGAGCACACTACACTTCCCCTGCTCGGAAACTATACTGCCATTGCACGCTGGGGAGTAATATTTTATATTCTTGCCTGCAGGACAAAAACGGGCGAGTATTAATAATATGAAATAGTATGAAATATGAAATTGTATACGACCCCTTAATTTTCCCCGAAGGTGATATCGGTTAAAGGGTTGCTGTTCACTGACCGTTGGAGTCGATCGCAGGGCCGGGCCCTGGTATCGTGGTGACCGTCACGGGACCCGAGGCGACGAGGGGCAGCGCGCCCCCGGGCCCCCCCTGCCCAGTGTCCAGAGGCACTCTGGCGTCGGGAGCGGGGGACGAGGATGCCTGCTCCGGTGAAGTCTTTGGGGGGCGAGCCCCGCTCCACGGGCTCACCCCACTCATCGCAAGCTAAAAAAATCACGCAGAGAAAACTAACATGTAGGGGAAAAGTATTTGAATAAACAAAAAGATAAAGAAGAATGTAGAACAAAACCGGTCGGTTTCACGCTGAAAGAGTCTTTCGAAAAATAGGTTTATAATATAAATATTTAATTATTTAATTGGCGAAGAATTTCATTACATTAGAGGAACTGGACCTATTCCGGATTAACCCCTAATGCGGATTCCGGATAAAATAGATCTAAACTTTCTGACAGAAAATACCATCGCGACCATCGCCGATCATCCGTCGATCATCGCCTTGCTGAGCAGTCCGCGCGGACAAGTTCACCACCATTCATCGCTCAAGAGGAGGCAGAAAGCTATGGTCCAAAGTGTTTTTGCCTTCCACACGGTAAAAATAGTTTTTTGTATTTCAAGACCCGGTCTTGGAGCCAATGGCATCCAAGACCAGGTCTTGAAATAAGAAACAATTTTTACCGTGCACTGTTACTTTTTAAATAATTCAAACGGCTTTCTTTGGGAACCACTATGTATAGAGTTACATCGTGTTAGGAACCAAAAGTTGGTCACAAAGGGCAGTCCAGAGCCATAATTGCTACTTTTACTGCATTTTATGTCGAGTTAGTCATAACTACCCAAACATTACATCGATCTCTATCAATCGGCATTCCAGCTGGTCCAAGATATGCCGTTTAAAACTAATTTATTAAACTACTGAAGTGTATTCCTGATTGATTTCACAATAATTGGTTCATTTGATCCGAATTAGGTACATGCTTTATTTCGGATCCAAAATAGATTCAGTCGCTCTTTTTACTGAATCCTTCGCAAGCTTGAAAACTAAATTTACTTGTAATACGTACAAAGGCTTTATAAGCTTGCAAAGAGATTTACCCCAATATAAAAAGAAGTTGCAAGCATTTAGCAGTGTAAAAGTGTAATATTGTAAATAGTGTGAGCACTTACTTACCAGGGTAGCGGACACGGTATCATCTGGTCGGAGGGTCCGCGCGAGGACCGGCGGGGGCGGCGAGGGCGGTGGCGCCGGGGGCGGGCCCAGGGGGCGGGAACCCCATGCAGCCTGCCATGAGCGCCTCAGTCACCTGCAACACCAACACCAAACAACAATTAGAACAATCGAGGGGAATTTTAATTAACATTAGAGAGTACTAGTTTTTAAGCCCCATACTCTCCCTCTCTCATAGAGACATAGCAGACTGGATACTGAAGTGGGAATAGCCCCCTCTCTCTCTCGCGACAACAACAGGCAGAGAAAGGTGGCAAGGGATTGCAAAGACGGACGTACTTTGAACGAATCTAACGGAAAACGCGCCCCTATAGAAGATCGATTCGGGTTGATTTAACAAAAGGAACTGCACTGCGGACTGCACCGCATGCTGCATGCTGCATCACATGATGCACTGCATGCTGTACTCCGTGCTGCACTCCATGCTGCGCATGCTGCACTGCATGATGCACCTCATGGTGCATCGCATGCTGTACTGCATGCTGCATACTACATGCTGCACTGCATGATGCACCGCATGATGCACTGAATGCTGCAGTTCATGCCGCACAATGCACCGGGGGCTGCGCTCGCTGCTGTCGCGCTGCGCCGCGCTCGGTAGGGCTAAAAATAAGGAGGCAGTCGTGCGCCCCCTCCTCACCTCTACCTTCTATAGTACTAGTTCTACTACTAGCTCGGCGAGCACGCTGGTACAGACCAACACGCAGCACTGCTCTCTAGGTTACACAAACGCACAAACACGCGCGTGCACGGATGCATGCACGAAACGCGCACAAACACGCACACGAGCACACGGCAACGCGCTTTTTCTGAGCCTGCCGAGTAGCTTGCGGTATAGATTTCGAGTGATTTTACCTCTCCACGTCCGTTATTTCTTGTCCGCGGAGGCCGGGATTGGCGGACCTCTATAGGGACTTATCAAACGAACCATCGAGGGGGTGCCGGTGCCCCCCCCCCCTCCCCCCTCACCCGGGCGTCGTCCACCCTCTCACCCTCGACAAACCCATGGGCCAATGGCTCTCCTCCCCTTGGTGCGACCTTGATTCGCTTCAGAGAATGGGTAGGTCATGGATCGAGAGAGAGAGAGAAGGGGGGGGGGGCAAAAATGGGCAGCAACACCAGGAGGACGAAGTTGCCAAGTTGGGTGTTAATCGTGTGTGCACGCGCGCGTACGTCTATAGGGTACATGTGAGCATGTTTATCTCGGTTTAGTTCTTGCACATTTAAAGTAGGACGCCTCTGCGCCTCTGGTGTGCAACACGCGGACGCGTACGCACACCGCACCACCTGCAGTAGCGGCTGCTGCCGAGGCTGCTGCTCGGTTAGGCACGCTCTCGGCTCGGCCGGTACTGCTACTGCTAGTCCAGCAAAAATAAAATAAAAATAAGACAAGTAAAAAACGCCACAAAAAATTACGAGCGAAGGCAGTATCAGTGCTTTCGGCTGCTGCTCGTAAATCCCTTCCAGCCTGGAGCCTCCAGAGACCCCTCCGGCAGTGCCCAGCCACCGCGCTGGCTGCCGCTGGTGCAGGGGCCCGGGGCCGCCTAAACTGTTGGAAATGACATGTTAACAACATAAGCATTCAAGGTCAGCTATAGACTCCCGAGAGGCCTTCCAAGTCGTGCACCGGACGCGTTCAAAGAAAGTTCAAAGAAATTAATACTGCGAATTTTTAAATCCCTGCAGGGTTGCTACACAAGCCTCGACAATGAGTCAGGATCTCAGGACTGACTTTTGATTTTCCACTTCCCAATATTGTCTATGGTAATTTTATTTTTTAGCGTGTATGGCCCCGGCCCCATAAGGTGACTCTAAAGGAAGGGTGGCCCCATGGCCCCAAAAGGGTGGTCCCATACGGTGACGGTGGCCCCATAGAGTGCACCCATAGGGTGGCCCCGTGCCCAGGGCCAGTTTATGGTCGCACACAAGCAAAGCAGAGCGGAGCAAAGCCGCAAGACTGACTGCCCTTCCCAGAAGTGGCGGTGGTGGTTGCGGTGGTGGTGGTTTGGCATGAGTCACAGCGGTGCAGAGACGTGCATGACAAGCGAGTCAAACAATAACACAAACCAAAGACCCCCAAAAAACTTATCTTAAATGTTACGCATTTGTTACGCATACACTGAAAAACCAAGTGTTCAATTGACCGGAAAACACTCCTCTTCAACTAAATAGTTGACTGGATAGTAACACATCAGCCACAGTAACAATTCCAGTAAAATTACAATTTGTCCAAAATGGGCACATCGTACTGATGAGCTAACAAGGAACTTCACATAAAATACACTGTGAAAAATAGTCGTAGGTTCACGAAAGTGGTTTCTAGGATGTGTGTCGCAAATTTACTGTCAAAAGTATTTTCGTAAATTTACAATACATTTTGTATTTTCGATTTACAAAATATGTCGTAAATTTGCGATTACCCATTCTTTCTCGGATTCCAAGTCGGTACAGAGTGCTTGTAATTTTACAATTTAAAAGGGTAATTTTACAACAAACATCATGGAAAACTTTCCTGTAACTCTGACGAGAGTGATTACAAGTTGAAATTGTAAATTTACAAGCACTCTCGTATTGACTTGGAATTGATCGACAAGCAATAATGGGCTGCCGCAAATTTGCAACATATTTAGTTAAAAAAATAACAACAAATGCTGTAAATTTACGAGGGTATTTTCCACAGCATACCTGAAATCCAGCTTAAGTTGTAAAAAATACAGTGCACTTTTTCACAGTGTAGAAACAGAACGCCTCGCCACCACCTTGACCACATGGCTCAAAACTTCGCGACGCATCACGGGACGTTACGTATGTGCTGCAGCTTGCAAGCGCGCAGGCAGCCGACGCGGCGCGGCAGAGCCAGGGCAGGGCGCGGAGGTGAGGTGGGGAGGGGCGGCGGCGGCGCGCGGCGGGCGCGGCGCAGCGCAGAGGTCGGTCATTGGCCTCCACGCAGCGCCATGCCGCGGCGGCAGCAGGGCGGCAGGCCCTCCCCGCTCACGGCAGTGGGAGTGAGAAGGAGAGAGAAAGAGAGAGGGAGAGAGAGGGAGGGAGGGACGGAGGGAGGGAAGGAGGTAGAAGGAGTGTGGGGGGGGGG
>NW_026267180.1:592284-599394 GCF_000697945.3 Frankliniella occidentalis
AGCCCGGCGCCCCAATACTTAGAGGAAAGAGGGGGTGGGGGAGGGGGAGCACCGACGTGAGAAATGGTCGCGGCGGGTCCGGGCGTGGCGGGGCGGCCAAGGTCAGCAGAGGCGAGCCGAAGCTCATCTGCTTATTCCTATGAGTTTATGAGGGTCCTGTGGGGCGGCCAGGCGTGAGCGAGAGCCAGTGCGACATGGTCAGCACGCGTGAGCCGGGTGTTACATGGTATCGCACCTGAACCACTGCGAAATGGCCATCACCTTTAATATGTCAGAACAACAACACAATACACTGCGTCGACAGTTAGGGAAGTACATAGTCTAGAAAGTACGTCCGACATTCGCCGTTGCGAACCTCCAAAATTCAGCCTCAGTAAGCTGACATAACGCCTGATGGGTAGGCAACATCTTGCCTGCTGGACATGCATGTACTGCGGGGTGGCCTACCCCGAGTCTCACAGGCGCCGTGCTCCCTTGATTTGCCAAATGAATTTAAGAAAAACGGACGAACTTTCTGGATGATCCTTAAGTATACAAGTATTTGGCTTTGTCGCGATTTGTGGTTTTTTAGTGCTTTCATTTCTTTATTTAATTTATTTTTGAGAATAGTTCCTTGTCTACAAGCACCGGCTTCTTGCCCTGAACTAGATCACCATAAAGCACCACCTGCGGTCCGCAGTAGTGCCAGCCAACCAGAGGAGAGGGAAGCGGGGAAGCCCCCTCCCCCCTCAAACGCACCTGCAGCTGCACACAGCTGTGCACCTGGCGCAGCTGCAGAGCGCCCCGCCTGCCACGCGACCCCAACCAAAAGGTCCGACAAGTTGACGGAACGCTTGAGGCTGTATGGAGGGGGGGGGGGGTGCGTCTGTATAATTGGCAAGGAAAACACAAATATCAAACAGTCGCAGCTTTTGAATTTAAGACACGGTACTACTAAGCCCTAAACGTGCGAAACATTACTGCCCTTTGAAGTTTCAATTTCTTTGTACTGACATGTGATGTCATATCGGGCTGGTCGGGAAGCCAAGTGGGAAAACCAGTACCAGTACGAGACGAAATACTTTGAAAAAGTACTTGTTCACATTGTTAAACTCCTGCAAAGCAACGCTTTGCAGAACTGCGAAGTATTTAGATACTTCGTAACTACGAAGCATTTACTTTGCAATTACAAAGTGCTGCTTTGCAATTGCAAAGCGTTACTTTGTAATTGCAAAGTAAATGCTTCGTAATTACAAAGGATCTAAATACTTCTTAGTTCTGCAACACGTTGCTTCGTAGGATTTTAACAGTGCAAACCTTTTGCAAATACAGAAATAGTCTAGACGATATAATACGTCGAGGGAGGGTAATTGATCCTCAGACTTAACAAGCGGCCCTCCACATGGGTCGGTGCTCTACGGCACACGGCGCGCAGTACAGCGCGGCGGCCAGAGTAGTACAGCACACGCGGGCACACTGAGGCGCGGTGCGCGATGCACAAGACCAGTCTAGGAGCATACTTTAAACGGCCAATTGCTTATTCGCATAAGTAGGGCAGAGACAGGTGGCGCCACACCGAACCGGCGGCAAGCACGGTAACAGCACGCACACCACTCTATGTAAGTGTGTGTGTGCGTGTGTGTGTGTGAGCGAATTGCTCCAGAGCACTGCTACAGTGCTGCACCACCCAGGTGAGCGTTTCGTACTCCTCACACTCACACAAGACGCATCCGATACCTCTCCTGCGAAGGCGGATGGCGTTATTGCTCAAAATATAAACGATAAATAAAGTAAGCCTATCTGGACGCACATTAGCACGGGGTGGGGCGGCTGGCAGCTCCTTAGGCGGCACTATTAATAAATTTCGTCATGGCGGCTAAACTATACCAGATAAGAAGACTTCGACGGTAGGGTTAGGTCAAATTTTTTCATGAAGTTTCTATTCTGCCCAACAATTTTTCACTTTTCACAATCTTTGATAAAGCTCTTTGATAAAAAATCGTTTTAAGTGTTGGCAGGTGTGTCTCGGTCCGAAGATTTTATAATCCCCACCGATTTTCAATTCTATCAAAACTACAGATTTTACAGGCATTTTTCTCTAAAAAATCGTCCGTATTTAATGCGCTTGACTGTAACGAAGAGTTTGTGTGGAAAAATTAACAGGACATTTTCCCTCAAATTACGATTTAATTTCCAACAGTGGGGGTGGGGCTGCGCGCACGCACCTCGGCGTGGAGATCACGCGCCACAATCACAATGTCACGCCACGCCACGCCACACAAGTAGCTGCTAGTGCTACTACGCTACGCTTAAGAGTTAAAAAGACAATTGCGCCATCTCCCCTCCCTCCGTTCCCTCTTCTAAAAACAATTTACTTATTCCAGCCCAACCCCGTTGGCTCCCTACTCCCCCAGCAAAGCCACCCGTTGCCGCTCCCCCAACGACAGCGGCGTCCCGCCCCGTCCTTGCGCACGGTCACTGCCACGCCCCGCCCCGCCCCGCCCCGCCCCGCCCCGTCCTTGGGCCGTTAGTTAGAGGGTGGCAGGGCAAGCGGGGGTGTTTGCCAAAGGACGAGCGTACGGCGCGGCGAGGCAGAGGCGCGGGGCACCCCCACCCTGCCAGCGGCTCGCGCTCGGTTTCGCACAATATTTCGCCAGGAATAGACACACGCGCGCGCGCGCGCGCGCACACACACACACGCACACACACACACACACACTGCGGCGGGTGGATGGATGCGTGTGAAGGAACAGGGAATACCTCCCTGACCCGAGTCTAGGGCGCGCGGCACGTGGGGGCCAGACAGAGGCAGTTTGAGCGAACACTGACAAACGGGACGAACGCGTCCTGGCGGAGCTCAACCCGTAAGTTTAACACTTTCAACACTGTGAAAAATGTGTTCGTACGATATATTTTGCTATTTGCCATGAACGGAATGAGTCGTACATGTAAACCCACACCAATCTCCCGCTCTTGCTCGTTATTCGACTTCAACTCGATACGGAGTGCTTACATTTACAATCTTGGATTGCAATTGTACGGCGTCTTACATGAAAACTTTGCCTGTACCGGCTACGACAATTTTTGACAGTGACAGTCTTGGTGACAGTGAATTGATCAATTTTCCAGACCACTTCCAAGAGTGTTCTTTCCAGTCAAACACAGACAAAGGAATCGAAATTGTGTCGAAGATTCGTGTGTTTGTTGAACACTTCAGATGGGCGTGAAGGGCTTCAGCCTTGCCTTAGCGGCGACGGCGGCCAGACGCATAACTAACACCGTTTGCGTAAATTAGAGTAATTTATGGCATTTTACGACCCGCCCCCATCTCCTCTTCCACCCTTGCCCCCGCCACATACATACGCAAACACGCGCCAAAATACACTACTTGTCTTCTAACGCGTAAAACACTGTAAACGAAACAGTATAGTCACACAAAGTGTGATATATTTTTAGGGCCACAAGGTTTAAAATAGCTTTTTGCAAAATTTCAATCAGTTCACTTGGCAGATCTGTACTTACGAGGTGATAACGTACACACAGGATGGGTTCCAGTAAATTCTGGACACTTGTCCGCACACTCGGTTATCTAGGGAGGGAATGAGCTGCTAGCGCATTTATCCGAGGTAAAAATTGATTTTATTTTCATTTGTTTTCAGAATATTGCACAATTTTCAAGAATTTTAATAGAAACGAGTATTATTCACGTGTTCCTCTCTTTCACGCACGCACGCACGCACGCACGCACGCACGCACGCACGCACGCACACACACACACACACCTGCCCGCCCGCCCACACATGCCCACGCCAAGGTGCCCGATAGCGGTGCGCATCATCTCCAGCGGCACGACCCGCGTGAGGCGGGGCGTGGCGGGCGGTCTAGCCCCTGGCGGCCCCTTATCACCAAGGCCGTCGGCTTATCACGCACCCGTCTGTCTGGCCTGGAGTGGCCGGGAGTGGCGGCGCGGCGAGCAGCGCGCCGGGCCTGTCGGGAGAGCCCGGGGGATAGGCCAACCAGGCCGACACGCGTGCTCGGCGGGGTTGCCTACCTGGCAATTCGCAGGCGCTGAGGAACCTCCCGGAGGATTAAGCTGCTGATACCGAGGCTTTTACACACGATTCTGGATTGGATGGGAACTCACTCGAAAAGAGGGCGCGTTCCTCTTTTCAGTCACTTTGCCGACGCGCCCTGCCTCCAGGGGCTCCGTCGGTCCGGGTAGGTGGGCATAGGTAGGTACCCGTACCGCAGCGTTGCCGCTCGGCCCGGCTCGGCACGGCCCGGCAAACTCGCCGCTCGGCTCCGCTCCGAGGGTGTTGACCTGCAGGCGGAGCAGGCGGGCCTCAGAGCCGGCCGCAGCCGGCCTGCGCCTGTCTGCGAGCGCGGCCGGCCCGCCAAGGCGCTGCGAATGGCAGCGAGCCGCCTTGCCCTGCTGCTCCGCCATTTCCACTCCCTGCACCCCCTCCCTCGAGTCCCAGCTGGTCGGTTGTCCCTGACATTCGCACCCCACGGCGCAACCGTGCCGAACCTTTGTAAATCATCATCATCGTTTTGATCACTTAGTTCCACACGCCATGCTGGAAGCACACTATTTAAATTTTAAAATTGTTTTTATTTTCTTACAGCTAACACGAGCCTACCTACCTATTGTGCGTTCGGTATAGTATTTGCTTGCGTATTTCTATGCGCACAAGATGAAATTTTTTTGTCACACGAACGCTATATATTAAAAACTACATGTTGAGGATCATTTGAGAGCAAGCTTCATGTGCTAAACCGCGTATTCTTTAAAACCCCTAAAAATAAGTTTGCAAAATATTATCTCGGCTTGCAACTTTCTTTCGTTTGTACCTCTTACTCACCGCTGCACGACGCGACCAGGCCGCCTCCACCCCAACCGGGGCCGCCCCCCCCCCCTCTCTCGGCGGGTACGTAATCTTTGTTCGTCCTCCAACCAGCCGGGCGGGTAGTTTAGGGGGCGGCGCAGGAAAAGGAGGGGGGGGGGGGAGGCCCTGCCTCAAGGTCATAACACCGCCTCCTCCGAGGCGGACCGGGGGGAGAGGCAGGGGGTACCGCCGTTCAACCACATTAGCAGGTCGTCAAGGAGGCAGAGGCGAGGCGGGGCCCGCGAGATGGAGCCCGGCCGCTTGCGAACAAAGGAGTAAGTAATAAGCGATCGGTGGGACAGTGGCGTAGCCTGGCGTAGCCGGGCGTAGCACTGCGGGGCTCCGTCCGTGCGAGGTTGGAGCCCGGGGGCCTGGACGGCGCAGACAGAGGGGCATGCGGGGGCCATAGGCGGAGCCACCGGCGGACCAGACCATAGGCCCGGGCAGCCAGGGAGTGATGACCGGATGCGCAAGGAGAAAGGGCAGCAAGAAAGGGGTGACCGCCGCTCTTCTTCTTCTTCTTCTTCTTCTTCTTCTTCTTCTTCTTCTTCTTCTTCTTCTTCTCCTTCTCCTTCTCCTTCTCCTTCTCCTTCTCCCTCTCCCTCTCCCTCTTCTTCTCCTTCTCGACCCCCTCCCCGCCCAGCGACGCAAGTCCTTGACCCCGGGCACGCACAGCGACGCGCCTGCCGGGCCGCGCCGAGAGAGGCCGCGCTGTGCAGCGGGGGCGAGGACAAGGACCGCGTCAACACCAGAGGTACTGCTGCTGAAGGAAGACGCCAACATAATAATCACCTCCCTTAAATTTGTGTTCTAGATTTAAAAACGGAAAAAAAAACACCTATTACAGGATGAAAACTGTAATTGACGAAAAGATCAAAATTAACGCGAATGCCTAACTGGCGAAATTCATACCAGGTGGCTGACTCACGCCGCGCACTTTCGTATACCAAACTATAGTTAAACTGTACCGCCTGCACGCGTGCGGGCGGGTTGCCCAATCGCACGGGGTTCGCAAGGAGGATAGGCAAACCGGCTCGCATGCATGAACTCAGAAAACCGATTGGTCAACTCAACGAAATTTAGTGTTGAGAAAACCAACGAAATTTTGTTTTGCCAAATTTCAATCGTTTTGATTGGATGATTTAGTCAGGTCGATATTAAGTTACCAGTTTGACAGTATTTTTGTTTGGGCTGGTCCGCTAGTCACATTTAGTTGTAAAAGCTTGATTAAACGTTTCGTTTGATTTAGAGTGTAAATTTAGTTTCCTTCAACACGAATTAAGTCATACGGACTAAAAGCTTCTCTCGAAGTGCATGCGGTACAGTACACTATCACTACGAAAGTGCGCGGTGCGCGGCGTGAGTCGGCAGCCTGGCAAATATCAGACTCCCTAAAGATATAAAAACAAATATTACGCAGAAATCTACGACGAACGATAAATTGATACACGGCGGCATGCGGCCAGTCACTCACTCTGCGCTCCGCGTTACAGATAAGTCTTGATCGTTTTGAATCTCCCGCGCTTTCTGAATGACAACATGTTGTCACAACGTCCTCAGGTCATCGCCCCTTCCCCATTGCAAATGCTGCACAAAACACACACACGGCACGCACGCACGCACGCAAATGTTACACTCATATTGATGGAACAGAAATATTTTCCGTCTGTGCTGTGTTCTCAAGGTCAGGCCGGTGGGGCGTGGCAGGGCGGACAACTAACCAACTCGAACCAAGGCCGACGCACCACAGGCTTATCGAAACACAATACACATAAATAGATGGGGAGGGTGGGAGGGAGGCAGGGAGAGAGAGAGAGAAAGGGAGGGAGAAAGGGAGGCAGAAAAAGAGGGAGGAAGGGAGAGAGAGAGGGAGAGAAACGGAGAAAGAGAGAGGGGAGAGAGAGAAATAAATAAAAAATTACAACAATCGTCGTAAATTAACGAGGATATTTGTCAGAGTCTTGTTCTGGTTATTATTTGAGAGTTCGAATGAAATCCAAGTTTGGCGACAGTATGGATGGGAGCTGGAGAGAAAGAGAGAGAGAGAGGGAATGAGAAATGTTACGAGATGAGGGAGAGAGTAAGGGTGGGAGGAGCCGTGTCATGGCCTTGGGACAGCTTGCACACCCCGGCGTTGTCCTCCAGCTCAGCTGCCCCACCCGGCCGCCCCGCCGCGCGCCTCGCCTCACGCAGGGGTGGGGTGGGGTAGTCCCGCCCGCAGGGCGTTCACCCCACAGCCCCGGGG
>NW_026267180.1:599444-600879 GCF_000697945.3 Frankliniella occidentalis
GGCGATAAAGGTACCCCGCGACAACGCAGATGAAAAACAATTTGAACTCCAACCTCCTGCACGGGCGCCGGCGCAATCGACAATGATTATTTGAGAAACGACCCCTGCTGCTTATACATCCAGAACACGGTGATCCAGCAGAAAAAAAAAATTCTTGTCAAATGCATTTTCACTTTACGTCACAGCACGGCATCCTGAGCGTCAGTCGACCTAGCGTATTACCGAGATAATTAGCAAATATGCTAATCCAAGTGCAGAACTGTTCTACAGTTATAAGTTGTAGAACTTAAAGGTTTCGCAGTTTCACCTGCGATTTTCTGACCAGGATTGAGAACATTTTTCTGAGGACACCATCGTTATCGTCTTTAAATTATCTTTCAAACGAGCATAATTATATAATAGGGTTACGACGTAAATTGAAACGGATACGAGTCCTCTGGTAATGTAATTCTAGAAATTCGTGTTCTTTCGCGTACTTGTTTTAATTTAAGAAAACACACTACTTTTACCCCGAATGAAGGCAAAAAGAATGGCTACAAAATTGTGTATCAGATTGATCAGATTGACAGATTGGCGAAGATTATCGTTAATTTTCAGGGTTTGTTTACACCAGATTGTCGGAGTTGAGGCGAGACACCCTTGGAGCAAATACATTTGGTGTAAGTTACCGAGACCACAAGTTACGCAAATGCACAAGACCCGGACGCCAAAAAGGCGAGTTTCGGTATCAGATTCATATTGGCGCATTGTGCAGTATCCTCGCGGGGTCGAACAAGTAAAATTGCATTGTACTAGTGCAATTTACTAGATACTTGCGTTTTACACTGGAAACACAAAGGTGTGATGTCCTACCTTTCCAGGGGTGTTAAACTCGTTTTAGGGGTGCTAAAGAGTATGTATTTTCAGTTTCTTCAAAATATTTTCTATATGAGCAAACCAATCACATTTTGAGATTCATTATCGCATTCCTCGCAAAATTCCACGTCAAACGAGCCTACGTGTGATAGGGTTCAGATAAGCGGTCAGCAAATGAAAAGCAAGTCAAAAAGTACAAAGAATGAAATCAATCTATGCCATTTTTGAACAGAACCCCATCATTTGTAGGCTCGTTTGACGCGGAATTTCGCGTAGAAAACGAAAATAGGATCCGGAATCCAATTTTGTTCCATGCGAGAGAAATATTTCGAAAAAAACATAAATTGTTATGCCTTTGGAGCTTTAACGCCTTTTAAAGGTAGGATATCCTACCTTTGTTTTACCAGTGTATGCTCATGAATACGCGCAGAGAATACGCACATCGATATGCGAATGCATGTCGATATAGTGCAGAAGTATTGATACGGCCCTAGCGCCGCTAGCCGCGCGGGAGTGGTCGGCCGCCAACGCCCCTCGCAGCCCCGGGCCCCATTCATTAGGGGTCCCAGCGGGGGGCGGG
>NW_026267180.1:601254-602099 GCF_000697945.3 Frankliniella occidentalis
GGGGCCGCGGGGGCCCACACTGCAGACCTGAACCGTTATGCCTTCCCGGTGCCTGGCCGCGCCGCGCCCCGCCTCGACTGGTTGGGTTGTACGGCCGTCCTTGTTGCTCGGGGCCCCGCAGCCCCCGCGGCCGCGCAGTCGTCCCGTGGGGCACACCGTGACTCCGGGCCAGCGCGCGCAGTTTGAACTCGAAAGTGTCCAAAGCACTATCACGATCAATATGGTTGTAACAAAATGATGCGATTTGCTATTCTTATGTGCCAACACCGCAAAAAATTATTTTATTTTGTTTTTGTTGCGCTGATAGCCGAGGATTGATTCGTGCATTTCTCCTTGCCATCTCGGCGATGAGCAGCCGCAGTGGCTGAGGACTGCGTTCACTGCCACCACCACCTGCTGCCGCTCGGCTGCCGCTCTCTGCAATGCGTTCGACGCTCCCGCTTGGCTGAGTCCAGACCGCACCGTCCCGCCGCGCCGCACCCCGCCCGCGCCGCGCAGTGCCGACGTCCTCTAAAAGGTCAAACCGGGGAGGGAGCTCGCGGCCAGCGGCTCGGCTCGGCTCGGCTCGGCCCGGCCCGGCAGACGCGACGCGGTGGGCGGAAAACGCACCGCGGACTCAAACAAAAGAAAATAATTCGGGGGGGGGGGGGTATTTTGAAATAGCTTCTTGCAGGTATGGTTGACGTATGTGCGAATGACACAATTTCAAAATAAATGAACGCGTACAAAGATCGTATCTGACTTTGAGTCCATTCACATACATTCATATACGTCGTGAAAAATCCACGTGCAAAAGTTATGAACAAGCCGAGCGAGTGCCTGACTGTCTGTCCGTCTGTTTGTCC
>NW_026267180.1:608969-614631 GCF_000697945.3 Frankliniella occidentalis
GGGGGGGGTCGGGAGGGGTCGGGAGGGGCTGCCACACAACGAGAACACGCACCTCTTCTCAGAAGCGAACACGCTGGGCTATAACCCATCATGTACCGTTACTGCGCGCGGAGCGGTGGTGCGGTGTGAGCGAGAGAGAGAGAGGAGAGGAAAAGAGAGAGCGAGAGAGAAGGGGCAAGGAGGTGGAGAGGGAGAGAGACAGAGTGAAAGGGGTAGGAGGGGGGCGACAAGACCACAAGCAAGGGGCACAAAATCACACTGAAATGCAGGAGCATCGCGCAAAAACCGTACATATATTTCTCAAGGCGCCAACGAGTGACGACTATCCGCACGGGCATGAGTCATTCGCCATAAGGAGAGAGGGCATCGGCGGACAGGGGCGAAATGACTGCGATATCCGATCCTCCGTGCACTCATGGCATGGCGGCCAGCGCCACGGGCAGGGCCCATGGCGGCCGGGCGGGGGCAGGACCAGGGGGCCGCGGTATGATTCATGGCAGTCATGACGCAGAGGGCGCCATGAGGGCTGCTGGCCGGCCGGGAGCACTGGCCTGGCCGTGCCATGAGTATCGGATAGAGCCACCTGCTAACCATGGGAAATTATCTACAACTGTCGCGTCAATTTTCTCATGGTAGAAACACCGCGGAAAGCTCCACGGGCTTAGATGTCTCTCTTTGTCTGTCTCTCACAAAAAGCAACACCCCCCTCCCCCTTGGAAAAACGAGCACTGCAAAAAATTAGAGTCTGATACAGAACGATCTACAGCGTTACTGTAGATGCCGCTCTTAGTCACTGCACCTAGGGTAGAGAGCGCGTAGTACAGTGTTGCTGTAGCACCGGAAAGCCCAGGATTTACACGGTGCAGTGTACGAATACGGCTGCACTGCAGACAGTTTTGTCCGCGCTTTTGCCTTACAGTGGTCCTGTACATTGCTCCCTGTACCAAATTTTAACCATTAAAACTACATCGATGCTGTTATTCGAATAACAGAAGTTCCTGGAAAATAATTAGCAGGACGATCTGTAGTTTTCCTGTCATAATTTTTTGCAGTGAGGAAACTTTTGCCTGAAATGGTTTTCCATGGGAAACGGTCCACCCTTTGCACTACAGTGACAGACCGCCAGATGCCATTCCAAAAACACAATTCAAAACACAACTGTGCAAAGCGAATTCCAAATTCACCGCAATAGGGAAGCGATGCGTTGTTCTAGATGCCATAGTAGATTACCTGTAAATGGTTTGAAACGAATGGGCCTCGGGTCCAGCCATACTAGGAAACCTCTATAGCATTCGTTTCCACCATGGAATTACAAAACAAAATGCGCGAAGAATTCGGAATTCCGCTTATTCGCAAAGGTTTGGCCTGTGAAAGAAACTAGAACCAAGGCGTCCCTCCTCTTGAACACGCCCGCCCGCATTCTGCAGTGTCCTCCTGCCCGAGGAGCCAACACTCGAGTCCTAGCCCCCCCCCCCCCCCCCCCCCCCCCAGCGGCACAGATAAAAGTCGTCTCGATGAAGCGATGAATTTTATTTTTAAGGTCGCGCCGTGGCGGGCCGGCCGACCAGCTGCGATAAACTCTCTGAGCGCGCGCGCGCGCGCGTGCGTGTGTGTGTGTTAGTGCTTCGGCCCGCGCGACTGGTGAATCACAAGGGAGGTAGTGGGGGTGGGTGTTCCTGAGCCCCTCCCCCCACCCTCCCCCCGGGTCCGACCCAAACTCGTTCGTTATCCTGCGGTCCTGCCGAGGGTCCTGCTGGGCCCTGCCCTGCGCTGCCGCCGCCGCTCTGCAGGAAATGCTTTTGGCCGGCCCAACCCGGCGGCCGGGCAGAGACCACAAATAGGCGGTGTGCAGAGAGCGCGCGGGGGGGGGGGGGGGGGGCCCGCAAGCAGGACACAAACCACGAGTCGTCATGAGTTGCATTGGAGGGCGCGTCTGACACTCACACGGTGAACGAGAGGGGGCCAACCGGGCCAACTCAAAAAAACAAAAAAAAATCAACAAGTATAAAAGAAAAATACAAAGAAAATACCAAAAAATAAACAGAAATTTGTCTAAATACACTTCAAAAATAGAGGAAAAATACAAGGAAAAACAAGGGCGTTTGATTTGTTCACCTCGTTTTTTATAGGCAAGATATACAGCGTACAAATTACAAAATCCTCGTGGTAGTAGGGCTACCTATCGACTTGGTCATGCTCATGTAACCCTTTCCGGTGGGCAAAAAAGAGTCTGGCGTAAATGTGGTACCGAACGAAGATGTACAACGTCGTTAGTGACGGTTATGGTTTGTAAATAGAAAATTACATAAAATATTGATATACCTAACAAAGTTATTTTTCACAGTTTTCCATGTATTATTATATACTGCCTCCGAGAAGTATTTGCTCATATTTCTCACTAAAATTCATAGTGACGTGACGTGTTTTTACATCGCCCATAGAGTGCGAAGTTATTTTTGGATCGCTGAAGAAGAGTGACATGACTGCATCCGTATCAGGCGCCGAATTAGTCTAGGCTAATAGTCATACCAACGCCTATTCAATGACTCTAAAGGAGCAATATCATTAAATATAGCTCTCCCAGGAGTAATAAAATTGTGCACGATACCACACTATAAAAATAAAATTAATAGAAGTCACAATTAAAATTAAAAGAATAAAAATCTCTTAGTGTCTGTTGCCAGATCATTGTTGCCCCCAGCTCACAAAGAACACTGTAAAAATTCTTTGTCACGATGACGAAAATACCATGGCTAATTTTTAGACACCTCTGTACTAAAAATTAGCAATGGTATTTTCGTCATCGTGACAAAGAATTTTTACAGTGAAAGACAAAGCACGTGTGTGTTGGTAACACGGAAAAAAAGAATTTGCTCCCACAACTAACGATTTTGTTAACATAGACATAACAAATAATTTTTAGTTGCAGGAACAAAGAAATTGCTATGGGAACCAAAATTCTGCTGCCACAACTAACGCGTCGCTATGGTCGGCTATGGTAACAACTGCAACTGTTCTGGTTACTAAACGATGATTTTTTCTTACAACAAACGCATTTGTTACCATAGCGACGCGGCAGTTGTGACAGCAGAATTTTGGTTCCCAGAGCAAATTCTTTGCTCCTGCAACTAAAATTGTTTGTTATGTCCATGTTAACTAAATCGTTAGTTGTGAGAGCAAATTCTTTTTTTCCGTGAATGACGTTTAGTTCGCCTTCTGCGCGGTGTGCACGTGTGTGTGAGTGTGTGTGTGTGTGTGAGTCTGGAGTGTGAGTGCGTGTGTGTAGGAGAGAAGGGGGGCGCAACCCGTTACGGCTGGATCTGCCCTGCCTCGCCGCATGGGCTGCCGTCATGCACTCTCCGCGGCGTGGACGAGGCTGAGGGGAGGGGGTTGGGGGGGGGGGCATATTTGCAACATGTCGACCAAACAGCAGGAAAAGTTACCGCACTAGATAAATATACTTGAAAAAAGTTGACCTTGCTGCATACGCCTAACGTAGATTTTCCAGATGAAGGTGTTCATATCACCTTACTGTTGATGGTATTGACGTATTTGAAGAGGAAGGAAAGAGGGGGGGGGGGTGAGTAAAAATCAGATGAATCATGTCTCTCCTCTTCTCTTACGGGGAGCCCAAAAGAGACTGTGAGTGTCCTACTGATAACGCGGTGACTGAGGGGGTATCCACTAAGGCAATGCTGTAGTAGTCGGGCCATTAGGATTTAAAAGTCGAGAATCAATCTGCAGAAGTTGTGGAAAACCGTGACGGCCATGACATCATAGTAAAATATCAGACTAAGAGCCGATATAGTGGTAACGTAATGCTCTTGAATAAGAGTCAGCAAATTCGGTGTGGTATACACCTAACTTCACGTTACCACACAGAACAGACTTGGTGAGGGGCGAGCCGCGCGAGTCTGAACGCGGTGCGGTGGCGGAGGACGAGGTGGTGGAAGGTGGAGGAGAGCGGAGCACAAACCGATTAGCGACTCAAGTTCAATGCCACGCGCGCGGGCGCCGCCCCGCCCCGCCCCGCCCCGCCCCGCCCCGCACTTGTTGCTCATGGGGACGGAGGTCCGACTTGCCTGTGGACACCTCCATGGTCCGCGGCCACCTCCAGCACGGTGTGTGTAATCCCAAGCACGGCGATGTGGTCGGTTATCCTCTTGCAGTCACACACACGCAGCGCACACGCACACACACACGCGCTGCTTCGGCAGTAATCCTTTCTCTGCTCTCTCGAACTTCTCCAAACTTTTTTTTTCTCGTCGTTTTCTTCTTTTTATTTATTTATTTTTTTCCACGGGGAGACACTGCGGCCTGGCGGGGCCCTGCGGGGCGCGGCGCGGCGGCCGATGCGGCGGCCGATGCGGCGGCCGATGAACTCCGGCGGTGCGGCCCTCGTCCGTCCCGGTGGGGCGAGCGGGCGCGCGGACAGTCGGACAGACAGACAGACGGACGGACCGGGCGTCGCGACGCCTGGGCTCAGCGTTCGCAGCCGCGCTCAGCAGCGCTCAGCAGCGCTCAGCAGCGCTCACGTGCGTACGTCCGTCTCGCTCGCCTGGCGGCGCCGTACTGAGCTGCGCTGAGCGGCGGCCGGCCCGCCCGGGCCCAACGGCCGCCTTGCACCGCGCCCGGCTCCGCCCCGCCCCGCCGCGCCCCTCCCGGTGCACAAGGTAGTCCTGCCCGGTCTGGACCCGGCTCCGCCCGGCTCGAGGTGCCCGGGGTACACGTGAGGAGGTATAAGGTACCTGGTGCTTCGAGCCGTTTTGATTATTTGCTGCTTTTTATTTCGCGGAGTGTACCACTACGGGAGAGGAGTGAGGGAGTTGGGGGCGGGGGGGGCGATGCTGACCCCTTCAGAGGCCCCTTTGTCCGTCGCTGTTCCACTCATGAGCCACCCCCTCTCAGAGCGTATAAGGAGTACAATTTGTACGGCCCTCTGCAAACCTCGAGGGAAAACCACCGGGAAAACAAAAGATCGGTATGCCTTTTCAAGAAGCTCAATTTCAGTGACTAGTTTTTCGTGGCTTTGTGGCCTGTGAAGCGGAAGAAGGGAATAAGGTTTGACTTACTTTCAAACAAAAAACTTAAGTGCCCGTTAATCTCCAGCTCACAAGGCACATTTCCAGAAAAAAAAATGTTGTCCTAGGTACTATACTGAGTTATGCCCGAATGAAAAATGAGTTAAGTTGACTTAAACCCTTTTGCAATTAATTTTTACTTGAATAAGGAGACAACGTGAATTGACCCCGTGAGTGCCATGGCATTTGGAAATCTTTGATAGTTGAGATGACTCCTTTTATATCGAAGGGAAGAACTCGTCTCCACATTTCATGTACTAATTTGGAATGGCTCGACTTGTCTCCTTTTTCACAATTTCTCACGGGAGACATCCCTTTTAAACCTCCAATGGTCAACGTGACATAAATATCGCCCTAACTCTCTAAATGGGAAAGGGCACTTTTGTATTCAGCGAGGGTGCGTTCTTAAGCCTGAAATAGAAGCAAATAATTTCCACTTGGCGTGCAACTTTCTACATATAGTGCACTAAACAAGGATTGGAGTACGAAACCTCTTCTGTTTTGCAGTACCGCCTCAGCGTAAGCATGTGACGCAAAAACGTAATTGTGCCTTCTCCGGTGACATCACCGCCTGAATAGGG